>NC_133562.1:25295000-25658750 GCF_048773025.1 Camelus bactrianus | reverse complement strand
CTTCTCTGAGATCGGGGGTGGGGGAACCCGCCCCTCATCCTTTCGCCGGAGCCCCACCCTCCCCAGGCCTCGGGACTGGCAAATAAAACAAAAAGAAAAAAAAAAAAAACCCAGCTGGCAAATTAAAACAACACTGACTTCAGGATAACGGTTACGTCTTTGGATGGAAAGAAGGGAATGGGATAAAGGAAAGGAGAAAAAGAAACTTCAATCATTTGTATATGATTTGATTTCTTAAAAGAAAGATTTTTAAATGCTAACATTTTGCCACAATGCTTCAATGTTTTGAAGAAATAAAATGTTAATATGTAATTTTATTACATAAAAACCCAAAATTTAGTCATGCATATGCACACAGATATGCATATTTTATATGTAAACATAAAAAACATGATTCAATGAATAAAATGATAGAGATTTTCTTTATCATTGAGCTTTATTCTTTTCCTGAACTTACGGTTATTTCAGGTACTTCAGGGCTCCAGAGCTTGCCAGGAGACGCACATGTCCAAGAAGGCCAGTCCCCAGCAGGGAAGCAGGATGGAGCCCCAGGTGCAGGTAGGTCATGGCAGGATGGGGGTACTGGGGATGGTCGAAGGCAGGCAGGGAGGCTCGGGGTCAGGCAACGGGGAGGGAAGCACCGGGGTGTATGTGGGGCACAGGTAGGCCAAGGCAGGATGGAGTGAGGGGCGCTGTGTGGGACCCAAGTAGGAAGGGAGGGGAGGGGTGCTTCAGGAGCCAGGGTCGGGCTATCCCCTCCCCCCACCTCCTGCCACCTCCCAAAGCAGCAGCTGAGTCCCTCCTGAGCTCCCTGTGGGACAGGCCCAGCTTTGGCATCTGCGTCCTTGCCCCAACTTGCTACACGGCTCCCCTCATCTGGAGCCCCCGGCCCGCTTATCTTTCCCACCACAGACCGAATGCATCTTTGGACATGTGGCTGGCTCTGGGATGAAATGTTTCCAGGGCACTTCATTGGCACTCTTAACTCGTGTCATAACACACTGAATTGTTTTATAAGTACGTTTAGAAATAGCTTATTCACAAGAATATCAAACTTCCTCATTCTTGGTCAACATTGACAGATTGTCATTTATCTTAGCATGTTATACATACTCCAGTTAAGTATTTTTCCCCCTTTGTCTGTGATCGTCTACAGATAACACTGGTCTGCTATTAGCTTAGAGTCCAACTCTGCCTTTGCTCTTTCATTTTTCCTGAACTTCCCGTGTGGGATAATTTCTCATATTGCTTTCCCTGATCCTAACTTACTTATTATAATTAAGCGGGGTGTAGGAATAGGAATATAGTATAGTTATGAATGTACAATAACATATATTCCATTATTCTAAATTGATTTAAATGTACTTAAAAATTATAGTTGAAGATAGAGTGCCTCGTTTCGAAGGGAAGGGGGTCTACACAATATTTGCTTTTATAAAGGGGGTATTGGGTCTGAAATGATAGCTATGGCCATAAGTTAGCAACGTTTGCTAGGAACTGGGTTGATGTTAACTCTGCTAGTTCTGATCCATAGATCACAGTCCTTTGTAGATCTATGTTCTATTGTAGACTTTGTGTGTTAGGTGCAGCATTCATCACATTTTATGTACCGCATTATACATATGATATTCAGTAGCTTACCCTTGTAAATGAAAAGATAAAAGGACTATAGATGAGTAGATTCTTAGTGAGTTGTTCCCCGCCCTCTCCCATTCCCACTAATTTGCTTAGAGATAGCCAATAGAGACGATTCTTTAAACATGTGGATGAGGATAGAAACTCAATCCTTAACCATTACACAGTTTCAGGACTGACTTTAAATTAAATTTTAGGCTATCATTAGCAGTGTACCGCTATTCTCAGGTTTCTTTTATAGTCTCTTGTTTCGATGACCTTTTCGTACTTCGGTCTTTGCTTAATTTCATTCAGAGCTAGAAAACATGGTAATTTTTAACAACTCCTTGGTAATTCTGCAAATAAAAAGGAAGTTTTAAAAAGGCAGATTTAAAAAGAAAAGAATTGATTTGATTCCAAAGCTGGTATTAACGTATTTTAATGCAGAGGAAAGATAAGGAGCAAGATGAATCTTAAGGTTATAAGAGGCCCATCAAATTGACCTACATGAGCTCACAGAAGTTACACGTTTCCTAAGGCCAAGGAACTGTTTCATGACCTTGAAGGGTATATTAGTATTTCTTCTTAAGTCATTACATTTTCAAACATTGGAACAGCTCAGATTTGGTTCACTGCACAAACCAATCACTTAGAATGTTAAAGAGCATGACTTTGGTCTCCTGGAGACAGCTCTTCTGTGATTGAGCTCTCCTTTGCACGGCCTGTCTACCTTCCCTGTTAATTTTTTTTTCTTTCTTTTTTTTTTTTTTTCTTTGTTTGTTTTTTCCCCTTGTCAGCCTACATTGTGAATGCAACTGATAGAACAAACACCAACACCTAACACTGGAAATTCTCTCCTCTGGACTCATTTGAAACACATGCTGAGGTTCTCAATCGGCAAGTTTTATAAAATGTCAGAACGTTTTAGAGTTGGGAGTGATTGTTGGACTCATTATAATCACACAGGGAGCTTAAGAAAATACTAATGCCTCAGCCCCACCTTCAGAAATTCTGAATTAACTTGTCTGGGCAAGGCTGCAGGCCCCTATGTTTTTAAAACGTTTTCCAAGCAATTTGAATGTCCAGCCAATTGGAGAACCACTGGGCTAGTCCCATTCGATCAGATAAAAACAGAAATTCATATAGGATTTGACATAGCAAAGGGCACAAAACTAGACATCAGAATAGCTGAGACTAAACACTGACGGCGCCGGCACTCCCAGCCCCGCAGACGCCCGCGCCGCCTCCCTCCGCCGAGGGGACCCGGGGTGGCAGCCGCCACAACCCCCGTCCTTCCCGCGCCCCGCCGCCGCCCCCGCCGCCGCCGTCGCCGCCGCCCCCACTCACCTCAGGGGCGCAACCGGCACAGCCGGCCGTCGGCCTCGTTCCCGCCGAAGCGTCTCGGTGCGGTACTCCCTGCGCGGGCCGGTTCTTCCCCGGCGGCCGCAGGGGGTTCAGGGGTGGGGGGGCGGCGAACGGCCGTCACTTGAGCAACGAACCGAAGCGCCGCCTGGTGGCATTTTCCACAGGCCGGCGCCACCGCAGCCGCCTTGGGTCCGCACAGCCCCTGCCGGCCGCAGCTCTTGCTGTCTCGCCGAGCCGACAAGCCTCCGCGGACAGGGGAGGGAGCCACGGCGCGAGTCGGAGGCCGGGCGGGGGTGTGCGCAGACTCTGTCCTCTGGGGACTGCGCGCATGCGCACCAGCGGGGCGGGACTCGCGGCCGCTGCGTGGGGGCGGGACCCGCGGCCGCTTCGTGGGGGCCGGCCCCGCCCAGGGGCACTGGTCCGGCTCAGCCAATCGCGAGCGCCGGGTACCTCTTGGCGCGGGCCATTTGAATGGTTCGCGGCCGCCTGAGGTGGCGGCAGGTGGGCACGCAGCTGCCCTTTTGGGAGCTTCTCTGAGATCGGGGGTGGGGGAACCCGCCCCTCATCCTTTCGCCGGAGCCCCACCCTCCCCAGGCCTCGGGACTGGCAAATAAAACAAAAAGAAAAAAAAAAAAAACCCAGCTGGCAAATTAAAACAACACTGACTTCAGGATAACGGTTACGTCTTTGGATGGAAAGAAGGGAATGGGATAAAGGAAAGGAGAAAAAGAAACTTCAAGCATTTGTATATGATTTGATTTCTTAAAAGAAAGATTTTTAAATGCTAACATTTTGCCACAATGCTTCAATGTTTTGAAGAAATAAAATGTTAATATGTAATTTTATTACATAAAAACCCAAAATTTAGTCATGCATATGCACACAGATATGCATATTTTATATGTAAACATAAAAAACATGCTTCAATGAATAAAATGATAGAGATTTTCTTTATCATTGAGCTTTATTCTTTTCCTGAACTTACGGTTATTTCAGGTACTTCAGGGCTCCAGAGCTTGCCAGGAGACGCACATGTCCAAGAAGGCCAGTCCCCAGCAGGGAAGCAGGATGGAGCCCCAGGTGCAGGTAGGTCACGGCACGATGGGGGTACTGGGGATGGTCGAAGGCAGGCAGGGAGGCTCGGGGTCAGGCAACGGGGAGGGAAGCACCGGGGTGTATGTGGGGCACAGGTAGGCCAAGGCAGGATGGAGTGAGGGGCGCTGTGTGGGACCCAAGTAGGAAGGGAGGGGAGGGGTGCTTCAGGAGCCAGGGTCGGGCTATCCCCTCCCCCCACCTCCTGCCACCTCCCAAAGCAGCAGCTGAGTCCCTCCTGAGCTCCCTGTGGGACAGGCCCAGCTTTGGCATCTGCGTCCTTGCCCCAACTTGCTACACGGCTCCCCTCATCTGGAGCCCCCGGCCCGCTTATCTTTCCCACCACAGACCGAATGCATCTTTGGACATGTGGCTGGCTCTGGGATGAAATGTTTCCAGGGCACTTCATTGGCACTCTTAACTCGTGTCATAACACACTGAATTGTTTTATAAGTACGTTTAGAAATAGCTTATTCACAAGAATATCAAACTTCCTCATTCTTGGTCAACATTGACAGATTGTCATTTATCTTAGCATGTTATACATACTCCAGTTAAGTATTTTTCCCCCTTTGTCTGTGATCGTCTACAGATAACACTGGTCTGCTATTAGCTTAGAGTCCATCTCTGCCTTTGCTCTTTCATTTTTCCTGAACTTCCCGTGTGGGATAATTTCTCATATTGCTTTCCCTGATCCTAACTTACTTATTATAATTAAGCGGGGTGTAGGAATAGGAATATAGTATAGTTATGAATGTACAATAACATATATTCCAGTATTCTAAATTGATTTAAATGTACTTAAAAATTATAGTTGAAGATAGAGTGCCTCGTTCGGAAGGGAAGGGGGTCTACACAATATTTGCTTTTATAAAGGGGGTATTGGGTCTGAAATGATAGCTATGGCCATAAGTTAGCAACGTTTGCTAGGAACTGGGTTGATGTTAACTCTGCTAGTTCTGATCCATAGATCACAGTCCTTTGTAGATCTATGTTCTATTGTAGACTTTGTGTGTTAGGTGCAGCATTCATCACATTTTATGTACCGCATTATACATATGATATTCAGTAGCTTACCCTTGTAAATGAAAAGATAAAAGGACTATAGATGAGTAGATTCTTAGTGAGTTGTTCCCCGCCCTCTCCCATTCCCACTAATTTGCTTAGAGATAGCCAATAGAGACGATTCTTTAAACATGTGGATGAGGATAGAAACTCAATCCTTAACCATTACACATTTTCAGGACTGACTTTAAATTAAATTTTAGGCTATCATTAGCAATGTACCGCTATTCTCACATTTCTTTTATAGTCTCTTGTTTTGATGACCTTTTCGTACTTCGGTCTTTGCTTAATTTCATTCAGAGCTAGAAAACATGGTAATTTTTAACAACTCCTTGGTAATTCTGCAAATAAAAAGGAAGTTTTAAAAAGGCAGATTTAAAAAGAAAAGAATTGATTTGATTCCAAAGCTGGTATTAACGTATTTTAATGCAGAGGAAAGATAAGGAGCAAGATGAATCTTAAGGTTATAAGAGGCCCATCAAATTGACCTACATGAGCTCACAGAAGTTACACGTTTCCTAAGGCCAAGGAACTGTTTCATGACCTTGAAGGGTATATTAGTATTTCTTCTTAAGTCATTACATTTTCAAACATTGGAACTGCTCAGATTTGGTTCACTGCACAAACCAATCACTTAGAATGTTAAAGAGCATGACTTTGGTCTCCTGGAGACAGCTCTTCTGTGATTGAGCTCTCCTTTGCACGGCCTGTCTACCTTCCCTGTTAATTTTTTTTTCTTTCTTTTTTTTTTTTTTGTTTGTTTGTTTTTTCCCCTTGTCAGCCTACATTGTGAATGCAACTGATAGAACAAACACCAACACCTAACACTGGAAATTCTCTCCTCTGGACTCATTTGAAACACATGCTGAGGTTCTCAATCGGCAAGTTTTATAAAATGTCAGAACGTTTTAGAGTTGGGAGTGATTGTTGGACTCATTATAATCACACAGGGAGCTTAAGAAAATACTAATGCCTCAGCCCCACCTTCAGAAATTCTGAATTAACTTGTCTGGGGAAGGCTGCAGGCCCCTATGTTTTTAAAAAGTTTTCCAAGCAATTTGAATGTCCAGCCAATTGGAGAACCACTGGGCTAGTCCCATGCGATCAGATAAAAACAGAAATTCATATAGGATTTCACATAGCAAAGGGCACAAAACTAGACATCAGTATAGCTGAGACTAAACACTGACGGCGCCGGCCCTCCCAGCCCCGCAGACGCCCGCGCCGCCTCCCTCCGCCGAGGGGACCCGGGGTGGCAGCCGCCACAACCCCCGTCCTTCCCGCGCCCCGCGCCCTGCCGCCGCCGCCGCCGCCCCCACTCACCTCAGGGGCGCAACCGGCACAGCCGGCCGTCGGCCTCGTTCCCGCCGAAGCGTCTCGGTGCGGTACTCCCTGCGCGGGCCGGTTCTTCCCCGGCGGCCGCAGGGGGTTCAGGGGTGGGGGGGCGGGGAACGGCCGTCACTTGAGCAACGAACCGAAGCGCCGCCTGGTGGCATTTTCCACAGGCCGGCGCCACCGCAGCCGCCTTGGGTCCGCACAGCCCCCTGCCGGCCGCAGCTCTTGCTGTCTCGCCGAGCCGACAAGCCTCCGCGGACAGGGGAGGGAGCCACGGCGCGAGTCGGAGGCCGGGCGGGGGTGTGCGCAGACTCTGTCCTCTGGGGACTGCGCGCATGCGCACCAGCGGGGCGGGACCCGCGGCCGCTGCGTGGGGCGGGACCCGCGGCCGCTTCGTGGGGGCCGGCCCCGCCCAGGGGCACTGGTCCGGCTCAGCCAATCGCGAGCGCCGGGTACCTCTTGGCGCGGGCCATTTGAATGGTTCGCGGCCGCCTGAGGGGGCGGCAGGTGGGCACGCCGCTGCCCTTTTGGGAGCTTCTCTGAGATCGGGGGTGGGGGAACCCGCCCCTCATCCTTTCGCCGGAGCCCCACCCTCCCCAGGCCGCGGGACTGGCAAAAAAAAAAAAAAACAAACCCAGCTGGGAAATTAAAACAACACTGACTTCAGGATAACGGTTACGTCTTTGGATGGAAAGAAGGGAATGGGATAAAGGAAAGGAGAAAAAGAAACTTCAAGCATTTGTATATGATTTGATTTCTTAAAAGAAAGATTTTTAAATGCTAACATTTTGCCACAATGCTTCAATGTTTTGAAGAAATAAAATGTTAATATGTAATTTTATTACATAAAAACCCAAAATTTAGTCATGCATATGCACACAGATATGCATATTTTATATGTAAACATAAACAACATGATTCAATGAATAAAATGATAGAGATTTTCTTTATCATTGAGCTTTATTCTTTTCCTGAACTTACGGTTATTTCAGGTACTTCAGGGCTCCAGAGCTTGCCAGGAGACGCACATGTCCAAGAAGGCCAGTCCCCAGCAGGGAAGCAGGATGGAGCCCCAGGTGCAGGTAGGTCACGGCAGGATGGGGGTACTGGGGATGGTCGAAGGCAGGCAGGGAGGCTCGGGGTCAGGCAACGGGGAGGGAAGCACTGGGGTGTATGTGGGGCACAGGTAGGCCAAGGCAGGATGGAGTGAGGGGCGCTGTGTGGGACCCAAGTAGGAAGGGAGGGGAGGGGTGCTTCAGGAGCCAGGGTCGGGCTATCCCCTCCCCCCACCTCCTGCCACCTCCCAAAGCAGCAGCTGAGTCCCTCCTGAGCTCCCTGTGGGACAGGCCCAGCTTTGGCATCTGTGTCCTTGCCCCAACTTGCTACACGGCTCCCCTCATCTGGAGCCCCCGGCCCGCTTATCTTTCCCACCACAGACCGAATGCATCTTTGGACATGTGGCTGGCTCTGGGATGAAATGTTTCCAGGGCACTTCATTGGCACTCTTAACTCGTGTCATAACACACTGAATTGTTTTATAAGTACGTTTAGAAATAGCTTATTCACAAGAATATCAAACTTCCTCATTCTTGGTCAACATTGACAGATTGTCATTTATCTTAGCATGTTATACATACTCCAGTTAAGTATTTTTCCCCCTTTGTCTGTGATCGTCTACAGATAACACTGGTCTGCTATTAGCTTAGAGTCCATCTCTGCCTTTGCTCTTTCATTTTTCCTGAACTTCCCGTGTGGGATAATTTCTCATATTGCTTTCCCTGATCCTAACTTACTTATTATAATTAAGCGGGGTGTAGGAATAGGAATATAGTATAGTTATGAATGTACAATAACATATATTCCAGTATTCTAAATTGATTTAAATGTACTTAAAAATTATAGTTGAAGATAGAGTGCCTCGTTCGGAAGGGAAGGGGGTCTACACAATATTTGCTTTTATAAAGGGGGTATTGGGTCTGAAATGATAGCTATGGCCATAAGTTAGCAACGTTTGCTAGGAACTGGGTTGATGTTAACTCTGCTAGTTCTGATCCATAGATCACAGTCCTTTGTAGATCTATGTTCTATTGTAGACTTTGTGTGTTAGGTGCAGCATTCATCACATTTTATGTACCGCATTATACATATGATATTCAGTAGCTTACCCTTGTAAATGAAAAGATAAAAGGACTATAGATGAGTAGATTCTTAGTGAGTTGTTCCCCGCCCTCTCCCATTCCCACTAATTTGCTTAGAGATAGCCAATAGAGACGATTCTTTAAACATGTGGATGAGGATAGAAACTCAATCCTTAACCATTACACATTTTCAGGACTGACTTTAAATTAAATTTTAGGCTATCATTAGCAATGTACCGCTATTCTCACATTTCTTTTATAGTCTCTTGTTTTGATGACCTTTTCGTACTTCGGTCTTTGCTTAATTTCATTCAGAGCTAGAAAACATGGTAATTTTTAACAACTCCTTGGTAATTCTGCAAATAAAAAGGAAGTTTTAAAAAGGCAGATTTAAAAAGAAAAGAATTGATTTGATTCCAAAGCTGGTATTAACGTATTTTAATGCAGAGGAAAGATAAGGAGCAAGATGAATCTTAAGGTTATAAGAGGCCCATCAAATTGACCTACATGAGCTCACAGAAGTTACACGTTTCCTAAGGCCAAGGAACTGTTTCATGACCTTGAAGGGTATATTAGTATTTCTTCTTAAGTCATTACATTTTCAAACATTGGAACTGCTCAGATTTGGTTCACTGCACAAACCAATCACTTAGAATGTTAAAGAGCATGACTTTGGTCTCCTGGAGACAGCTCTTCTGTGATTGAGCTCTCCTTTGCACGGCCTGTCTACCTTCCCTGTTAATTTTTTTTTCTTTCTTTTTTTTTTTTTTTTGTTTGTTTGTTTTTTCCCCTTGTCAGCCTACATTGTGAATGCAACTGATAGAACAAACACCAACACCTAACACTGGAAATTCTCTCCTCTGGACTCATTTGAAACACATGCTGAGGTTCTCAATCGGCAAGTTTTATAAAATGTCAGAACGTTTTAGAGTTGGGAGTGATTGTTGGACTCATTATAATCACACAGGGAGCTTAAGAAAATACTAATGCCTCAGCCCCACCTTCAGAAATTCTGAATTAACTTGTCTGGGGAAGGCTGCAGGCCCCTATGTTTTTAAAAAGTTTTCCAAGCAATTTGAATGTCCAGCCAATTGGAGAACCACTGGGCTAGTCCCATTCGATCAGATAAAAACAGAAATTCATATAGGATTTGACATAGCAAAGGGCACAAAACTAGACATCAGAATAGCTGAGACTAAACACTGACGGCGCTGGCTCTCCCAGCCCCGCAGACGCTGGCGCCGCCTCCCTCCGCCGAGGGGACCCGGGGTGGCAGCCGCCACAACCCCCATCCTTCCCGCGCCCCGCGCCCTGCCGCCGCCGCCGCCGCCGCCGCCGCCCCCACTCACCTCAGGGGCGCAACCGGCACAGCCGGCCGTCGGCCTCGTTCCCGCCGAAGCGTCTCGGTGCGGTACTCCCTGCGCGGTCCGGTTCTTCCCCGGCGGCGGCAGGGGGTTCAGGGATGGGGGGGCGGGGAACGGCCGTCACTTGAGCAACGAACCGAAGCGCCGCCTGGTGGCATTTTCCACAGGCCGGCGCCACCGCAGCCGCCTTGGGTCCGCACAGCCCCCTGCCGGCCACAGCTCTTGCTGTCTCGCCGAGCCGACAAGGCTCCGGGGACAGGGGAGGGAGCCACGGCGCGAGTCGGAGGCCGGGCGGGATGTGCGCAGACTCTGTCCTCTGGGGACTGCGCGCATGCGCACCAGCGGGGCGGGACTCGCGGCCGCTGCGTGGGGGCGGGACCCGCGGCCGCTTCGTGGGGGCCGGCCCCGCCCAGGGGCACTGGTCCGGCTCAGCCAATCGCGAGCGCCGGGTACCTCTTGGCGCGGGCCATTTGAATGGTTCGCGGCCGCCTGAGGTGGCGGCAGGTGGGCACGCAGCTGCCCTTTTGGGAGCTTCTCTGAGATCGGGGGTGGGGGAACCCGCCCCTCATCCTTTCGCCGGAGCCCCACCCTCCCCAGGCCTCGGGACTGGCAAATAAAACAAAAAGAAAAAAAAAAAACCCAGCTGGCAAATTAAAACAACACTGACTTCAGGATAACGGTTACGTCTTTGGATGGAAAGAAGGGAATGGGATAAAGGAAAGGAGAAAAAGAAACTTCAAGCATTTGTATATGATTTGATTTCTTAAAAGAAAGATTTTTAAATGCTAACATTTTGCCACAATGCTTCAATGTTTTGAAGAAATAAAATGTTAATATGTAATTTTATTACATAAAAACCCAAAATTTAGTCATGCATATGCACACAGATATGCATATTTTATATGTAAACATAAAAAACATGATTCAATGAATAAAATGATAGAGATTTTCTTTATCATTGAGCTTTATTCTTTTCCTGAACTTACGGTTATTTCAGGTACTTCAGGGCTCCAGAGCTTGCCAGGAGACGCACATGTCCAAGAAGGCCAGTCCCCAGCAGGGAAGCAGGATGGAGCCCCAGGTGCAGGTAGGTCACGGCACGATGGGGGTACTGGGGATGGTCGAAGGCAGGCAGGGAGGCTCGGGGTCAGGCAACGGGGAGGGAAGCACCGGGGTGTATGTGGGGCACAGGTAGGCCAAGGCAGGATGGAGTGAGGGGCGCTGTGTGGGACCCAAGTAGGAAGGGAGGGGAGGGGTGCTTCAGGAGCCAGGGTCGGGCTATCCCCTCCCCCCACCTCCTGCCACCTCCCAAAGCAGCAGCTGAGTCCCTCCTGAGCTCCCTGTGGGACAGGCCCAGCTTTGGCATCTGCGTCCTTGCCCCAACTTGCTACACGGCTCCCCTCATCTGGAGCCCCCGGCCCGCTTATCTTTCCCACCACAGACCGAATGCATCTTTGGACATGTGGCTGGCTCTGGGATGAAATGTTTCCAGGGCACTTCATTGGCACTCTTAACTCGTGTCATAACACACTGAATTGTTTTATAAGTACGTTTAGAAATAGCTTATTCACAAGAATATCAAACTTCCTCATTCTTGGTCAACATTGACAGATTGTCATTTATCTTAGCATGTTATACATACTCCAGTTAAGTATTTTTCCCCCTTTGTCTGTGATCGTCTACAGATAACACTGGTCTGCTATTAGCTTAGAGTCCATCTCTGCCTTTGCTCTTTCATTTTTCCTGAACTTCCCGTGTGGGATAATTTCTCATATTGCTTTCCCTGATCCTAACTTACTTATTATAATTAAGCGGGGTGAAGGAATAGGAATATAGTATAGTTATGAATGTACAATAACATATATTCCATTATTCTAAATTGATTTAAATGTACTTAAAAATTATAGTTGAAGATAGAGTGCCTCGTTTCGAAGGGAAGGGGGTCTACACAATATTTGCTTTTATAAAGGGGGTATTGGGTCTGAAATGATAGCTATGGCCATAAGTTAGCAACGTTTGCTAGGAACTGGGTTGATGTTAACTCTGCTAGTTCTGATCCATAGATCACAGTCCTTTGTAGATCTATGTTCTATTGTAGACTTTGTGTGTTAGGTGCAGCATTCATCACATTTTATGTACCGCATTATACATATGATATTCAGTAGCTTACCCTTGTAAATGAAAAGATAAAAGGACTATAGATGAGTAGATTCTTAGTGAGTTGTTCCCCGCCCTCTCCCATTCCCACTAATTTGCTTAGAGATAGCCAATAGAGACGATTCTTTAAACATGTGGATGAGGATAGAAACTCAATCCTTAACCATTACACAGTTTCAGGACTGACTTTAAATTAAATTTTAGGCTATCATTAGCAGTGTACCGCTATTCTCAGGTTTCTTTTATAGTCTCTTGTTTCGATGACCTTTTCGTACTTCGGTCTTTGCTTAATTTCATTCAGAGCTAGAAAACATGGTAATTTTTAACAACTCCTTGGTAATTCTGCAAATAAAAAGGAAGTTTTAAAAAGGCAGATTTAAAAAGAAAAGAATTGATTTGATTCCAAAGCTGGTATTAACGTATTTTAATGCAGAGGAAAGATAAGGAGCAAGATGAATCTTAAGGTTATAAGAGGCCCATCAAATTGACCTACATGAGCTCACAGAAGTTACACGTTTCCTAAGGCCAAGGAACTGTTTCATGACCTTGAAGGGTATATTAGTATTTCTTCTTAAGTCATTACATTTTCAAACATTGGAACAGCTCAGATTTGGTTCACTGCACAAACCAATCACTTAGAATGTTAAAGAGCATGACTTTGGTCTCCTGGAGACAGCTCTTCTGTGATTGAGCTCTCCTTTGCACGGCCTGTCTACCTTCCCTGTTAATTTTTTTTTCTTTCTTTTTTTTTTTTTTTTGTTTGTTTGTTTTTTCCCCTTGTCAGCCTACATTGTGAATGCAACTGATAGAACAAACACCAACACCTAACACTGGAAATTCTCTCCTCTGGACTCATTTGAAACACATGCTGAGGTTCTCAATCGGCAAGTTTTATAAAATGTCAGAACGTTTTAGAGTTGGGAGTGATTGTTGGACTCATTATAATCACACAGGGAGCTTAAGAAAATACTAATGCCTCAGCCCCACCTTCTGAAATTATGAATTAACTTGTCTGGGGAAGGCTGCAGGCCCCTATGTTTTTAAAAAGTTTTTCAAGCAATTTGAATGTCCAGCCAATTGGAGAACCACTGGGCTAGTCCCATTCGATCAGATAAAAACAGAAATTCATATAGGATTTGACATAGCAAAGGGCACAAAACTAGACATCAGAATAGCTGAGACTAAACACTGACGGCGCTGGCTCTCCCAGCCCCGCAGACGCTGGCGCCGCCTCCCTCCGCCGAGGGGACCCGGGGTGGCAGCCGCCACAACCCCCATCCTTCCCGCGCCCCGCGCCCTGCCGCTGCCGCCGCCGCCGCCGCCGCCGCCGCCGCCCCCACTCACCTCAGGGGCGCAACTGGCACAGCCGGCCGTCGGCCTCGTTCCCGCCGAAGCGTCTCGGTGCGGTACTCCCTGCGCGGTCCGGTTCTTCCCCGGCGGCGGCAGGGGGTTCAGGGATGGGGGGGCGGGGAACGGCCGTCACTTGAGCAACGAACCGAAGCGCCGCCTGGTGGCATTTTCCACAGGCCGGCGCCACCGCAGCCGCCTTGGGTCCGCACAGCCCCCTGCCGGCCGCAGCTCTTGCTGTCTCGCCGAGCCGACAAGGCTCCGGGGACAGGGGAGGGAGCCACGGCGCGAGTCGGAGGCCGGGCGGGGGTGTGCGCAGACTCTGTCCTCTGGGGACTGCGCGCATGCGCACCAGCGGGGCGGGACTCGCGGCCGCTGCGTGGGGGCGGGACCCGCGGCCGCTTCGTGGGGGCCGGCCCCGCCCAGGGGCACTGGTCCGGCTCAGCCAATCGCGAGCGCCGGGTACCTCTTGGCGCGGGCCATTTGAATGGTTCGCGGCCGCCTGAGGTGGCGGCAGGTGGGCACGCAGCTGCCCTTTTGGGAGCTTCTCTGAGATCGGGGGTGGGGGAACCCGCCCCTCATCCTTTCGCCGGAGCCCCACCCTCCCCAGGCCTCGGGACTGGCAAATAAAACAAAAAGAAAAAAAAAAAAAACCCAGCTGGCAAATTAAAACAACACTGACTTCAGGATAACGGTTACGTCTTTGGATGGAAAGAAGGGAATGGGATAAAGGAAAGGAGAAAAAGAAACTTCAAGCATTTGTATATGATTTGATTTCTTAAAAGAAAGATTTTTAAATGCTAACATTTTGCCACAATGCTTCAATGTTTTGAAGAAATAAAATGTTAATATGTAATTTTATTACATAAAAACCCAAAATTTAGTCATGCATATGCACACAGATATGCATATTTTATATGTAAACATAAAAAACATGATTCAATGAATAAAATGATAGAGATTTTCTTTATCATTGAGCTTTATTCTTTTCCTGAACTTACGGTTATTTCAGGTACTTCAGGGCTCCAGAGCTTGCCAGGAGACGCACATGTCCAAGAAGGCCAGTCCCCAGCAGGGAAGCAGGATGGAGCCCCAGGTGCAGGTAGGTCACGGCACGATGGGGGTACTGGGGATGGTCGAAGGCAGGCAGGGAGGCTCGGGGTCAGGCAACGGGGAGGGAAGCACCGGGGTGTATGTGGGGCACAGGTAGGCCAAGGCAGGATGGAGTGAGGGGCGCTGTGTGGGACCCAAGTAGGAAGGGAGGGGAGGGGTGCTTCAGGAGCCAGGGTCGGGCTATCCCCTCCCCCCACCTCCTGCCACCTCCCAAAGCAGCAGCTGAGTCCCTCCTGAGCTCCCTGTGGGACAGGCCCAGCTTTGGCATCTGTGTCCTTGCCCCAACTTGCTACACGGCTCCCCTCATCTGGAGCCCCCGGCCCGCTTATCTTTCCCACCACAGACCGAATGCATCTTTGGACATGTGGCTGGCTCTGGGATGAAATGTTTCCAGGGCACTTCATTGGCACTCTTAACTCGTGTCATAACACACTGAATTGTTTTATAAGTACGTTTAGAAATAGCTTATTCACAAGAATATCAAACTTCCTCATTCTTGGTCAACATTGACAGATTGTCATTTATCTTAGCATGTTATACATACTCCAGTTAAGTATTTTTCCCCCTTTGTCTGTGATCGTCTACAGATAACACTGGTCTGCTATTAGCTTAGAGTCCATCTCTGCCTTTGCTCTTTCATTTTTCCTGAACTTCCCGTGTGGGATAATTTCTCATATTGCTTTCCCTGATCCTAACTTACTTATTATAATTAAGCGGGGTGTAGGAATAGGAATATAGTATAGTTATGAATGTACAATAACATATATTCCAGTATTCTAAATTGATTTAAATGTACTTAAAAATTATAGTTGAAGATAGAGTGCCTCGTTCGGAAGGGAAGGGGGTCTACACAATATTTGCTTTTATAAAGGGGGTATTGGGTCTGAAATGATAGCTATGGCCATAAGTTAGCAACGTTTGCTAGGAACTGGGTTGATGTTAACTCTGCTAGTTCTGATCCATAGATCACAGTCCTTTGTAGATCTATGTTCTATTGTAGACTTTGTGTGTTAGGTGCAGCATTCATCACATTTTATGTACCGCATTATACATATGATATTCAGTAGCTTACCCTTGTAAATGAAAAGATAAAAGGACTATAGATGAGTAGATTCTTAGTGAGTTGTTCCCCGCCCTCTCCCATTCCCACTAATTTGCTTAGAGATAGCCAATAGAGACGATTCTTTAAACATGTGGATGAGGATAGAAACTCAATCCTTAACCATTACACATTTTCAGGACTGACTTTAAATTAAATTTTAGGCTATCATTAGCAGTGTACCGCTATTCTCACGTTTCTTTTATAGTCTCTTGTTTTGATGACCTTTTCGTACTTCGGTCTTTGCTTAATTTCATTCAGAGCTAGAAAACATGGTAATTTTTAACAACTCCTTGGTAATTCTGCAAATAAAAAGGAAGTTTTAAAAAGGCAGATTTAAAAAGAAAAGAATTGATTTGATTCCAAAGCTGGTATTAACGTATTTTAATGCAGAGGAAAGATAAGGAGCAAGATGAATCTTAAGGTTATAAGAGGCCCATCAAATTGACCTACATGAGCTCACAGAAGTTACACGTTTCCTAAGGCCAAGGAACTGTTTCATGACCTTGAAGGGTATATTAGTATTTCTTCTTAAGTCATTACATTTTCAAACATTGGAACTGCTCAGATTTGGTTCACTGCACAAACCAATCACTTAGAATGTTAAAGAGCATGACTTTGGTCTCCTGGAGACAGCTCTTCTGTGATTGAGCTCTCCTTTGCACGGCCTGTCTACCTTCCCTGTTAATTTTTTTTTCTTTCTTTTTTTTTTTTTTGTTTGTTTGTTTTTTCCCCTTGTCAGCCTACATTGTGAATGCAACTGATAGAACAAACACCAACACCTAACACTGGAAATTCTCTCCTCTGGACTCATTTGAAACACATGCTGAGGTTCTCAATCGGCAAGTTTTATAAAATGTCAGAACGTTTTAGAGTTGGGAGTGATTGTTGGACTCATTATAATCACACAGGGAGCTTAAGAAAATACTAATGCCTCAGCCCCACCTTCAGAAATTCTGAATTAACTTGTCTGGGGAAGGCTGCAGGCCCCTATGTTTTTAAAAAGTTTTCCAAGCAATTTGAATGTCCAGCCAATTGGAGAACCACTGGGCTAGCCCCATGCGATCAGATAAAAACAGAAATTCATATAGGATTTCACATAGCAAAGGGCACAAAACTAGACATCAGTATAGCTGAGACTAAACACTGACGGCGCCGGCCCTCCCAGCCCCGCAGACGCCCGCGCCGCCTCCCTCCGCCGAGGGGACCCGGGGTGGCAGCCGCCACAACCCCCGTCCTTCCCGCGCCCCGCGCCCTGCCGCCGCCGCCGCCGCCCCCACTCACCTCAGGGGCGCAACCGGCACAGCCGGCCGTCGGCCTCGTTCCCGCCGAAGCGTCTCGGTGCGGTACTCCCTGCGCGGGCCGGTTCTTCCCCGGCGGCCGCAGGGGGTTCAGGGGTGGGGGGGCGGGGAACGGCCGTCACTTGAGCAACGAACCGAAGCGCCGCCTGGTGGCATTTTCCACAGGCCGGCGCCACCGCAGCCGCCTTGGGTCCGCACAGCCCCCTGCCGGCCGCAGCTCTTGCTGTCTCGCCGAGCCGACAAGCCTCCGCGGACAGGGGAGGGAGCCACGGCGCGGGTCGGAGGCCGGGCGGGGGTGTGCGCAGACTCTGTCCTCTGGGGACTGCGCGCATGCGCACCAGCGGGGCGGGACCCGCGGCCGCTGCGTGGGGGCGGGACCCGCGGCCGCTTCGTGGGGGCCGGCCCCGCCCAGGGGCACTGGTCCGGCTCAGCCAATCGCGAGCGCCGGGTACCTCTTGGCGCGGGCGATTTGAATGGTTCGCGGCCGCCTGAGGGGGCGGCAGGTGGGCACGCCGCTGCCCTTTTGGGAGCTTCTCTGAGATCGGGGGTGGGGGAACCCGCCCCTCATCCTTTCGCCGGAGCCCCACCCTCCCCAGGCCGCGGGACTGGCAAAAAAAAAAAAAAACAAACCCAGCTGGGAAATTAAAACAACACTGACTTCAGGATAACGGTTACGTCTTTGGATGGAAAGAAGGGAATGGGATAAAGGAAAGGAGAAAAAGAAACTTCAAGCATTTGTATATGATTTGATTTCTTAAAAGAAAGATTTTTAAATGCTAACATTTTGCCACAATGCTTCAATGTTTTGAAGAAATAAAATGTTAATATGTAATTTTATTACATAAAAACCCAAAATTTAGTCATGCATATGCACACAGATATGCATATTTTATATGTAAACATAAACAACATGATTCAATGAATAAAATGATAGAGATTTTCTTTATCATTGAGCTTTATTCTTTTCCTGAACTTACGGTTATTTCAGGTACTTCAGGGCTCCAGAGCTTGCCAGGAGACGCACATGTCCAAGAAGGCCAGTCCCCAGCAGGGAAGCAGGATGGAGCCCCAGGTGCAGGTAGGTCACGGCAGGATGGGGGTACTGGGGATGGTCGAAGGCAGGCAGGGAGGCTCGGGGTCAGGCAACGGGGAGGGAAGCACCGGGGTGTATGTGGGGCACAGGTAGGCCAAGGCAGGATGGAGTGAGGGGCGCTGTGTGGGACCCAAGTAGGAAGGGAGGGGAGGGGTGCTTCAGGAGCCAGGGTCGGGCTATCCCCTCCCCCCACCTCCTGCCACCTCCCAAAGCAGCAGCTGAGTCCCTCCTGAGCTCCCTGTGGGACAGGCCCAGCTTTGGCATCTGTGTCCTTGCCCCAACTTGCTACACGGCTCCCCTCATCTGGAGCCCCCGGCCCGCTTATCTTTCCCACCACAGACCGAATGCATCTTTGGACATGTGGCTGGCTCTGGGATGAAATGTTTCCAGGGCACTTCATTGGCACTCTTAACTCGTGTCATAACACACTGAATTGTTTTATAAGTACGTTTAGAAATAGCTTATTCACAAGAATATCAAACTTCCTCATTCTTGGTCAACATTGACAGATTGTCATTTATCTTAGCATGTTATACATACTCCAGTTAAGTATTTTTCCCCCTTTGTCTGTGATCGTCTACAGATAACACTGGTCTGCTATTAGCTTAGAGTCCATCTCTGCCTTTGCTCTTTCATTTTTCCTGAACTTCCCGTGTGGGATAATTTCTCATATTGCTTTCCCTGATCCTAACTTACTTATTATAATTAAGCGGGGTGTAGGAATAGGAATATAGTATAGTTATGAATGTACAATAACATATATTCCAGTATTCTAAATTGATTTAAATGTACTTAAAAATTATAGTTGAAGATAGAGTGCCTCGTTCGGAAGGGAAGGGGGTCTACACAATATTTGCTTTTATAAAGGGGGTATTGGGTCTGAAATGATAGCTATGGCCATAAGTTAGCAACGTTTGCTAGGAACTGGGTTGATGTTAACTCTGCTAGTTCTGATCCATAGATCACAGTCCTTTGTAGATCTATGTTCTATTGTAGACTTTGTGTGTTAGGTGCAGCATTCATCACATTTTATGTACCGCATTATACATATGATATTCAGTAGCTTACCCTTGTAAATGAAAAGATAAAAGGACTATAGATGAGTAGATTCTTAGTGAGTTGTTCCCCGCCCTCTCCCATTCCCACTAATTTGCTTAGAGATAGCCAATAGAGACGATTCTTTAAACATGTGGATGAGGATAGAAACTCAATCCTTAACCATTACACATTTTCAGGACTGACTTTAAATTAAATTTTAGGCTATCATTAGCAATGTACCGCTATTCTCACATTTCTTTTATAGTCTCTTGTTTTGATGACCTTTTCGTACTTCGGTCTTTGCTTAATTTCATTCAGAGCTAGAAAACATGGTAATTTTTAACAACTCCTTGGTAATTCTGCAAATAAAAAGGAAGTTTTAAAAAGGCAGATTTAAAAAGAAAAGAATTGATTTGATTCCAAAGCTGGTATTAACGTATTTTAATGCAGAGGAAAGATAAGGAGCAAGATGAATCTTAAGGTTATAAGAGGCCCATCAAATTGACCTACATGAGCTCACAGAAGTTACACGTTTCCTAAGGCCAAGGAACTGTTTCATGACCTTGAAGGGTATATTAGTATTTCTTCTTAAGTCATTACATTTTCAAACATTGGAACTGCTCAGATTTGGTTCACTGCACAAACCAATCACTTAGAATGTTAAAGAGCATGACTTTGGTCTCCTGGAGACAGCTCTTCTGTGATTGAGCTCTCCTTTGCACGGCCTGTCTACCTTCCCTGTTAATTTTTTTTTCTTTCTTTTTTTTTTTTTTTTGTTTGTTTGTTTTTTCCCCTTGTCAGCCTACATTGTGAATGCAACTGATAGAACAAACACCAACACCTAACACTGGAAATTCTCTCCTCTGGACTCATTTGAAACACATGCTGAGGTTCTCAATCGGCAAGTTTTATAAAATGTCAGAACGTTTTAGAGTTGGGAGTGATTGTTGGACTCATTATAATCACACAGGGAGCTTAAGAAAATACTAATGCCTCAGCCCCACCTTCAGAAATTCTGAATTAACTTGTCTGGGGAAGGCTGCAGGCCCCTATGTTTTTAAAAAGTTTTCCAAGCAATTTGAATGTCCAGCCAATTGGAGAACCACTGGGCTAGTCCCATTCGATCAGATAAAAACAGAAATTCATATAGGATTTGACATAGCAAAGGGCACAAAACTAGACATCAGAATAGCTGAGACTAAACACTGACGGCGCTGGCTCTCCCAGCCCCGCAGACGCTGGCGCCGCCTCCCTCCGCCGAGGGGACCCGGGGTGGCAGCCGCCACAACCCCCATCCTTCCCGCGCCCCGCGCCCTGCCGCCGCCGCCGCCGCCGCCGCCGCCCCCACTCACCTCAGGGGCGCAACCGGCACAGCCGGCCGTCGGCCTCGTTCCCGCCGAAGCGTCTCGGTGCGGTACTCACTGCGCGGTCCGGTTCTTCCCCGGCGGCGGCAGGGGGTTCAGGGATGGGGGGGCGGGGAACGGCCGTCACTTGAGCAACGAACCGAAGCGCCGCCTGGTGGCATTTTCCACAGGCCGGCGCCACCGCAGCCGCCTTGGGTCCGCACAGCCCCCTGCCGGCCACAGCTCTTGCTGTCTCGCCGAGCCGACAAGGCTCCGGGGACAGGGGAGGGAGCCACGGCGCGAGTCGGAGGCCGGGCGGGGGTGTGCGCAGACTCTGTCCTCTGGGGACTGCGCGCATGCGCACCAGCGGGGCGGGACCCGCGGCCCCTGCGTGGGGGCGGGACCCGCGGCCGCTGCGAGGGGGCCGGCCCCGCCCAGGGGCGCTGGTCCGGCTCAGCCAATCGCGAGCGCCGGGTACCTCTTGGCGAGGGCGATTTGAATGGTTCGCGGCCGCCCGAGGTGGCGGCAGGTGGGCACGCCGCTGCCCTTTTGGGAGCTTCTCTGAGATCGGGAGGGGAACCCGCCCCTCGTCCTTTCGCCGGAGCCCCACCCTCCCCAGGCCGCGGGACTGGCGAAAAAACAAAACAGCTGGGAAAGTAAAACAACACTGACTTCAGGATAACGGTTACCTCTTTGGATGCAAAGAAGGGAATGGGATAAAGGAAAGGTGAAAAAGAAACTTCAAGCATTTGTATACGATCTGATTTCTGAAAAGAAAGATTTTTAAATGCTAACGTTTTGCCACAATGCGTCAATGTTTTAAAGAAATAAAATGTTAATATGTAATTTTATTACATAAAAACCCAAAATATAGCCATGCATATGCACACAGATATGCATACTTTATATGTAAACATAAACAACATGATTCAATGAATAAAATGATAGAGATTTTCTTTATCATTGAGCTTTATTCTTTTCCTGAACTTACGGTTATTTCAGGTACTTCAGGGCTCCAGAGCTTGCCAGGAGACGCACATGTCCAAGAAGGCCAGTCCCCAGCAGGGAAGCAGGATGGAGCCCCAGGTGCAGGTAGGTCACGGCACGATGGGGGTACTGGGGATGGTCGAAGGCAGGCAGGGAGGCTCGGGCTCAGGCAACGGGGAGGGAAGCATCGGGGTGTATGTGGGGCACAGGTAGGCCAAGGCAGGATGCAGTGAGGGGCGCTGTGTGGGACCCAAGTAGGAAGGGAGGGGAGGGGTGCTTCAGGAGCCAGGGTCGGGCTATCCCCTCCCCCCACCTCCTGCCACCTCCCAAAGCAGCAGCTGAGTCCCTCCTGAGCTCCCTGTCGGACAGGCCCAGCTTTGGCATCTGCGTCCTTGCCCCAAGTTGCTACACGGCTCCCCTCATCTGGAGCCCCCGGCCCACTTTTCTTTCCCACCACAGACTGAATGCATCTTTGGACATGTGGCTGGCTCTGGGATGAAATGTTTCCAGGGCACTTCATTGGCACTCTTAACTCGTGTCATAACACACTGAATTGGTTTATAAGTACGTTTATAAATAGCTCATTCACAGGAATATCAAACTTCCTCACTCTTGGTCAACATTGACAGATTGTAATTTATCTTAGCATGTTATACATACTCCAGTTAAGTATTTTTCCCCCTTTGTCTGTGATCGTCTACAGATAAAACTGGCCTGCTAGTAGCTGAGAGTCCATCTCTGCCTTTGCTCTTTCATTTTTCCTGAACTTCCCGTGTGGGATAATTTCTCATATTGCTTTCCCTGATCCTAACTTACTTATTATAATTAAGAGGGGTGTAGGAATAGGAATATAGTATAGTTATGAATGTACAATAACATATATTCCATTATTCTAAATTGATTTAAATTTACTTAAAAATTACAGTTGAAGATAGAGTGCCTCATTTGGAAGGGAAGGGGGTCTACAGAATATTTGCTTTTATAACGGGGGTATTGGGTCTGAAATGATAGCTATGGCCATAAGTTAGCAACGTTTGCTAGGAACTGGGTTGATGTTAACTCTGCTAGTTCTGCTCCATAGATCATAGTCCTTTGTAGATCTATGGTCTATTGTAGACTTTGTGTGTTAGGTGCAGCATTTATCACATTTTATGTACCGCATTATATATATGACATTCAGTAGCTTACCCTTCTAAATGAAAAGATAAAAGGACTATAGATGAGTAGATTCTTAGTGAGCTGTTCCCCGCCCTCTCCCATTCCCACTAATTTGGTTAGAGATAGCCAATACAGAAGATTCTTTAAACATGTGGATGAGGATAGAAACTCAATCCTTAACCATTACACAGTTTCAGGACTGACTTTAAATTAAATTTTAGGCTATCATTAGCAGTGTACCGCTATTCTCAGGTTTCTTTTATAGTCTCTTGTTTCGATGACCTTTTCGTACTTCGGTCTTTGCTTAATTTCATTCAGAGGTAGAAAATACGGTAATTTTTAACAACTCCTTGGTAATTCTGGAAATATAAAGGAACTTTTAAAAAGGCAGATTTAAAAAGAAAAGAATTGATTTGATTCCAAAGCTGGTATTAACATATTTTAATGCAGAGGAAAGATAAGGAGCAAGATGAATCTTAAGGTTATAAGAGGCCCATCAAATTGACCTACATGAGCTCACAGAAGTTACACGTTTCCTAAGGCCAAGGAACTGTTTCATGACCTTGAAGGGTATATTAGTATTTCTATGTAAGTCATTACATTTTCAAACATTGGAACTGCTCAGATTTGGTTCACTGCACAAACCTATCACTTAGAATGTTAAAGAGCATGACTTTGGTCTCCTGGAGACAGCTCTTCTGTGATTGAGCTCTCGTTTGCACGGCGTGTCTACCTTCCCTGTTAATTTTTTTTTTCCTTGTTTTTTTTTTTTGTTTTTTTTTTTTTTTTCCCCTTGTCAGCCTACATTGTGAATGCAACTGATAGAACAAACACCAACACCTAACACTGGAAACTCTCTCCTCTGAACTCATTTGAAACACATGCTGAGGTTCTCAATCGGCAAGTTTTATAAAATGTCAGAACGTTTTATTAGAATTGGGAGTGATTGTTGGACTCATTATAATCACACAGGGAGCTTAAGAAAATACTAATGCCTCAGCCCCACCTTCAGAAATTCTGAATTAACTTGTCTGGGGAAGGCTGCAGGCCCCTATGTTTTTAAAAAGTTTTCCAAGCAATTTGAATGTCCAGCCAATTGGAGAACCACTGGGCTAGTCCCATGCGATCAGATAAAAACAGAAATTCATATAGGATTGGACATAGCAAAGGGCACAAAACTAGACATCAGAATAGCTGAGACTAAACACTGACGGCGCCGGCCCTCCCCGCCCCGCAGAGGCCCGCGAGGCCTCCCTCCGCCGCAGGGACCCGGGGTGGCAGCCGCCGCAACCCCCTCCTTCCCGCGTCCCGCGCCCTGCCGCCGCCGCCGCCGCCGCCGCCGCCGCCGCCGCGGCCGCCGCCGCCGCCGCCGCCCGCACTCACCTCAGGGGCGCAACCGGCACAGCCGGCCGTTGGCCTCGTTCCCGCCGAAGCGTCTCGGTGCGGTACTCACTGCGCGGGCCGGTTCTTCCTCGGCGGTCGCAGGGTGTTCAGGGGTGGGGGGGGTGGGGAACGGCCGTCACTTGAGCAACGAACCGAAGCGCCGCCTGGTGGCATTTTCCACAGGCCGGCGCCACCGCAGCCGCCTGGGGTCCGCACAGCCCCCTGCCGGCCGCAGCTCTTGCTGTCTCTCCGAGCCGACAAGCCTCCGCGGACACGGGAGTGAGCCGCGGCGTGAGACGGAGGCCGGTTGGGGGTGTGCGCAGACTCTGTCCTCTTGGGACTGCGCGCATGCGCACCAGCCGGGCGGGACCCGCGGCCGCTACGTGTGGGCGGGACCCGCGTCCGCTGCGTGTGGGCTGGCCTCGCCCAGGGGCGCTGGTCCGGCTCAGCCAATCGCGAGCGCCGGGTACCTCTTGGTGGTTGAAGATTATTTTCATTTTGAATTGTACAGTGAGGGACACAATACAACTTTTACTACTTTAGCCTTCTAAAGGACAACTTCTACTATTCTTAAAACGAACGCATGAACGTACACACAAGCGCACGTGCGGACACACTGACTCTGCTCCACATACATCCCCACGCTCACACACACTTGGACTCATGCACCCCACACACACCCACAACATACACACAACCACACACGTCCTCAGGCGCGCACACACACGTGAAGTCACTCTCACGTACCACACACGTCCCCAGGGGCACGCGTGTGCACACACACACACACACACACGTCACACACACCTTTGACGTCATTCGAAACCAACATGCACTCGAGGGTCTCAGTGTCCATTGTTTCATCCGCTCAGAAGCTCCTCCCTTCGGGGCGTGAATCAGGAGCCCCTCCTCTCTGGAGGTGGTCTTTTCCTCTTGCAGTCTCAACAGAGCAAACATAACTGCTCTGGACCTTTGGAAGTGCAGGGCCAGAGCATCCCTGGGAGTTCCCATCCTTAATATATGTAAACATTTTAAGTGCAGTAGGTTCTAAACTCCTGCCTTTACAAATACACATTTATTAGAAGGGGGAAGGCCAGGCTCAACTTTACAATTCCCAGACTCAGGGGAGTCCCGCCAAGAAAGTGACAGTGTGGGGAGAGCCGATTCCCAGTCTCGGACCACTAGCCTGACCCTTTTCTTCCCAATGCTGGGTCCATCCCTTGCCCCAAGGGGCCTTGGATGTGCACAGGGGGACACTCGGACCTCACATCCAGGCTCTGTCCATACCCTCCATGCCTACAGCTGCCCGTTGGCCTCTCTGTGAGTCCTGGGAAGCTCAACTCCGGGGAGAGCCGGTGCGGACACCAGAAGTGGGTCAGGGGCTGCTGGGGCTGGGCATTCGGGGTCCTGGGATTCCAGAGCCCGGAGTGAGCCAATTGGCGTGTCCCCTTGGCCTGGCGGACTCCACCCCGTGTAGGGCTTGTCCAGAGGGAGCGTCAGGGCCAGAGGGACCCTGTGTAGTGCAGGACCCAGGGCAGCTGTGGGGTGGGGGTGGGGGGCCCTTGCCGGGGTGTAAGGGCAGAAGCCCTAAGGAAGGGCCTGAGGGGGCTGTAAGGTATCCTCATTCCCATCAATTAAACAAACAAAAGCTCACCACAGGCGAGGGTGGGAAGGCTTTTGTTTGAACAAGGGAAGGCGCTCGCCCGAGATCTGCCCAGAGAGGGCTTGGGGGCTTGGAGGCTGATGAGGAACCGAGAGGCCATCAGCCTCCAAACACCGCCCCAATTCCTCCGGGTGACACTGAAATGCAGTGAGACACGGAAAGCACGATAAACACAGGCCGGAATCTCAGCAGCCTGTTGCTTGGTTCACTGACCGTCTGGCGCTCCCTCTGCTAGGAGCCTTTACCGCATCACCCAGGACTGACCTGGCTCAGGATTCCAGCTGATTTTCCACAGGTGGCTTCACTTGCTGGTGACACGAAGCAGGCACGTTAGCCACCTCCCAAACCCTGAAGCTCCTCCTGGGAGGAGCCTGCGGGCCCCCAGTCCAGCCTCTGCGCCACGATGCTCCTTAGTGCCACTCCCGGTTTGCTGCCCCGGCCTCTAGCTCTTTCCGGAACCTCGCTGGATTGTCGACAAATATCACCCGTGCACCCTGTCTAAGTTTGGGGTCCACATGTGACCGTGGCTCTTTTCTTCTTCCCATCGATGGGTTGTTCGGGCTTCATGTCATCCTGTTGGCAGGAAGGCCAGCACCGCCCCCTTGAGGCCTCCCTGAAGACACATGCAAACAGAGGACACAACGCAGCCCATCTCTTTTTTTTTTTTTAACACTTTTATTGTGGTACGATTTCTGTTCCGTAAATTAGACACTTCTCTCATGTAGTATTTGGTGAATTTCCATAGATGTCTACACCCAGAAAACCATCACCACACTCATGATAGCTACCATTTCCATCCCTCCCCAAGAGGGGTATTTTTCCAATTCCCAGATTTACCCCTTCCCACCCCCTTCCCTCCCGGGTAACCATAAGTTTTTTTCTCTATGTCTGTGGGTCTCTTCCTCTTTTGTCGTTAAGTTCATTTGTGCCTTTTTTTTTTTTTTAGATTCTGCATGGAAGTGGTATCATATAGCATTTTTCTCTCTTCTGGCTTACTTCACTCAGAATGACTAGCTCTGTGTCCATCCGTGTTGCTGCAAATGGCATCGTTTTATCGATTTCATGGCTGTATAGTATTCCGCTTTATAAATAACCACTGCTTCTTTCTCAAGTCACCAGGCGATGGACGTTTGTGTTGGTTCCATGTCCTGGCTATTACAAATAGGGCTGCTGTGAGCATTGAGGTGCATGTGAATTTTTGAATTAGAGTTTTCTCCTGACGTATCCCCAGGCATGGGAAGGCTGGATCATAAGGTAAGTCTATTTTTAGTTTTTTAAGGAACCTCCATCCTGCCTTCTCTAGTGGCAATGCAGCCCGTGTTTTTGAAACAGAGCCGTGCTCAGAAAGTAACTGGTATTTCTAGAGTTCAGACGTGAAGTGCAGTGAGCTTGGGCTGTTCCAGACGAAGAGGGCAGTCTGGAGGCAGGGCTGGAGGAGAGTGACCAGGGGAGTGTGGTTCAGGCAGGATTCAGACCACGTGGGGACATGACAGGCTAGGATAAGGAGCCTGGGCTTCCAGCCATCCCTTGGTAACCATGGGGCACTGGTTCCAGGACTCCCCACGGATTCCAACATCCATGATGCTGACGCCTCTTGTATACAATGACATAGGACTTATGTGGAATTACAAGCATCCTCCCGTGTACTTTACTTTTTACATACAAACATTTTTTTTTTCTCCAAGTGATAGTCATTTCACAATGTTGTGTCGAATTCCAATGTAGGGCACAATTTTTCAGTTCTAAATGAACATACGCATACGTTGATTGTCACATTCTCTTTCGCTGTGTCCTCCTGTGTATTTTAAGTCATCTCTAGATGACGCGTGGTATGGAAGGCAACGTGAATGCTATGTAAGCAGTTGCCGGTGTGTGGCAAATTCAAGTGTCGCTTTCTGAAACTTTTTGTTTTTTTCCCGATTATTTTCAACCCACAGTTAGTTGAATCTGCTGGATCCGGAGCCCCTAGATACGGAGAACCCCCAAGCCCTTCCCACCTCCTACATTTCCACTGTAAGCGCTGAAGGGGACCAAAGAGAGGAGAAGAGCGCCCTCTAGCGGCTGGAAACGCTGAGGAATTTCTTCATTGTATGCAGCGCAGGAGAGAAGGTTTCGGGCCCACTAGCGTCAAAGGAGGGCCCGCCTGGACAGGAAGGAGGAAGGACGGCAGTGGAAGCCAGCTCGCACCCTTCCTGGAGCTAGCTGGTAGCAGTGAGGGACGCCGAGGGACTGGGGACACATCGCGTGGGGGCGGGGCAATCCTGGCCGCCAGGTGCACGGTTCACGCAGCTGGCACCCAGTTTGCACGATCAAAATAACAAGGAGTGGGGGTGGGGGGAAGGGGCTGCCTCAGCACCGGGATCCTGACAAGAGCCAGAGCGCGGCGACCTCAGCTAATGCGGCTCCCCTAGTAAGCCAAAAAAAGGGAACTCTGAGGCAAGATATTGCAGATTCCACCACAGCCACACGGAGAACTAGATCTCTAAGGTGACAAAATGGAACCGTCGGAACCAGGAATCTTTCCTTTTCTCTTCTTCTGGACCTTGGGACAGGGAGCCATACATCTCTGACGGGAACCATCTTTACTCCAGTAGAGAGCTCACTTTTTCAGGAATAAGCATAGAGAGTAAGAGTGTCGTGATGGTTTCGTGGTTCAGAGTTTCTGTCAGGGGCTGCAGTGGAAAGGCGGGGCTCCCCACTAAACCTGAATCTTTGCTCCCATGTCCCCCTTGGCCTGACCTGGGTTCTGCGTTTGATACCCCAGGTTCACCTTCTGCACATCCAAGTGCTGGCTGGCTCCCTCTAGGCGGGCGCTGTGCCCTCAAGGGTGGTGGCGTTAGCGAAGGCGGGGAGGCTGCAGAGAGTGCGGCATCGGGGGGCGGGACTGCCCAGGGAATCCTGTGGGTTTCCTCCCGTGTCCCCTTCAACCTGCACTGAGAGCGCCCTCTGCTGCCTGAAGTTCAGTGGGTGCACATCACCTTATTTTCTGGCTCCCTGGAGGCGGGCACGGTGCGCTCAGGGGTCCTTCTGTGGGGCGGAGGCGGGGTGTCTGCAGAGAATGAGGCAGCGAGGGGGGGGCTGCGCAGGTAAGCTTTGGATTCCTCCTGTGTTCCCCTCAGTCTGCTCCATGGGCGCCCTCTTCTACCCCAGGTTCACGGGGTGCCCTTCACCGTGTTGGCCGGCTCCTGAGATGCCGGCGTGGTATTCACAGGGGGCGGGGTCGGGGAGGGGGCGGGGCGTCTGCAGACAGGGCAGCAGCAAAGGATGGGGGCTGCCCACGGAAGCCTGTGCATTTCTTCCACTGTCCCCCTCAGCCTGTTCCGGGGGCGCCCTCTGCTACCCCAGCTTCACTGGGTGCAATTCCCCGTGTTGGCTGGCTCCTAGGATACTGGCGCGGTAAGGCCAGGGGGCGGGGTCGGGGGAGGGGGCGGGGCGTCTGCAGACAGGGCAGCAGCGATGGATAGGGGCAGCCCAGGCATGACTGTGGGTTTCTAGCCTTGTGCACGTCAGCCTGCTCTGGGGCGCCCACTGCTACCCCAGGTTCACTTGGTGAACATCTCCTTGTTGGCTGGCTCCCTGTAAGCGGGTGCGGTTGCGCTCAGTGGGCGGTGAAATGCTTGGGAAGGGGCTGTTAGAGAGAGGGCGCCAGCTGGGGGCCAAGGCTGCCCAGGAAAGCCTGTGGGTTTCCTCCCGTTTCCCCTTCAGCCTGCTCTGTGGGCGCCATATGCAGCCTGAGGTTCAGTGGGTGCACATCTCCTTGATGGCTGGCTCCCCAGAGGAAGGCGCGGTGCGCTCAGGGTCCTTCTATGGCGCGGGGGCGGGGCGGCTATAGAGAGTGCGGCAGCGGGGGACGGAGGCTGCACAGGTAAGCTTTGGATTTCCTCCACTGTCACCCTCAGCCTGGTCTGGCGGCGCCCTCTGCTACCCCAGGTTCACTGGGTGCACTTCCCGATGTTGGCAGTCTCCCAGGATGCTAGCGAGTTATGCCCAGGGAGCGGGGGAGTGGGTGGGGCGGTTGCAGAGAGGGCGGTGGGGGGGAGGTCTGCGCAGGCAAGCCTGTGGATTTCCTCCCATGTCCCCCTCAGCCTTCTCTGGGGACGCCCTCTGCTACACCAGATTCACTGGGTGCACATCTCCTTGTTGTCTTCCTCCCTAGAGGTGGGCTCGGTGCGCCCTCGAGGCAGTGGAAGGGGCAGGGGCTGGACGGCTACACGGAGGGTGGCAGCGGGGTGCGGTGGCTGCCCAGGAAAGACTTTGAATTTCTTCCCCTGTTCCCCTCAGCCTTCTCTGCGGGCGCCATCTGCTACCCCAGGTTCACTGGGTGCCCTTCCCTGTGGTTGCCTGCTCCAGGGATGATGGCGTGCTATGCCCAGGGGGCAGGACAGCTGCAGACCGGGCAGCAGCGAAGGACTGGGCCTCCCAGGAAAACCTGAGGATTTCCTCCCGAGTCCCCCTCAGCCTGCTCTCTGGGGTCCTTCTACTGCTTCAGGGTGGCATTTGACATCCCTTCAGGTCAGTCGAGTCCTGGGAGGCTTCCTCCAATACACAGAGAGACACACATATAAATAGAGAGGCAGACACACTAGTCTCTTCATTCGTTTATTAACAAATAGTTATACTAAACTCCTCGCCCTCCTATATTATGTAGGTACACCCATACATAGATAGAAAGACAGACTCACACACACAAACACACACACACACACTCACACAGAGAAGCCTCTTTCTACTCCTCAATTAGGTAGGTAGATCGACACACTGATCTCCTCCTCCATTAGATAGATTGTCAGACAGATACACACACACACCAGCCTCCTGTTCCTCCTCAATAAGGTAGGTAAGTAGATAGACACGCTAACTTCCTCCTCCAACACACAGATAGATGAAAAGACACACTACCCTGCTCGTATGCCTCCACTTGATAGGTAGGTAGATAGGTAGATAGATAATAGCGACAGACAGACTACCCTCCACCTCCTACTACAATAGCTTAAATAGATAGGCACACTAGCCTCCTCCTCTAGTAGATAAAGAAACAATTAGACAGACTGAGAGACAGACACACTCAACTCCTCCAATAGACAGACAGACGAACTCACTAGCGTCCTCCTACTTCATTAGATGCATCTGCAGACAGACAGACAGAAAGTCACGCTAGCTTCCTCCACCTCCTCCTCCATTAGATAGAAAGTATAGTCATGGACAGACACACACACACACACACACACACACATACATACACACACACACACACTACCCTCCTTCTCCTCCTCAATTATGCAGATAGAGAAACACACTTGCCTCCTCTGCCTCCTTCTTTGCATAGATAGATTGACAGAGATATAGGTAGGCAGAGAGATAGACCGACATTCTAGCCTCCTCCTCGTCCATTAGATAGACACACAGAAACACGCAGACAAAGACTATCCTCTCCCCTCCTATAATAGATAGATAGACTGTCAGGCAAGCAGGCAGACAGACAGACAGACACAATAGAGGCGGAGTGCCGCCAGGGGACGGTGTCAGGGACAGCGTGAGGGGACTGGGGTGCCCCTTGAGAGCCAGAGGTTTTTCTCCCATGTCCTCAACGGACTGGCCTGGGGGCGACCTCCGCTCACCCACGTTCGCCAGACTCAAACCCTTTAATCAGCCTGCTCTTGGGAGCGGGCGTGGTGCTCTCAGTCAAAGAGGATAGCGGTGGAGGGTGCGGAGGCACTGCAGCTAAGGGGGCTGCACTGGCGAGTTGGCAATTTTCCTCCGATCTCCCCCTCTCCTGCCCTTGGGACGGCCTCTGCAACCCCGGGTTTGCGGGATTGAAGTCTCCTTGTCAGCCAAGTCATGGGAGGCTGCCGAGGTTCCATCAGGGGCTGCAGTGGAAAGGCGGGGCTAACCACTAAACCTGAATCTTTGCTCCCATGTCACCCTTGGCCTGACCTGGGGTCTGCGTCTGATACCCCAGGTTCACTGGCTGCACATCCAAGTGCTGGCTGGCTCCCTCTAGGCGGGCGCTGTGCCCTGAAGGGCGGTGGCGCTAGCGAGGGCGGGGAGGCTGCAGAGAGTGCGGCAGCGAGGGGCGGGGTCAGCGCAGGTAAGATTCGGATTCCTGCCGTGTCTCCCTCAGCCTGCTCTGGAGGCGCGCTCTGCTACACCAGATTCACTGGGTGAAGTTCCCCGTGTTGGCTGGCTCCCGGGATGCTGGTGCAGTATGGCCAATGGGCGGGGTCGGGGAAGGGGGCAAGGCGGCAGTAGACATGGCAGCAGGGATGGATGGGGGCTGCCCACGGAATCCTGCGTATTTACAAATTTGTCCCCCTCAGCCTGCTCTCCGGGTGCCCTCTGCTACCGCAGGTTCACGTGCTACACTTCCCCGTGTAGCCGGCTCCTGGGATTACGGCGCCTTATTGCCAGGGGGCGGGGTCCGGGGAGGGCGCGGGGCGGTTGCAGACAGGGCATCAGCGAAGGATGGGGGATGCAATCGGAAGCCTGTATATTTCTTCCACTGTCCCCCTCAGCCTGCTTTGCGGGCGCCCTCTGCTACCCCCGATTCACTGGGTACAATTCCCCATAATGACCTGTAACCAGGATGCTAGCGTGATTCGCCCAGGGGGCGGGTACGCGGGAGGGGGCAGGGCGGATGCAGACAGGGCAGCACCGAAGCATGGGGGCTTCCTAGGCAACCCTGATGGTTTCTTCCCTTGACCAACTCAGCCTGCTCTGGGACGTCCAGTGCTACCCCAGGTTCATTTGGTGAATATCTCCTTGTTAGCTGGCTCCGGGCAGGAGGGTCGGCTGCGCTCAGAGGGCGGTGACATGCTTTGGACGGGGCTGTTACAGAGACGGCCCCAGCTGGGGGCGAAGACTAACCAGGAAAGCCTTTGGGTTTCCTCCCGTGTCCCCTTCAGCCTGCTCTGAGGGCACTCTCTGCTACCTAAGGTTCACTGGGTGCACATCTCCTATTTGGCTGGCTCCCTGGAGGCAGGCGGGGTGCGCTCTTGTGTCCGTCTATGGGGTGGGGGAGGGGCGGCTGCAGAGAGGGCGGCAGCGATGGGCAGGTTCAGCGCAAGTAAGATTCGGATTCCCCCTGTGTCTCCGTCAGCCTGCTCTGGAGGCGCCCTCTGCTACGCCAGATTCACTGGGTGAACTTCCCCGTGTTGGCTGGATCCCGGGATGCTGGAGCAGTATGGCCCATGGGCCGGGTCGGGGAAGGGGGCGGGGCGGCAGAAGACAGGGCAGCAGGGATGAATGGGGGCTGCCCACGGAAGCCTGCGTATTTCCAAACTTGTCCCCCTCAGCCTGCTCTGCGGGTGCCCTCTGCTACCGCAGATTCACGTGGTACACTTCCCCGTGTAGCCGGAACCCGGGATTCCGGCGCGGTATTGCCAGGGGGCGGGGTCCGGGGAGAGGGCGTGGAAGTTGCAGACAGGGCATTAGCGAAGGATGGGGGATGCATACTGAAGCCTGTATATTTCTTTCACTATCCTCCTAAGCCTGCTGTGGGGGTGCCCAGTGCTACCCCAGGTACACTGGGTACAATTCCCCGTATTGGCTGGCTTCCAGGATACAAGCGCGGTTCGCCCAAGGGGACGGGTTCGCGGGATGGGGCAGGGCGGAAGCAGACAGGGCAGCTCCGAAGGATGGGGGCTTCCCAGGCAACCCTGATGGTTTCTTCCCTTGTGCAACTCAGTCTGCAATGGGGCACCCAGTGCTATCCCAACTTCAGTTTGTGAATATCTCTTGTTGGCTGGATTCCGGCAGGAGGGTCGGCTGCGCTGAGGGGGCGGTGAAATTCTTTGGACGGGGCTGTTACAGAGAGGGCGACAGCTGGGGGCGAAGGCTGCCCAGGAAAGCCTTTGGGTTTTCTCCCGTGTCCCCTTCAGCCTGCTCTGAGGGCGCCCTCGGCTGCCTGAGCTTCACTGGGTGCACAACTCCTTGTGAGCTGGCTCCCTGGAGGCAGGCGCGGTGCACTCAGGTGTCCCTCTATGGGGCTGGGGAGGGGCGGCTGCAGAGAGTGCGGCAGCGAGGGGCGGGGTCAGCGCAGGTGAGATTCGGATTCCTGCCGTGTCTCCCTCAGCCTGCTCTGGAGGCGCGCTCTGCTACCCCAGATTCACTGGGTGAAGTTCCCCGTGTTGGCTGGCTCCTGGGATGCTGGCGCAGTATGGCCAATGGGCGGGGTCGGGGAAGAGGGCAAGGCAGCAGTAGACATGGCAGCAGGGATGGATGGGGGCTGCCCACGGAAACCCGGGTATTTCCAAACGTGTCCCCCTCAGCCTGCTATACGGGTGCCCCATGCTACCGCAGGTTCACGTGCTACACTTCCCCGTGTATCTGGCTCCCAGGATTCCGGCGCGGTATTGCCAGGGGGCGGGGTCCGGTGAGGGGGCGTGGCGCTTGCAGACATGGCATCAGCGAAGGATGGGGGATGCCAACGGAAGCCTGTATATTTCTTCCACTGTCCCCCTCAGCATACTGTAGGGGCTCCCACTGCTACCCCAGGTTCACTGTGTACACTTCCCGGTATTGGCTGGCTACCAGCATGCTGGCACGGTTTGCCCAGGGGGCGGGTTCTTGGGAGGGGGCAGGGCGGATGCAGACAGGGTAGCACAGAAGGATAGGGGCTTCCCAGGCAACCCTGATGGTTTCTTCACTTGTCCTACTCAGCCTGCTCTAGGGCGCCCAGTGCTACCACAGGTTCGTTTTGTGAACATTTCCTTGTTGGCTGGCTCCCGGCAGGAGGGTCGGCTGCGCTCAGGGGGCGGTGAAATGCTTTGGACAGGGCTGTTACTGAGAGGGCGCCAGCTGGGGGCGAAGGCTGCCCAGGAAAGTCTTTGGGTTTCCTCCCGTGTCCCCTTCAGCCTGCTCTGAGGGCGCCCTCTGCTGCCTGAGGTTCTCTGCACATATCCTTATTCGCTGGCTCCCTGGAGGAAGGTGCGGTGCACTCAGGTGTCCGTCTATGGGGCGGGGGAGGGGTGGCTGCAGAGAGTGCGGCAGCGAGGGGCGGGGTCAGCGCAGGTAAGATTCGGATTTCTTCCGTGTCTCCCTCAACCTGCTCTAGTGGTGACCTCTGCTACCACAGATTCACTGGGTGAACTTCCTCGTGTTGGCTGGCTCCCGGGATGCCGGCGCAGTATGGCCAATGGGCGGGGTCGCGGAAGGGGGCGGGGCGGCAGAAGACAGGGCAGCAGGGATGGGTGGGGGCTGCCCACAGAAGCCTGGGTATTTCCAGACTTGTCCCCCTCAGCCTGATCTGCGGGTGCCCCCTGCTTCTGCAGGTTCACATGCTACACTTCCCCGTGTATCCGGCTCCCGGGATTCCGGCGCGGTATTGCCAGGGGGCGGGGTCCAGGGAGGGGGCGTGGCGCTTGCACACATGGCATCAGCGAATGATGGGGTATGCAAACGGAAGCCTGTATATTTGTTACGCTGTTCCCCTCAGCCTGCTGTGGGGGCGCCCACTGCTGCCCCAGGATCACTGGATACAATTCCCCGTATTGGCTGGCTATCTGGATGCCAGCGCGGTTCGCCCAGGGGGCGGGTTCGCGGGAGGGGGCAGGGCGGATGCAGACAGGGCAGCTCCGAAGGATGGGGGCTTCCCAGGCAACCGTGATGATTTCTTTCAATGTCCAACTCAGCCTGCTCTGGGGCGCCCAGTGCTACCCCAGGTTCATTTTCTGAATATCTCCTTGTTGGCTGACTCCCGGCAGGAGGGTTGGCTGCGCTCAGAGGGCGGTGAAATGCTTTGGACGGGGCTGTTACAGAGAGGGCGCCAGCTGGGGGCGAAGGCTGCCCAGGAAAGCTTTTGGGTTTCCTCCCGTGTCCCCTTCAGCCTGCTCTGAGGGCGCCCTCTGCTGCCTGAGGTGCACTGAGTGCACATCTCGTTGTTGGCTGGCTCCCTGGAGGCAGGCGCGGTGCACTCAGGTGTCCCTCTATGGGGCTGGGGAGGGGCGGCTGCAGAGAGTGCGGCAGCGAGGGGCGGGGTCAGCGCAAGTAAGATTCGGATTCCTGCCGTTTCTCCCTCAGCCTGCTCTGGAGGTGCCCTCTGCTACCCCAGATTCACTGGGTGAACTTCCCCGTGTTGGCTGGTTCCCGGGATGCTGGTGCAGTATGTCCAATGGCGGGGTCAGGGAAGGGGTCGGGGCGGTAGAAGACAGGGCAGCAGGGATGGATGGGGGCTGTGCACGGAAGCCTGGGTGTTTCCAGACTTGTCCCCCTCAGCCTGATCTGCGGGTGCCCCCTGCTTCTGCAGGTTCACATGCTACACTTCCCCGTGTAGCAGGCTCCCAGGATTCCGGCGCGGTATTGCCAGGGGGCGGGGTCTGGGGAGGGGGCGTGGCGCTTGCAGACAGGGCAGCACCGAAGGATGGGGGCTGGCCAGGCAACCCTGATGATTTCTTCCCTTGTCCAACTCAGCCTACTTTGGGGCTCCCACTGCTACCCCAGGTTCATTTGGTGAATATCTCCTTGTTGGCTGGCTCCCTGGAAGAGGGCTCGGTGTGCTCAAGGGTCCGTGTATGGCACGGGGGCTGGGCGGCTACAGAGAGTGCGGTAGCGGGGCGGGGGCGGCGCAGTTAAGCTTTGGATTTCCTCCAGTGTCACCCTCAGCCTGCTCTGCGGGCGCCCTATGCTACCCCAGGTTCACTGGGTGCACTTCCCGGTGTAGGCCGGCTACCGGGATGCTAGCGAGGTATCCCCAGGGGGCGGGGACGAGTGAGTGGGTGGGGCGGCTGTAGAGAGGGCGGTACCGTGGGGGGCGGGGTGTCTGCGCAGGCAAGCAAGTGGATTTCCTCCCGTGTCTCCCTCAGCCTACTCTGGGGACACCCTGTGGTACACCAGAATCCCTGGGTGCACATCTCATTGTTGGCTTCCTCCTGAGAGGCGGAGTCGGTGCGCCCTGGAGGCAGTGGAAGGGGCAGGGGCTGGGCGGCTCTATAGAGGGGGGAAGCGGGGTGCGGTGGCTGCCGAGGAAAGCCTTTGGATTTCTTGCCCTGTTCCCCTCAGCCTTCCCTGAGGGCGCCATCTGCTACTGGAGGTTCACTGGGTGCACATCTCCTTGTTGGCTGTCTCCCTGGAGGCGGGTGCGGCTGCATTCAGTGGGCGGTGAAAGGAGCGGGGGCGGGGCAGCCACAGTGAGGGCGGCAGAGGGGGACGGTGGCTGCCCAGGAAAGCTTGTGGGTTTCCTCCCGTGTCCTCTTCAGCCTGTTCTGGGGGCGCCCTCTGCTGCCTCAGTTTCACTGGGTGCACCTCTCCTTGTTGCCTGTCAAACTGAATGGATGAAGCACTCCCCGCCCCCCGCATTACGAAGGGTCATTTGTTTTATGTCAACTTCAGTTGATTGGCGATGTCTATCACGTGGAGAAAGCCCTTTCCAGCAACACCTAGACGGGAGCCTGAGCCAGTAACTGAGCCCGCCGGCCTGGGCAGGCTGATGCGGAGACGTCACCGTCACTGCTCCCAGACTCGGAGGACAGAGCAACACGGTGGAAAGTGTTCCTCTGCTCTAGATGTCCCTCCCCGACAAGCACCGGCACTCACCGAGTGTCAGGGGCCAGGAGAGCCCCGGGCAAGCCTCGTTCAGCAGGTCCAGCCCTGCTCCGAGCCCCACGCCCTGCCGTCCCCGCTCAGGGACAAGCCCAGGACAGCCCCACCACCCACACTTGCTGGCTTTCAACTCTGGGGGGTTTTTTTCCTTCCAATTTGTTTGTTTTTGTTTCCTGATCTTGGAGGATATATTTACTCTGTTTGCAAAACGCTGACGCCCTCGTGACCCTGCCTTGTCCTGGAGATCCCACGCCTCTGCTCATGCTGGTTTTCAGGGCTCTCCTTCTGCCTTCCCACCACCCACCGTCCCAACCTTCAAGTCTGCTGGGTTTCCTCTTTGCCCCGTTTTTCTTTGACTGTGAAAGAAGAGAGTCGCAGACCCGTGGTCTGTCCGTGTTCACCCGCCTCTGTTCATACTTGTTTTCTGCCCATTTAGCTCCTTTTCAAGCCCCCATGGGGGTCTTCCCTTCTCCGCAGCCTCCTGGTCGATGTTCCCCTTCATGATGTCTTCCTGGGCCCATTTTCTGTTTCGCTATTTCCTTCTTCTGTGGACCTGTTTGCATAGCTGATTCTTATTTTAATTTGTTGTTCAAACACTTCTTCCTTTTTATCGTGTGTTTTAGTCTTCTTTTCAGGGACTCAATTTTTAAAGCCTTCTCACTTCAACAATGCTTTCGTTCCTCTCTTAGCATTTATTTCTTCCCTTTATTCTCACAGGCCAGCCGTCCGCCTCTTTCCCGTGCAGCTGGGTCTCCACTCGGACCCTCGGCAGGGTGCGAGCGGTGGCAGGAGGTGCCTTTGTGTTTTCTATGTTTTTTCACCTTAAATTTGCTCTGTCTTTTATACTTTGTGCTCTTCTAAAGTCACAGATTTACATCCCCTGGGAATAGGCAAAGCGTAGCTTTGAAACCCGCCGGCTAAGAGACCACGATGGAGGTGGCCTGGCTGAGGCAGCGTTTCTCAGGGGGGTTCCGGGAGGATGCCAAACTCGGCTGTTCCTGCACCAGCACCTCCACAGCACTTGCCTGGATAACGTGCCTGCCCAGAAACCCTGAGCCCTTTGGATCCGAGGTCCCTGCTTGAAAGTCCTGCCTGCCCCACCGTCTCCTGCAAGTTACCTGCCCCACTCGGCCCCTCTCGTGTTGGCCCTTCCAGAGCCCTCAGCATGGGCATCTTTTTTCCAGAACGTTCCAGATCTTGGCCACGCAGAGGGGATCCTGAACCAGCAAGATTGCATTCTTGCTGACACGGGTGTCCTCTGGTCTGAGTCCCCGAGGAAGGAGCTGAGACCTGAACTCCCATCCATCCATGTTCATGGCCCGGGGTGGGGGGCAGGGCGTGGCAGGCCCCACAGGGGAGGCGGGGAGCCTGCAGGAGGTTCCTGGGGGCGGCCTCACCGCGAGATGTGTCCTCTCATCCAGTCCTGGGCGGGCAACTGGGCGAGTGAGGCTGTGGCCACGATGACCCCAGGACTCGTGCAGACGTGATTGACCCGAGGCCCTCCCCAGCCCTGAAGAGCTTGCTGAGCCTGTGAGCACCAGACACAGAGGCCCCTGGACCGACATCGAGGCCACTTCCTGGAACCGTCAAGACGCCTGGTCAGGACCTAGACTGGGCCCCTCACGAGGAGCTGAGGGTACAAAAGACGTACCAAGAATATCCTATTTGGTGAAAGAGAGAGAGAGCAGGTGGGGCCAAGCTCCAGGATTAGGTCCCCTCCCTCCTCTTCCAACCTGTATAAACAGCCACGAGGCGAGGAATCCCCTTGATTCCCCGTGACCTCTCATCACCCCCAGCCCCATCCAAGCATCACCATGCCTGCGCGCAGGGAAGCCTGTCTCCTGACCCGGGTTGTGGTGCAGGAAAAGGCAGCGTGTGCCGCAGACGCCCAGCGGGGAGGGGCACCCCGACTTCCCGACGGGGTTCAGGGAAGGGGTTAGGAGGGCCCGAGGGGGCGTGATCATCTTGGGCGCAGTTCTCAGGTTGGCACCGAGGTCCAGTCTCAAGCATCACCAGCCAGCCTTCTGGCCTCAGGTGGTCCGGGCTGCACGTGCCTGTTGCCAGCAGTTTTCCTCTGGTCGGGGGTCTGTTTCCTGCAAAAACACCTTGGGGCTGTGGGCCAGACCTTTATCTGTATCTTCAGGGAACTGGGAGTTTGGTGACTCGGCTGTGTGGCCAGTTTATAGTCTGGATTGTTACCAGTTTCCTTCCCAACAAATAGTCCTTGTTTCTGCATCTTCTCGCTTCCTAGTCATTCACTGCTGAGCAGCCTTTTGAGACTCAGGGGGGGCCTGGAAAACTGAAGCAGAAGCCTCTCACATCAAAGGGCAGGGTCCCAGGGCCCTGTATGTAGTTTCCACGCCCTTTTCTTTGATACCCCTCAGTCTTTTGGGGAATGGGTTCAGGGAAAGAAAGGGTGTGAGGTTTGGGCAGAGGGCTTAATCATAGACTCGGCAGAGGGACTGGGTTTTAGGGGCACTCGCTTTCAAAAGCAGACCTCTTGCCAAGGGCTCTTAACAACCTTATGTTGCTGTGTGAGTTTGCTGGGCTGCTGTAAGAAACGCCACAGAGGGCTGTGTGCCTTAGTGCCTGGGAGGCTGCAGTCCGAGAGGTGCTGGCATGGCAGGGCCGGTGTCTCCCGCGGCCTCTCTCCTTGGCTGCAGATGCCGACTCCTCCCCGCGTCCTCACAGGGTCTCCTTCTATCCTGAGCTCCTGTGCTTACAAGGACACCAGTCCCGTGGGATTCAGGGTCCACTTCCCCTTAGTTACCTCTTTAAGGATCCTGCCTCCAAATACAGTCACATGCTGAGGTCCAGGAGGTTACGACTTGGACGTATGAACTTGGAGGAGGGGTGGACAAGACTCTGCCCAGAACAACTGCCAAAGGCAAGGTCACGGAGGACACGCTCTGCGGACTCTGTCTGATGGCAATTCTGTGAGCACAGGGCTAAATTCGCAGCAGTCTCCAAGCCCGGCGTCAGGTTCCGTGGGCGGGTGAGGGACGCGTCACCCCCAGCAGACGATCCCGAGACGTTCCTGTTCATGGTGTTTGGGAAGTCACCCCTTCCAGCCTTTTCTAAGGAGACCAGGAGATATGCTGGCATTTCAGAAATTCGAGGTGGGTTGGGCACAGGCCTAGCATGCATGAGGTCCTGGGTCAATCCCCCCTGCCTCTATTAAAATAAAGAAATAAACTTAATTACTTCTCCCTCAAAAACAACCCCCTCAAAAAAATTTAAAAACCAAAGTTAAAAAAAAAATTTTAAGTTCATTATTAATGCATACTTTCAGAAGTTTTGTATTTCTGGACCAGTGGGCATTGTCTTCCATTCCCGTCCCTCCCTCTTCTCCCCCACCCCGTGGCTCTCCTCAACCCCTGTGATTTCACTGGTCCTCGGTGCTTATCCACACCCCAGGGTGAGTCATCCCTGGAACCCCCAGGTCAGCCACTTTTCTCATGGGACTCTGAAAGCATCGAGGTATATTTGTGGCCAAGCAAAGTGGCTGCTGCTAAGATCGAACGGCCTGTAAGTGTTGCTGGGGAGAGGTGCAGAGGCCTCGGAGAGACAGATGGTGCAAGAGGGCAAAACCGCAGGCCGGAGGGGGGAGCCCGGGAGAGCTCCCGCTGGGACGTGTTGCAGACAGCTTTCTGTGCTCTGCCCTGTGCTTTTGCTGCAGCTCTGATGCCATTGGCTTTGATTACAAGGGCTGCTCTCTCCCCACAAAAAATTGTCCCCTGGGGCGCAATGAGGCTGAGGCTTCTGAGTCAGAATTGTGCACACAGAAGATAAGATGTCCGTCTTTCTTTCTTATTTCTAACCCCCCGGCGTCAGTTATTGTGTTTCTCCAAATCCCCAACCCTGTGAGGTCACATTCCTTGAGCGCTGAAATGAAAATCGCTCAGGGCCCCGTGCCCCCACCACCCCTCCTTCCCCCATCTGCTGACGGACCTGGGGACACCCTAAGGACACGCTATCCCTGGCGTCCTCTGCTCTGCCCCCGGCACCTCACACCCTTTGGTTCCACGACAGCCATCAGCACGAAGCCATTTCTTGAGACACAGGTTTCCCCAAGGGAGTGGCCGCTTGGAGGAGACCTGAGTGAGCTGCCACGGGGATGCTGGTGTCTGACCACGTGAGGGCCGTCCCGCCCACAGCAATTCCGGAGGGGTGCTCTGGTTACAGGGCCACCAGGGTCTGTCTTGGGTTTGTCAGACTGAAGGCATCTGAGCAGTCTTTCCCAGCTGGGCTGGGGACGTGCATGTGGGCACTTTGATGGTGAAGGGTTGAGTTACCGCTCCTTTGCCCTCTCCCCTGGAAAAGCTAATACCCTGGGATAGAAGAGACAGAGGGATGCGTGGTGGACTGTGGGAAACGGCTCAGCCTCCTTGCCTGTGTCTCATTTACATGTTCCCCGTCACAACAGCCCGCCTCCCAGGTCCCCAGGGAGGAGCGTCACCAGCCCCCAAGTGCCCCCTTTCATGAGTCACAGAGCCCAAAGGTACCCCCTCAGCATGTGACCTGCTTGGTAGGGCCTGGCCCGCCAGAGCAGCACAGCTGGGAGACACCTGCTTGGCAGCCAAGAGAGACGGATTCCAAAGAGCTGTGGACCTGATGCAGGAAAAACAGACGTGGGGTGTGAGGGGGGCCATGTCCCTGGTCTCGGTGGAGCCCCTGGGACATGCCCCGCCAAGTGTGGGTCCTTGGCTTCGTGCAGGAAAGAACTCAGGAGTGAGCCACCATTGAGTAAAGGTAGATTTATTCAGAGAGATACATCGAAAGGCAAGAGAAAGGCCATGAGGTGTGGGGGTTGGGGGCTCAGGTTAGAGTAAAAGTAGGTGCACACTCCATAGACAGAGTGCCGGCCGTCTCCAAACAGAGACAGAGGCCGTGAGGGGCAGTGTTGCCCATTTTTATGGGCTTGGTGGCTTCATATGCAAAGAAGTAGAAGGACCAGTGTAACTAGCTTGGGGCAGGGGCTGGGATTCCCAGGAAGTCGGCCTTTTCCCACACTTTGACCTTCTGTGGATAGCCTCGGGTCCTCCATGGTGCCTGTGGGCGTGTTATTCACCATGCTGATATATTACAGTGGGCGTATAATGAAGCTCAAGGTCTCCTAGAGGGCAAATCTCCCACCACCTTGAGCCCCAATGCCTCCTGGGGGTTGAATCTTCCATCAGTTTGACGTTAATTGCAGTAGCGGTCCTTGAATAGCTGTGCCCTGCCCCCTTCCCGTCTCAGACCCACCACCCCTGCAATTCGGGGGAATTCCTGCACTTCCCTATCAGCAAGGCTAGAACACCCGGTCTTCCTGGGCTGTCGCAGTTTAATGAAACGATGCAGCCATAACAGGCAACAAATCTCCCTCTAAAATCCTGCACTAAAATTCTGTTAATTGGGCACCTGTGAGGACACGGGAGAGCTCTGCGGTTGCACTTCTGTACCTGCTCAGTCACTTTTAGGAAATGACCCTTATACAGATTGTCACAGCTTCCTATTTATCATCTCCAGATGTTTTTCTTTGTTTGGTTTCTAATGGTTATTCTGAAATTGTTATTACGGTTGACCTCTTTCTGTTGATTTTCAGAAGATCCTCGTTAAAAAAAAAAAAAAAAGTCTAGGAAAGTTGCATGTGTCCCAAACCGAGATGATCTGTTATTTCCAAGTGTGTTATTTGTAAACGTGGGTTTTTTTTTCCCCTTTTTGAAGCTTCTCCCAAGGGACTGCCTGGTTCCAGATCTTTCCAGCATTTGGAAAAGAGCTGTTGCACACTTAACATTTTTCTTTAATCGTGAGGTTGAAATAAACATCGGGAGAGGCCAGAGCCAACGGCTGAGGGGGAGGAAAGTTCCAGGGCCAGTGGAGCAGGCACGTCCATCCTTCAGAAATAAAAATGATGGATGACCCAGGTTATCATCGCCCTTTGAAGGAAGAACAAGGGAGATGCAGTTTCCATGCTGGCAATTTCTTTGTTTACAAAAAAGGAAGGGAGGAGAGGCCTGGTTTCCCACAAGGCCTCAGGACATTGGGCAAAGTCCTTGAAAAGCTGCTGGGGAACCACGGTCCCTGCTCCAGTTGACAATGGTGAGGAGGTGGTTCCTGCAGCCACGTGAAGACACAGCACAGGCTGCCTCTGGCCGTTGCCTGGCAGGTGCACACGGTGCTCTGGCCCCAGAGAGACCCTGGGGCCCCCGGCTGATGGTTACCAGCCATTGGGTACCACGCCCTGGGGAGTCCCCATGCTCTGCAGGTGGGCTCTGGGCTGTCCCACCTCTCCAGCTTCCTTCCACTCGGAAGCCCCTCCCTCCCACTGCAAGGACACTGGGCTTTTCTCAGGTCAGCAGGCACCCCACTGCTGGATGCCCCCTAAATTCATAGGGAGAAATCCGAGCCCCCAGTGGGACTGTACTTGGATACAGGGCCTCTAAGGAGGTGATTAAGGTTACGTGAGATCGCACGGGTGGGGCTGGCACCCTTATAAGAAGGGCGACAGCAGAGATGCATACAGAGAGGGCAGCCCTCCGCAAGCCTCGGGAGGAAGCCTGGGGAGAAACCAGCCCTGCCGACACCCTGATCGCAGACTCGCAGCTCTGAGACCCGTGGGAAGGCTGCTTGTTTCAACCTTTCGGGGACTTGGTGGTGCCTGATACAAAACTTGCAAATCCATGGTGGCCCGTCCTTAGCGTGGAAAAGGCCACTGTCTCAGGACATCTGGAACCTGCGACCCTGGATGCTCTGAAAGGGCAGGTGGGCCCTCCCCCTCCCCCCTCCCCTCCTTTTTCCCCTCCATCCCGATGCTCAGAAATGCCAGGAAGTCTGCTGGTTGTTTGACATTCAACCCGCATCCGGCCTCTGTGCCCAGAAAGCTCAGCTGTGGGTCCCAACAAACGACCTCCGCCAAAGAGGAAGTCTCCCGGCGCAGCGAGCGCCCTACAGCGTCACAGCCACGCGGCCCCCGCGCTCAGGGCGCTCCCTCACAGTTCTCTTCTTAAACCCCGGTCCCTCTTCTTCCCAGCGCTGGGGAGGAGCCCGGCAGGAGGGGTCCGCGCCCCCCAGGACCGCGCGGGGTGGTATCCTTACCGGGCGGTCATGCAAAGCACTGCCACGTGTCCGGCCCGAGGACGCCCCCCCGGAGGACCCTGCCCCCTCCCCGCCTCGGGTGGGTTCCCGCGGGGTTCGGGCTAGCCCCTGGGGCCCCCTCTATCCCGGATACACACCTCTCCCTCCCCAGCGCATCCCACCTCCCCAGCCCTGGGGACCCTGCGGGAGCCCCTGGCCCGGGCCAACAGACCCTGCAGGGCCGGGCGGCTTCCTCCGCGCCTGACTCGTATCCCACGCACAGACCCCCGCCCCCAGGCCCCAAGGGCGGTCTGCAGACCCCCGCCCTCCCCGCGGTTTTCCCCCACCGACCCCCGTGTCCAACACGCAGACTCCCTCTCCAGGCCCCACTTCCTGCGCCGGGACCCCGCCCCTCTCCGCTGTGTCCCCCTTGCCCTTGCCTCTAGGCCCCGCCTCCTGTGCAGACCCCGCCCACCCCACGGTCACCCCTCCTGGCTGTCTGAGGACCCCCGCCCCTCCCCGCATTCACCCCCGCCCCCGGCCCCGCCTCCTGCGCAGAGATTCCCTCCCCCCACCTCCTCCGCCCCTTACGAGTCCCGGATGGCGCGCTCCCCCTGCTGGCCACCCGGTCCCTGCACAGACCCGGCCGCGAGGCACCTACCAGCAGACATTTCCCTTCATATAAAAGATCTTAGCATCATGGCCAATTCTGAAAATTACGAAAAAAGGGAGAAAAAAGGAAATCCACTCTGGCACAACCACAGTTCCCATTTTGTGTTCCTCCCTCAAGCCTTCCTTCCACGATCTTTCGCTCCCACTTGGCGACGGCATCACAGGAACGGGCCCGCGGGCAGGGCAGCAGCGTGCCTACCCCAGGAGCTGATGTGAGTTTGCAGTTTCCAACCCGCTTCTGCAAAGGCACTGCCCACTTTCTCTAAGGCGAAGCTAATGTGGCTTCACCTTGCAGCCCCCTGGTCGTTGCGAGGTGCGGGCTCTGCGAACCTTCCTGACACCCCGCCAAACCCCAGCCCAGTAGCAGGGAACCCCTGGGGTCCCTGGTGAGCCTGCGGGCCGCTGAGGAGCAGGAGGCCCTTACACTTCGTGGTGCCTGTCGCTGGGGACCCACATAGTCACTACCCAGCAGGGGTTTGAGGGTGCAAGGCCTCAGATGCACACACACACACACGCACACATACACATTTGTGCACAGCACATTCACGGGTACCCTGCAGAGCAGACTGAGCCCACTGGTGGCCAAGGGGGTAGAAATACGGGCGGGGCAGCAGCCCTCTGAGCCTGGGGCACAGTCCTCTCCTGGGGCAGAGGCTGCTCCCGCAGAGCCAGGAGGATACGGTGTCTGCCCCGCACACGGCCTGCTCCTGGGAGCACAGAGGACCTCAAGATACAGCACATAAGCAGTGTTCCCATCTGATAAAGGAGAAGACTGGCCTGGTCGCGTAGCTTGTCAAAGGCACAGGGTGACTACGCCCGCGAGCCGAGATTTGCAGGTGAACGCAGCTGGGCTGCAGCATCCACGCTCCAGCATGAAGGCAGCTGTCTCTATTTCCCGCTCCGCCGGGTCCGCGGCGTTCCGCCTGCTGCGGTGAAGCCACACTGACCACCAGGGGGCGGGGCTGCCCGCGAGCGCTCACCCACCGCCTCCCGCACAAGTCCTGGGAGACCCGGGCATCAGTTCCGCCACAGCCTTCCTGTCCCATTGGAGGTCACAGTGCAGGGGGAGGGGACCAATTCACAGGAGATGGCTCCCTGGGGGGCAGTGCACAGGGACGGCTTCTCAGGGCCACCGGGAGGACACAGGCCCTGGAACGGCCAGCTGGGATGAATTGCTAATTCAATCATTTAGTGGAATTTCACAACATACACAAATGCCATTTGTCCTTGTCAGCAGGTTTCAGCACTGGGGCTGACGTGTGGAGGTGCCACCTCCACTGAGGTCCCTTTGCCTCCTTCACTTTGAGACGTCCCAGGCTTGAGTGCTGGCTGGAGCTGGAATTCTTGCTGCCATCGCCAGCCATGCCTTATTTGTAATCCCCGCCAGGAAAAGCAGCGTCCACTGTACCCCCTCCTTCCTCCTTCCTTCCTGACCCTCCAGGTTTCCCCGTCACCGTTTCATTTCTGCTTGAAGAACGTCTTTTAGGCAGATTGTTAAGAGCAGGCCAGCTGAAGACGATTCTTGCAGGTTCCCTTCACCTGAGAATGGCCCCTTATGGCCCCTTCATTCCTGACGGCGGTTTCACTGGACAGAGACCTCACAGCTGGCATTTCTTTTACTTTCAGCCTCGAAAAATGTGTCATTTCCTTCTGGCCTCTGTGCTTTGATGTGAGAAACCCACCTTCACTCAGTGCATGGAAACCATCGCTTCTTTCTGGCTACTTCCCAGATTCTTCCTTCATCTCTACTTGTCAGAAGTTTGATTCCGGTGAATCTTGCATGGATTTTGAGGTTTCCCCTGTTTGGGGTTCACTCAGCTCCTTGAATCTACAGGTTTGTGTCTTTGGCTGAATTTGGAGAGTTTGGGGCCATTTCTTCAGATACTCCTCAACCCTCCCTTCTCCCCACCTCCTGGAACTCAGTGACTCACATGATTGTCCCCAGGTCCCCTCACTTTTTTTTAAGCCTCTGTTGTTCAGATCAGGGATTTTATCCATCGGTCCTCAAGGTCACGGATTTGTTCATCCGGCATCTCCACTCTGCTACGGAGTTCCCAGTGGGTTTTTAGTTTGTTTTCTGCATTTTAGTTCCGTACTTCGGTTTTTCCGTGACTTCGTGACTGTGCTGGGGTTCTGTTTTTGCTTTTCCATTCAGACTTGCTCACTAAAGCATGGATTCTGCGGTTGCTTTAAACGCCCCCCTCCCTGGCCACGCAATCCCAGCACCCGCTTCCTCAGCTCCCGTCTTTTCTCATTTGGGCTGTGAACTCCCTGACTCCTGGTTCAGCAGGTCCTTTTCTGTTGTATCCTGGGGATCTGGCTGTTGTGTTAGAAGACTCTGGGTCCCAGTTAAGTGTCAGGTGTCCACAGGGCTTGCCCTGGGCAGGTGTAGCCCCAGGATCCAGGCAGCCGTGGGCTGTGCTCCCACACGGGTCGGCTGCCCTGGTCTTTCCACAGTTTGGGGCTGTGTCTCCCACTGGCCCCTGTGGGGCTGCCTGAGAGGCAGACAGGGTCTCGGTAGGGGAGAGAGTGGCAGTCCCCAGCACCACCCTGGTGTCTTAGGTCCTTGGGGACAAGCTGCAGGGGCTCGGTCAGTTGGCAGAATCCCCACAAGGGACAGTCCACCCCACCTGAACTGCTGCCCCTGCCCAGGCTGGGACCGTGGCCTCTGATTCCTGGGGAACTTTAAAGACATTTGCTCTTGAATCATTTTTCTTGTTATCTGTTCAATAGCCCTGAGGCTCCAGTGTGTTCAGATACGTCATGAAATGTCCCTTCCTTGAAGCCCAGGTCCACCTGGACACTTCGGTTCAGCTCTGAGCCCAGCTCCATCGCCCCTGCTCTGAAATGTGACCCCCAGGTCCATGGGCCCCTCATCCCAGGACACGAGACCACACACAAACCTCTAGCAGACAAAAAAACATGATAAAGGGTCCAACCCAACGTTTACCCGCCAGCGACCGGCCGTCCCTGAGAGATCCAGACCCGAGTGGGCGGGGCCGGGGGCATCACGGGTGGATGGCTCAGTGATGAACAGGGAGCATGACACTCTGGCACGAGGCAGGGGTCCTTCCACAAGGCCTCGTGGTCACTGGGTCTCCGATGGTCCTCTGTGCAGCCTGGAGCCACTGTGACAAATCCAGACTGTGTCCTTGAAAGTGTGCCCATAAAGACAGTAGGCCCAGAGCCCTGCTGTGACACTGGTCCAGGGTCCAGGACCCAGTGGAACCCTCCTGTGGACAAGACTCAGCCCCCCTTCCCCACCTGCCCTCCCTTCCATGCTTGGCATTGACATGGGGACCACTGCAGGGCACCCTCCCCAGTACAGTGTCCTCGGAGCCTGCGCCCAGAGGGCCATGCCAGCACAGTCATGCAGTGTGGGTGGAGACCTGAGGTTTGCGGGTGGGGTCAGCTGCCATCTGTCCACGGCTGCCATGGGCCAGGCAGTTTCTCTCCTGAGTGGGAGCAGAAGCAGCCCGCTCTAAGCCATATGAAGGGTCACCCCCAGCCCGAACCTGGTGAGGACGGCGCCCACTCCGTGGTAGAGCTTGCACCAGGAGAGGCAGGTGGGCCTGGGCCACCCAGTGACTGCCCACCCTCACAGACCAGGTCCAGGCACACCCAGGGGTCACCTGGCCTCCTGCGGGGACAGAGCAGCTCCAGGCTCCAGAACACAGAGGGAGGGCAGGCAGCAGGGTCCCGTGCCCTCACCAAACAGGGGAGGCAGGTCAAGCTCAGGACGGCTCCAGACCCCAGCGGGCAGAAAGCCAGCACAGTGGGCCCCCGCCTCGCTGTGGGGTGAACCTTGCTAACCCAGGAGAGCTGGCTGAGACTGTCACCAGCATCCGTTGAAAGATTAGGTGAACCCACCAGGCTTTTCCTATTCTGGGTCACCAACAAACTCAGCAGACATCTGGGAAGTCCCATCAGACACTGGTCTAAGCAGGGACCTTTCTCCCACAGCCATTGGAACAGCGAGCTTTATACCAACATGAAAAATGTAGCAGCAAAAAAAAAAAAAAAAAAAAAAAGAAAAGAAAAGAAAAGAAAAGAAAAGAAAAAAAAAAACCCTAAAACATAGCAGAACCCATGATCAAAACCAGTTACTATCATTCACTACTTAAAACCTACAAATACAATTTTCTGAAGTCGCTGGGCAGAAATCTCAGACTATAATCCTGGAGGCAAAACACACACGAATGTATAACTGAATTTACTGACCCATAAACAGTCCCAAATAAAACTCCCAAATAAACACACACGCAGGCACACCCAGGCGTGCACACACACGTCCACACCCCAAGACACCCTTCCGGAAGCTTCCATCCGACAGCACAAACAAGCACCTGCCTCCCCGAGGCTTACCAAGTTTATAACTTTATCACACTCTGAATAGAAGCGATATTTAAAGAGCAGAGCAGAGCGCTATACAGAGGGTTATCGTGGAACGTTCATTTACATACTGGGTACACTCTTTACAAGGCGGAAGTAGAAACACCCACTACTTGGCAGGGCAGATAAGGGGGCGCGGTGAGGTCAGACACAGAGGATGCGCGGGTGGGGGGCCCTCAGGTGCGGTGTGACTCAAGGAGATTACAGGTTAACATTGGAGGGACACAGCACAGGTCAATGGGTGGGTTAAGGGACCCTGGCTATGACACTTGCGGGGCGCGGGCCTTGTGCGCGCCCCAGGACAGTGCCCCTGTGCCCGCCGGCACCTGGAGGCTGGATGCTGGGGGCCGTTCCCTCCCCGTGGGCCCCGGGGTGGGGCTCCCCGAGGCCTGAGCGCAGAGTTCGCGGCTGCATATGTAACACTGTCGTACCAGCTCCTCGGGAACCAGGGATTGGCTCCCTTCGGTCCGTCACCTCCGAGGGAGCCGTTTGCTGGCGGGGAGCGTTCCGACACCCTTGGGTGCTGAGAGCACGCGTCTCAGCGGCTGGTCAGTCTATAAAGCAAATGCTGTGGCTTGCATGCTCTGGACAAGCTCGGCCAGGGAGGCCCAGCTCTCTCTGACTCGGGGTTCGTGCTTCTCAATCCTCCCCGCTCCTGCTTTGTCAGAAGGACGAGGCACCTGCCTGGGGCCCTTAGGTCAGACTTTGGGCTCGAGCATCTCGGGAGGGGGGCAGGTCTTGGGGGCAGCGCACACTGCTGCCCCCTGGGCTGAATTCCTGCTGAGAATGGAAAACGGAAATGCCAGACAGGCCACTGCTGAGGACCAAGGCGTCGGGCCTCCGAAGATGCCGGTACAATCTTCTTACCGGCCACGCAGCCACGTGGCAGGGAAGGTGGTCCACGAAGACCAAGGCAAACATTTGGCACAGAAATGAGGCACTTGCGTTTGGTGCATTAATAGGAGCTACACAGTGGACTCAGTGCCTGCTCTCACACACTCGCGCGCACACAGTCACACAGGCACGCACACCCACGCGTGCAGGCGCACACGCTCGATGCCCACTGCGGTTCGGCCCATCCCACCTCTGCCGCGGCCGAGTCTGTCTCTGCCCACTTTGAAACAGTCCACAAAGCACATTTCCAAAGCCCTGTGCGGTGACCGCTGGCTGCGGTGATTCCTGGTGACCTGAGGGCTGGTGCTTGACTGGGGATGTGGAGGCGCCCGGGAGGCCCTTGTTTGAGGGAGAGCCTGGGGGCGAGCGCCCAGGTGACGGGGAAGGAGACGGTGGTGCCCAGCTCCGTCTCTCGCTCCGTGGCATCCGCGGGACCTTGGACCACCACCCGATGGGCGGACGGACCACGGCACTGCAGTGCGCACATCCGCGCAGACAGCGCACCTGATCTGGGCCGCGGACACGCAGCAGAGCTGAGTCAGAGCTCCCTGGAAGGACCGAGACTCGTCCGGTCTCATCCTCCTGCCGGAACGCAGGACCCGGGCAGGAGCCAACAGGCATGGACAAGACAACCGAGAGGTCCCCGGGGCAGTGTCCTCAGGGCAGTCTCCACCCCAAGACGACGGTGCGGCGTGGGGACTGAGGCTACAACTAAGCGCGTCCCACCCCTTGGAACCGTCCTCCCCAGAAAGGACGCGCGGGTGGTCAGGAATTCGGAAAGGCTGCGGGCAGCAGCCACGGCCCACAGCATCGCCAGTGGGGACCCACAGCCTCCAAATCTCGGTGACCCGCCCCGGGGCAGACGCTCCGCCGAGAACCCAGCTGGGGAGGCGGCAGTAACTGGACCCCAGTACTGCACAGCACTGGCAAACTGTTCCCATAAATAATTTGGCAGAAGTAAAACGTAACTTTTATGGAAACGGTGTTCCCCTCATGGCCCAGCGTGCCATTCAGAGCTGGGCGAGCGGAGGCAGAGGCAGTCCCTCCACGGGGACCCAGGGACCTCCTGGCCTCGCCGCCCATCATGCCGACCCCTTGTTCACGCCCCAGTGATCCGGAGGGCCTGACCTGCACGAACCTCCATTAGGCATGCACCCCTTTTCAGGCCCACCAATCAGCCTCTCCGTGGTGATCGCCAGAGGACAGAGGCATCAGGGTGTCCGCTGGACAGAAGCCCCCCGAGACGGCTACCCCGAGGCACAGCGGCCACTCGGGCCACTGCCAAGTGGGCTGGGCTCCCCTCCCCTCGTAGATGTAAGAACGCAATTTTGGGAGCCCATCCGGCGCCCGTCTTCCTCCGCTGGGGCCCTGGGTGGCAGAAACGTGTCTTTCCGGGAAGGCCACTGGGCCGTGGGGTGGCTCGTTCTGGTGTGTAAGTTGGAGGGGCCCCTTCCCTCCTGGGCTGGGGAGGTCGGGGGCACAGCCGGCCCCTCTGGGGTCTTCCGGTGCGAGGCTCAGATCTTCCTCGGGGAGCCGATCATGATCTTGGACACGAAGTTGACGATGGCGCTGGCGGGCTGCTAAGGGTCATGCTCCGCGAACAGGTGGCACACGTTGTCCGTGGTGCTGCCCTGCTTCCAGGCCATGAAACCGAAGACCCTGCAAAAGGAACGCGGGTCAGCGAGCAGCGGGCCTCGTCCCATCGGGTGCCAGCCTCTGCTCCCCCTCCCGGCCACTGCATCATCCCAGGCGCCAGCCCGCCAGCCACCTGCCCCGCCTCCCTCCACCTCCCAGACCCTGTGGGGGTGGGGCTGAGCCCAGGTGTCACAGGGGAGGAGCCCGAGGGACAGGGTTTGGACTTGCACTGCAGCGGCTACCCCAGGCCTGGCCAGAGCCCTCCAGACGCTGCACGGCTCCTGAGCGCCTCACCTGAGTCTTGGAGGGGAGGACCTGGCTCTTCCTAAGGGGCCACCTGGTCTCTCCTCACAGACCTCGTGAGTGACAACATCCCAGCTCTGGTCCTGAGATGGTGTGGATGCCGGTGGGCTCTGCCCGATGCCCACACTCCTCCCACACCCGGGCCAGCGGATGGGGGGTGAAAACACAGCAGGGCCCCCTTCTCAGGCCGCGTGCTCCTGAGTTACAGGCTACACACAGGAGAGGACACTGAGAGAACGGCACGGTCGAACTATTTTCCTTAGAATTGAAGCCTTTATCTGAACAGGGTTTCTCAAGCCCTGACTTAACACAGTAACTACCATTATCTGAATCCAAATCCTTGGCAAAAGTCCTTCTCCTCCTTCTCAGGGAAATGGGGAATCTTTTTGTATAAGCCGAGTGGCTTCCATGCCAAGGGAGGGACTGGCCGATGGTGCCAAGTGGCCCCCTTGGGGCGGCCCCGTCCACGCAGCGGGGAGTGCCATCCACCCTGTTGGCCAGAGCTGGGGGGTCACGCCCCACCTGCCCGGCACTTTATCAGATGCCCAGACAAATGAGGAGTGTGAAATCGGAATCCTGGAAGGGGACCCCCGAGGTTGGACGCCGTGGCAGTCATGTTTGGGGGAATGATGCAGACGGCTCTGGAGGGTCCAAGGCCCCACGGCCAGGCTGGAAATGCTGTGCCAACCGCCCCATGCTCTCTGTACTGTATCTTATGGGCTGGACGTACATACTGCTCAAAGAGCAAGCAGAAAAGGTAACCCTTTGTGGACACTTTCTGTCTACGAACACTTTCATTTCTGTTTAAAGCCAGACCCCAACCCGTTGGCGTTATGGGGTCATTTCCTCTTTGGGCATCTGGGAAAGAATTCAGCTTCAGAGGCAACCATCCACTAAGAGGCTGTGGAGACCGCTGGCGACATACCTTGAGGAGGGGCCATCTGTGATCCACCTGGCAAGTCAGAGAGCAAGGGAGAGTGAGGTTCAGGCCCCTGGCCCGGCGGGTGCGGCACGGGGCTGGCACACACACACTCCTTACTTCCTGTCCTGGGGGTCCAGCACGCAGAAGATCACGCTGCTCACGGGGTAGTGCCTTTGGAAGAAGAGCCTGTGGGGGACAGGCGGGCGAGCCCGTCACTGGGTGTCCCGGGGACAGTGAGGCACTGGGGCCCCCACGAGGAGATTCGGGGCAGAAGCGTATTCTGCGTTTTCACCCACTGGAAGTGAGCAGACCTGAAGCTGGCGCTCTAGGAAAGTGGGCAGGGCCTGGGTGAGGGGCTCTTTGCAGAGCGTGTGGGGGACAGGTCACAGGGAGTGACGCCCGACTTCCTGCCCTCACCCCTGGGGAACACCCCGGTCTCCAATCTGGATGCTGGCCTGTGAAACAGCATGTGAAGAGCCAGCCGCAGCCCCAGGACAGGGGCCAAACTGTCGAGGGCTGTGCTCAGGAAATCCCAGGGACGTGCTGCTAACAGGGGCCCCGCACAGCTGCGGGGGAGCCCCCAGGGGACCCCTCTCTCTGTCCTCAGTCCTGGCTGCCCGTTTCCCCAGGGGACCCCTCTGTCCATGGTCCCAGGTCCCCATTTCCCTGACAGCCTGCCCTGCTCCTATGGGCCTGGGGTCATGAGGCTCCATGACACAGTCCAGCATGGTGGTGTCCCCAGAGGCTGGCGGCTGTGCTCTCATAGGAGAAGGCAAGAGAGGAGGGGCCAGCGTCAGGGAGGGCACAGGCGGAGCCCAGGCATCTGGGGACCCCGAGGCTGGCTGTCACCGGGGACCCAGGCCCTCTGCCCATATCAGCCAGTGAGTTCAGTCCCGTCTCTAGCCACAGGAAGGACTCTGAGTGCAGTGGACGCAGCCTGCCCCCGCAGATTTATCAGGACACAGGGAAGCCAGAGACACAGGAAGAGCACGCAGCTGGGAGCAACAGAGATGCTCTGAAGAAAGAAGCCGTGCTCCTTGCCGGCCCCCCCCAACCCACCACTGCCCCATGAAGCTCCTGCCACCACCTTTAGGGCTGATGGCATGGCCCCCTGGTCAGCAAGGCCATCTGCATAACAAAGAGCAACTTCCTCTGAAATGCCTCTGACCCTGGTCCGAGGCCCCGCCCAGGGGAGGAACGCGTCTGCCGCCATTCTGTCCGCGCCCCCACACTCGGGCCAGGCTCCCCGGTGTCCCTCCCTGGTGTCCCGCCGGAAGCCCTGCTCAGAGGGAAGCCCCGGGGGCGGAGGTGGTGCCTGCCGTCTGGGCGTTCAGACGGTACTGACGCGCTCTCACGTCTAGGAAATGAATGCTTTCTGTTAGCATCAAGCATCCTTGTGTTACTATGTTATTACATAATCACTGATGTTACGTGGACGTAAAGATCACAGGCTCGCCTGGACGGGATGACCTCCAGCCAGGAGCAGTGACACTGAAGGGCAGGGGAGTGGCTCCTATCACAGTCTGAGTCTTTCTCAGAAACGACTTGAAAGATGTTTGCATTTGCAAAAATGACACCTTCCACGCCCGCCCCTGCCGCCCTGCACACGCACTTCCTCTGGTTGTCCGTCAGCATGATGCCCTGGGCCGACACCTTGAAGTGCAGGACCGTGCACAAGGGGGGCGGCTCCTGGACCAGGGTGATGCTCAGGGCCTTCTGAATGGCCTGGTGTCCGGTGAGGGACTCCACCTCCACGGAGTTCAGGTACCACACGTTGCAGGCTGGAAGACACGGAGGGGAGGCATGTGAACCGCACATCCCCGCGGCCCGGGTGAGGTGCGGCCGAGGCCAACGCCCTTTGCTCCTAATTCCACCGGCGTGGACAGTGGCGACCCAGAGACACACCTGCCCCAAGGCCAGTGTGAGAGTCACCCTGTCTGGGGCCAAGGAGACCCGGACGACTGTCCACCTGCTGCGTAATTTGCCCTGGCACCTGGGTGGGGATGACCCCCGGCAACAAGGCGCAGGCGGCGAGCTCATGGCCTCTGCCGTGGGGACGCAGCTTCCAAGCTGCCACGGGCTGTCACCCAGGACTGGCCCTTTCAACTGGGCCCTGCAGAGAGGATGGCCATTCCTCTTGGGCCAGGAGAAGCCTTTTTACACAAAAGCAGAGCGGCAGGGGCACGGTGGTTCATGTGACCATGTTTTGGTCCCTGAGGGACTTTTCGGCACCTGCTCATCTGGCCTTTGTGGCTACTGACTTGGGGAGAGATTATCACGATAATGTTGACGTCTGCAGGCCAAGGGTCCTGCGGGGGCGGCAGGCCTGGATCGGAACTGGGACTGACACAGACCCCTGCTGCCTTTCGGGGTCTCGGTTCTAGCGTGTTCGCTATTTTGGGCAAACTCCTGTCACCTTTGTTCTGGCCACGGAGAGCGTATCCTTTAAGGATGGTCTACAGAGAGTCCAGCACTAAAAGTCTCCTTTGAAAACAGAGAGGTTTTACTTGAGCAGCGTTGCTGAGAAAACCGGCACAGAAGAATGATGCACATTGGGCAGAGGAAGCAACAAGAAAATGCCTGTTTCCTGCATATTCCTTTGTTTCCGGAGTCATAGCTACGAAGAACTCCACAGGCAGAGAAAGGTGGAGAACGGGGGCAGCCTAGTCCAGCCTCCCACAGACACAGGGATTCCCTCACCAGCACTTCTGAGAGTCAATGTCCACCTTGTGGGAAAGGCCTCCAACCGGGGATCTCAGGTCATGGGGCCCCTAGTCCTCTCCAGCCGTGTCCGTCCCTCAGAGCCGCAGACCCGCAACAGCCCTGTGGTCTCTGGCTCATCCACAACCCTCTCAAGCTGGGGTCACTAGCTGGGCACCCAATGCTGCAGGAGTGACCTGGCCTGAGAAGAGTGAGCTACTGCACAAGGCTGCAGGTGACCACACACAACATGGTACAAGGTGACCACACACAAGTCAGTCCCTTTCCTGGACACCAGCAGAAGACAGTGGAATGTGGAATTATAAACACCTATCATGCACAAAAACATGACAACAAATATACTTATGTACGTGTATGACTGAAACGTGATGCCGTGCACTGGAAATTGACACACTGCAACTGAGCATACTTCAATTAAAAAAAAGTCCACAATGCCGTGTATATTAGCACCTCGCTCAAAATGAAATAGGTAGGTGTAAATCTGCTAAAATAGGTACAAGACCTATATGAGGAAAATGGCTAAAGTCCCACTAATGGAATCAAAGAACTAAATAAATGGAGAGATGTCCCATGTTCATGGACAGGGAGACTCAACAGAGTCAAAGTGTCGTTTCTCCCCAAGCTGATCTGTGGAGTCACTGAAATTCCAATACTCTGTGGGCGTCAACAGACTGGTTCTGAAGTATCTACGGAGAGACAGGAGACCCAGGGCAGCCAGCACGGGACTGAAGGGGAAGACCTTGGTTGGAGGACTGACACTACCCGCCTTCAGGATTTACTCAAAAGCTACAGCAATCAAGACAGTGTGGTGTTCGTGAAATAACAGACAGACAGATCAATGGAGCAGGACGGTCAGCCCGGAAACAGACCTACATAAGCACTGCCAACCAATCTCTGACAGAGGAGCAAAGACAGTCTCTTCAGCAAATGTGGCTCAAACAACCGGACATCCACGTCCAAAACCATGAATCTGGACCCAGACCTTCCACCCTTCACAGAAATTAACTCAAAATAGAACGTAGACCTAAGTGTAAAACCCAAAACTATAACTCTTATAAGACAACAAAGGAGAAAATTTCGATGACTTTGGTTTGGTGATGATTTTTAGATACAGTACAAAAGCCACGATCCATGGAGGGAAGTACTGAAAAATGGATTTCATTCCCACAAAACGTTTTTTGCCCCAAGAGAGACACTGTCAAGAGAACGGGAAGACCAGCCACCGCCTGGGAGAAAGTATTTGCAAAAGACAAATCGCACAGAGAACTGTATTCAGCACATACGAAGAGCCCTCGGAACTCAACAATAGGAAAACAACAACCTTATTTAAAAATGGACAAACAGCCTTCGGAGCCATCTCAGCGAAGAAGACACACACACAGATGGCAAATGAGCACCTGAGAAGACACTTCATGTCAAATGTTGCCAGGGAAATGCGAAATTAAAACAACGAGATGCCATCAAAACAACAAGAGGGACCACGACCCAGCACACAGACGCCACCACACGCTGGGGAGGACGTGGGGCCACAGGACACTCAGCACTGCCGGTGGGGATGCAAACGGTGTGGCCACTTTGGAAGACGGTTTGGTGCCTCCTTACAGAATGAACACACTCCTACCCTACGATCCAGCATTTGGGCTCCCCAGTCTTTACCCAAAGGAGATGAAAATTATGTCCACGTCGTAACCTGAATGTGGCTGTTTACAGCAGCTTTATTTGCAACTGCCAAAACGTGGACACAACCAAGATGTCCTTCAGCGGGCGAATGGACAAATACACTGTGGTCCGTCCCGACGATGGGATATCATTTGGTGATAAAAAGAACCACGCCACAGAGCCGTGAAGGGACATGGAGGGGTCCTGAATGCATATGACCCAGGGAAGAAAGCCAGTCTAAAGAGCTACGTGCTGTATGATTCCAACTATGCGGCACTCTGGAAAGGGCAAAACCACGGGGCCATCAAGGACCAGGGGTGGCCAGGGTGAGGGAGGGGGGCGAGTGGGTGGAGCGCGGAGGCACTGCTCTGTGGGACAGCAATGCTGGACACGTGTCCTTACACAGCCGAGAGGGAGCCCTCGTGTAAACTGTGGGCGCTGGTGACGATGACGGGCCCCTGCAGGCTCAGGGACTGGGATGAAGGCTGTGCACGTGTGGGGGCAGGGCCACATGGGAAATCCCTGTACCTTCCTGCCAGGTTTGCTGTGAACCTAAACCTGTGCTGAAAAATAAAGCCTGTTACTAAGAACACAGTGCTCCGGGGAGTCGCCGCCTGGGGTCAGCCTGGGCTGGGGGCAGCGTGAGTCCCTCTGTGGACTCACTGGTCACGTGCACATCTGCACGCCTGCAGCTGGAGGGGCAGGTCATCACGCCCTGCCTCACCACACCCCCCCGAACAAAACCCAGGACTCGACCTTGATTCCACGGAATTTGGTCCTGATCAGCCTGCGGAGTCCTGGACCTGCCGCCCCGACCCCTGGGCCCCCCAGCCCCAGTGCAGCTTCCCAACGGAAACCTCCCGGGATGCACGGGGAGGAAAGGAGCCCGGCAGTGCCCAGGACCGGGAGGTTTGGGGGACGCAGCAGGGACCCACCTGCCCCCTGCTTCAGCAGCTCCGTCGCGGAGTTGGCCATGGTCTGGGGAGAGCTTTCTGTTATATCCTCCAACGGATCTGCCGGGAGGAGCAAGAAAACACAGACATGGGTCCGGCTCGCCGGCAAGAACCCTCGTGACAGCGGGGAAGCCCGTGACTGAGCTCGCGGAGAGAGGGGTCTCCCCAGGCGAAAACAGCCCAGCCTGGAGAAACCGTCACCATGTCCGGGGCAGGTGCAGCCCAGTGAAACACCCTCCTCGTCTCTGGGTGAATGGAGACGAACAACTGCATCTTAGAAAGCAAGTCAGCTTTGCCTGTATTTTAAACGAATCGTCTTTCTGGACCATGATGCAATTTGTGACCTCGAGGCTGTCCGGGGAAGTGGACGCCACTTTGTGTTAAATCTGTGTTGTGGGTGTTTTCAGACAGACACCAAGGGAAAGAGCCGAGCCCTTCCCACACCTCTGGCCAACAATATCAACAGCTGGTGATCGTGCAGAATTATAAAACTCACACGTAAATGGCCCTGAAGGTCCCTGAGTCCAGGCATGTTGTAATTTTGAGCCACGGGTCTCTGCTCCACTGAAACTGTTCCCAAAGCCCACGATGTGAAGATACGACCGAGGGCTGTGTGTGCAGAGGGACCACCTCTTACGTGACTGGGGTGGGCTACTCAGGGCGGACCCCCAGCGTGGGAGCAGAAGGAACTTCCGGTCTGATAGTTCTCACTGCATCTGTGCGGGCGGGCGAGCCCACCCAGCCAACCAGAGCGGCCCTGGGGCAGCCGGCAGCGTACCTCTGTCTGGAATGAGCAGTTTGCAGGGCAGAGCCAGGGGCGTGATGGAATGCTGGCACACCAAGTCCGTCAGGCTCCCTGCGGATGGGCGAAGACAAAAGAGGCATTAGCACACTGCACCTTCTGAAAGGGGGCCCTTCTATCTTCAGCAGCGCGCACGCTCTGTTACTGGGGGGCTCTGGGCAAAGCCTCAATAACTGAGGAGCGTGGCAGGTGGGGAAGGGTCGGGGGAAGGGGACTGCGGCTGGTTCTTGGCAGAGACACCCCCCGCCCATCTGTAAAGGACTGGCCACACCGCCTGCGGGATCCGAGGCAGCTCCCACTATGAACGGGCTTGTGGGTTCAGGACGCCGACCACGGGCTCTCGGCCACTCACCGAAATACGGCTCGTTGGGGCATCCTTTCAACTGCACTCCCTTCGGGGTGCACTCGATCAAGAAATGCCGGACCAGTTCGTTGGCCAAGTCTCCAGCTGGGGCAAGAGATTCAAAAGGAAGAGAAGTTTTACAGACCGAGCGCCTGGGAAGGTGGGGACATGGGAAGGAGAGCTCGGCCCCGCGGGAGGCAGCTGAGCTGGGGGGGGTCATGGCCTGGATGGGCGGCCAGAACGCCTCCAGTGACCATGCCTGGAGCTGGGGAGTCCCCGGGGGACCGTTTGCAACATCCTGCAGAACCGTCCCCAGGGACCCGGACAAGCAGCTAAGAGCCAGTGATGTGGACTCCAGCTCCTTCCCCTCCTGAGCGGGAGGCCAGGGAGACCCAGACCCTGCATGATGCCCCAGAACTCATTGCGGGAAAGAGCCGGGTGGTGCCAGTCTCCTGGGTAACTGAGCCCCGAGCCAGCTGCAGGAGCCCCCGGAGGGCGGGCCCCCGCACACCTGCGTTCACCCGGCCCACGAGCCCAGAGAGAAAGCACAGCATGAAACGCCAGGGAACGGCAGGTGGTCCAGGGAGGGAAAGCACAGATGAGCAGAAGGGACAGGAGCCGCCGCCCTGCGCTGACCAGCACGGCGCTCCTGGTCCTCCGTGGGGACGAGCCTGCATGACCACTCATGCTTCTGACGCAGGACCAGCTGGCTCCCGTGACGCATGTTACACACAGAGACGGCATCAGCCATCTGAGTGCCGGCACTGCACGGGACAGGTAGCCGGCAGGAAGGGTTCCAGGGCACGAAGTGACTGCGGGAACCCAGCCGTGCGGCCATGGCTGCCCACTCCCCGGGAAACCAGTGGGGCATGGGGACCCGTGGGCCTCTTTCCGGGTTTGGCCAGCTCTCCTCTCAGATCTGTCCCTGGGCTCTGAAATCCAAATGCCACATCCAGGGGCCGGGCGAAGCCGGTGAGCCCCGATGTCTGCCCCTGCAAGAGCCCCTATTTGTGGCCTCTGCCTCAAGGCTGAGGCAGGTCAGCCTGAGAGATGGGCGGGTTGCACACCTGGAGGGGACAGTTACACACCACCGTCTGTGTTCCCTGAAAGGCGATGCACGCAGGAGGGGTAAAGGTGGCCTCGCTTTAAAAGCCTCAGCGGAGACAGAGGAGCTGGGCAGCTGCGGGGCTCTGACTCCTGCCTCCAGACTCCTGCTGTAACTGTCAGCCACGGGTTTCCCTGCAGCCCAGCGCCTGCATCCCCCAGTCAAGCCGACGCAGCTCCTGAGCTCCAGAAGCCCTGGTTTCCACTCAGGAGTGAGTGTGTGGTGGTCCCTCCTTCCTTCCTTCCTTCCCGTCCCAGGCTCCCCTCTCCTGGCTGGTGTGCACACAGCATCTCCCTCCCTCACTTCCAACCACGGCCCCGGGCTCACCCCTTCCCAGCCCCTCCCCGCTGCTGTGCACACATCCACCACCTGCGTCCTGATAACCCCTGGGCCACCGAGTCTCACATTCCGCAGGGTGTAACTCACTCCAGGCGCTTTTCCACCAGGAAGCTTTAAGCAAAGAGTTCACCCAAGGACTGGGTGCTGGGCATGAGTCTGAGGGAAGCGGGCAGCGGCACCTTTTTTAAACACCGGGGCTTCAGAACCTGCTTATTCTGATGCCCGCTGCCCCCAGGCGAGCCCAGGTGCCCCCCGGAAGAGCCATGTGACGTGCTGACATCCACAATCTCTGTTTAGGGGGAAAGAGAGGTAAAAAAAAACTCCCATTCTTTAGCGTTTGCAGCATAACGATAAGAAAAAAAAAGGCAAAGAGGAGGGTGACAGAAAAAGAAAAATGAGAGTAAGTGTTAGGGGTCAGAGAAGGGAGGACGTAAACTGATTTGCTGGAAGCCAAGCCTGTCCCCGAGGGAGAAGGCGAGGAAGGACCTCGTGACCCTGTATGCGAGCTGGTGGCATCAGCTTTAGTTCAGGAATTTTTAAAAATGGTGTCTTCCCCAGCTCTGGTCTGGAGGGAAGCCAAGAGTCAGAAGCGAAGGGCAACCTGGTGATTGGAGCTCGGTTTCTAGGCACTGCTCCCGGCAGAGAACCAGGGTTCTTGGGAAGAGGCCAGGCCGAGCACAGCGTGTCTGCTGTTCCCGGGAGCTGGTGGCTTGCAGGCTCCCGGGGGGCCACCAACAGGACACGGGGCCAGCTGGACGGGCCTCGCGGGGCGGAGCCGGGGGACCTGGGGCCCCGAAGGAACAGTGGTGCTGGGTTACGATGCCCGGGGAGGGAAGGGCATGGCGGGCTCCCCACAGTCCCGCGGCCTGGGTCCACTGCACACCCACCAGGTGCAGGACAACGCTCGCCTTGTGCGCAGGCACCACGCACTTCCCTGGGCCTGACGATGTCAAGCCATGGAGCGCCCGTTACAGAGCAAGAGGCCCGAGTGAACCACGTGGTACCCGCTGGCCCTCGGCACCGGCCGAAGCCCTGGCCCGGAGGGCGGAAGGCTCCGTCCTCTCCCCCGAGGGGTGACCTGGTGACACCAGGCCCGCACCGGCTCGCGTTCAATCCACCAGAACGCTCGGCTGGGAGGAGGAACGAAGGCCAGGCATGTGGTGAGCCGCCTCTGGTGTAAGAGGGGAGGACACGTGTGCTTGTGTGCACTGGACAGAGAGCCAGGGAGAAGACAGGGGAACTTATTAGACGTTTACGCTCGGAAGTCAGAGGGACTGAGGCAGACAGGCTGAGAGTGGGCACCGTGTCCGGCATCTGACCCATGGGCTGGGTCACCTGCTCAGAGCAATCAGAAAAATAAAGCTGACAATTAACCTCCGTTCTTGAGCTGGGCAGCACTTCCTAAAACAGAGCCGAGACAGGAAATGCTGAGAAGACCCGTGAGGGCTGTTCCTGTCCCCAGGGCCGCATGGGCGGGAAGGTTAAGCAGCAGGTGGGGCTGAGCAGAGCCGTCCGGGACCCACCTTTCTTGTTCAGCTGCAGGACGGAGGGCGGGGGCATGGCCACCTTCATGGCCAGCCCGTAGGCGCCCCGGAAGGAGTGGCTGTCCCTGACGATGAAGGCCCTGGGCTCCTTGTCCTTCAGCATGGCGATGGCTGCAGGAGGGAAAGAGGTGTGAGTGTGTGCGCAGCGGGGACCATGGCCTGCCTCTCCGACGGCCACACCCGGTGATGGCCGGGGTCTGCAGGGTCACCAGACAGAGGTGCGGCTTTCATGTACACACACATAGTACACATATGACCCCCGTCAACCCCACAGCACCTGCAAAGCCCCCGTGACACCCCCACCAGGAAACAGGCACACACGCCCAGACCGCATGTCCCCACAAGCAGTGGCGCCCAGCACCAAGGGAGGCCACCTGGGCCGTCTCCCGGCCTGGCATTTCTTGCGATATTAGAAAGGACACTGTCAACTTTCAACAGAAGGAAAGAAGTTTCTGATCGCACTTTCCAAGTCTGCGCATGTTACCCCAAAGTCACTGCATGTTTACTACAAATTTCCCTCTCTGCCCCAGGGAACGGTAAAGATGTGGCCACGGGTGGCCCTCCATCCGGTGGTTGGGGAAGATGTGGCTGCTCTGGTCAGCGGTTCCCACCTAGGTGGGGCTGTGAGCCCCTTTTCGGTGTGGCGGTCACCTGTTGGTCAGGGCCAAGGGCTGAGCCTGGCCCCGCGCTCTCCACCCGCCCCAGGTGAGCGCTGACTGTCACTTAACAAGAACATCCCTCCCTGCCTTGCCTCTGGGTTGAAGCCTGGCTCTCGCAGGCCTTCCACTGATGACACAGGAAGAAAGAGCGATGGGTCAGGGCGGTGGTAACCTCAGGCAACCCTGATGGTGCCCAGAGAGGAGCAGAGCCCAGAGCTTCCTTCACAGACCTGCACCTTTTATAGAAAGACAACTAGCAATCTGAAGCATAATGCAGTGCAGAACGGCAGCTGTAACACCGCCTTTCTGTGGAGCCTGCAGCCCTGTCTGCAGCGGGTCAGGGCCCGGGACACAAACCCGGGAGAGCAGGAAGCCTGTCTCATCTTGGGAAACGCCCTGTCCCAGCCCCGTACGCACCGACTCCAGCCCCAACCTCCTGGCCTGGCGAGACACGGGGTTCCTTCTGCACTTCTCCGTGGGGCTGCCCCCAGCCCCGCGGGCGGGACGGGGCCCCCAGGTGGGGGCTTGCACACAGCATGTGGGGAGGGGCGGAGGGACCGGGCCTGGGGTGACCCTGACACGGCGGAGGGACCGGCAGCCTCTCCCACCTGCACTGGGGACCGGACGGAGCAGGGTCTGGGTCACAGGCTGTTTTCCAGATCTGGGGCTGAACGTGTATGACTGTTATTCTTTAAGTAAGGGAATCTCACTCACAGAAGTCGTATTTTTTTCCACTGTGACAACCTCACTAGCTCTGCCTTTCTAAGTCGTGACTCCACCCCACGGGGGTGGAGACAAGCAGCCCAGACTCGTGGGGGGCAGAGATGGCCAGCTGGGGCTGCTCCGGGCGGCTCCCGGCTCCCAGCCCCTTCCCCAGAGGCCAGGCCGCCTGGGACACGGGGGCCACATGTGGAGGGCAGCCTGAGGTCTGGGCTGGACTCACTGTTTCCTGAAGCAGACAGGAGCTCACACCCACCAGGGCACCGCCAGGCTGCAGAAGACACGCCCTCACCACCTGTCTCCCTGCAGCTGCTGCGTTTAAGGATGGGGAGCAGAGGCTGAGAGCCCTGACCTCCCGCCAGTTCTATGTCCACCTTTAAAAAATGCCAAGGCCCTAAGTGCCACAGTCATGTGACCAGCTGTGCCTGAAAACAGCCCCGGGGCCTTTCCCCTCCTCCACCTCCCTGAAATTTCACTGCAGCCTTTCCAGGAAAAGGCACATTCCAGAGGTTACAACAGAACCTCTGGTGGCTTTCTTCCCTCGGGAGAAGTGGCACCCCCGACAGAACAAGTAGGGGTCCATACAAAACACCCAGGAAACAGAGGAAGCTCCGCTCCTGGGGTTCAGCTGGAAAAAATCAATGCCCAGGCCGCATATCAGCTATTTTGAGGTGGGGGGACGGCCCAGAAGAAATGTTCTTAAATTTGTGGCTCAGAATGACGACCACAGTAACTCCACCACCCTCTGTGTGCCCAGCAGGGCTAGCAAGGAGGTGCCCTCTGCCCAGGACTGTTCCCCAGGCCCCCCCAGGCAGGAACCGCCAGGCAAATGCCAGCCACACCTGCCTCTTCTGAGTGCCAGTCCAAAATGGGGCAGGCCAGCCCTCCGCCCTGGGATGACAGGCTGAGCTCACGCAGACCCATAGGAGGGTCTGCTGAGAACGTTCCAGAACAGGGCCCTTGACAAGCACTCCGCAGAGTCTGTGGGCAGGATGAGGGCCACGGTCACGGGGACTCTTGCCAACGGAGCAGGGAGGGGATTGGACCGGGCATCTGGCCACAGCGCAGCCCGGCCATGAGCTCAGTCTGGCACAAAGGCCAATTCAGGGCCTCGGCAGCCCCCCAGGCCACGGGCTCCCCATATGAAACCACAATGGGTCGGTCCATTGAGCTCCTGGGAAGAAAGGGACATGCTTAGCATTTTTATGATCTCCTTAACTGAGTAGAAGAATTTTGAATAAAAAGCTGGACAGAGCTGTTCTCTCGCCTGTTTAACCCCTCAGATCCAGGCACTTTGGGGACGTAACCCCGAGAGCTGGTGACTTCCTCCCCAGGCTGAGGGCCGGCTCCGAGCAGCAGTGGAAGCCAGGCCACCCTCTTCTGAGCCCAGAGCCCCCGGGAAGCCCCTGAGGAGTTTCATACTTCCGGGCACCTGCCAGCCCCCCAGCCAGGGCCAGAGCATGCTCTCGGAGGGAGTCCGATGCTCAGGGTCCGCCCAGGGGGCCCACAGCTCCACAGGCTGCCAGCCACCACTTCCACTCGGGTTCTGGGGAAACAGCGCCCGACAACCCTAACTTGCTCTCAGTTCCTCCCACTGTCCTGAGACTGCACGCAGGGGTGAGGGCTGCGCGGGAGAAGCTGGCCGCAGGCCCCATCGCCTGTCGGGTGCTTGGTCTTCCACATGGACAAAGGCAGGGGTGTGAGGACTAGAATTAGAGACGCCACCCACCCCGGCCCTTGGCCCCGCCGCTCGAGGCCTTGGCAGGCTTCTTGTCCCAGTCTGGGACCCTGCGTGGGGGCGGGACACGCGGCCGCTGGGAGGGGGCCGGCCCCGCCCAGGGGCGCTGGTCCGGCTCAGCCAATCGCGAGCGCCGGGTACCTCTTGGCGCCAGCGATTTGAATGGTTCGCGGCCACACGAGGTGGCAGCAGGTGGGCACACCGCTGCCATTTTGGGAGCTTCTCTGAGATCGGGAGGGGAACCCGCCCCTCGTCCTTTCGCCGGAGCCCCACCCTCCCCAGGCCGCGGGACTGGTGAAAAAAAAAACAACTGGGAAAGTAAAACAACACTGACTTCAGGATAACGGTTACCTCTTTGGATGCAAAGAAGGGAATGGGATAAAGGAAAGGTGAAAAAGAAACTTCAAGCATTTGTATATGATTTGATTTCTTAAAAGAAAGATTTTTAAATGCTAACGTTTTGCCACAATGCTTCAATGTTTTGAAGAAATAAAATGTTAATATGTAATTTTATTACATAAAACCCCAAAATATAGCCATGCATATGCACACAGATATGCATATTTTATATGTAAACATAAACAACATGATTCAATGAATAAAATGATAGAGATTTTCTTTATCATTGAGTTTTATTCTTTTCCTGAACTTACGGTTATTTCAGGTATTTCAGGGCTCCAGAGCTTGCCAGGAGACGCACATGTCCAAGAAGGCCAGTCCCCAGCAGGGAAGCAGGATGGAGCCTCAGGTGCAGGTAGGTCACGGCACGATGGGGGTACTGGGGATGGTCGAAAGCAGGCAGGGAGGCTCGGGGTCAGGCAACGGGGAGGGAAGCATCGGGGTGTATGTGGGGCACAGGTAGGCCAAGGCAGGATGCAGTGAGGGGCGCTGTGTGGGACCCAAGTAGGAAGGGAGGGGAGGGGTGCGTCAGGAGCCAGGGTCGGGCTATCCCCTCCCCCCACCTCCTGCCACCTCCCAAAGCAGCAGCTGAGTCCCTCCTGAGCTCCCTGTCGGACAGGCCCAGCTTTGGCATCTGCGTCCTTGCCCCAAGTTGCTACACGGCTCCCCTCATCTGGAGCCCCCGGCCCACTTTTCTTTCCCACCACAGACTGAATGCATCTTTGGACATGTGGCTGGCTCTGGGATGAAATGTTTCCAGGGCACTTCATTGGCACTCTTAACTCGTGTCATAACACACTGAATTGGTTTATAAGTACGTTTATAAATAGCTCATTCACAGGAATATCAAACTTCCTCACTCTTGGTCAACATTGACAGATTGTAATTTATCTTAGCATGTTATACATACTCCAGTTGAGTATTTTTCCCCCTTTGTCTGTGATCGTCTACAGAGAACACTGGCCTGCTAGTAGCTGAGAGTCCATCTCTGCCTTGCTCTTTCATTTTTCCTGAACTTCCCGTGTGGGATAATTTCTCATATTGCTTTCCCTGATCCTAACTTACTTATTATAATAAAACAGGGTGTAGGAATAGGAATATAGTATAGTTATGAATGTACAATAACATATATTCCATTATTCTAAACTGATTTAAATTTACTTAAAAATTATAGTTGAAGATAGAGTGCCTCGCTTGGAAGGGAAGAGGGTCTACAGAATATTTGCTTTTATAAAGGGGGTATTGGGTCTGAAATGATAGCTATGGCCATAAGTTAGCAACGTTTGCTAGGAACTGGGTTGATGTTAACTCTTCTAGTTCTGCTCCATAGATCATAGTCCTTTGTAGATCTATGGTCTATTGTAGACTTTGTGTGTTAGGTGCAGCATTTATCACATTTTATGTACCGCATTATATATATGACATTCAGTAGCTTACCCTTCTAAATGAAAAGATAAAAGGACTATAGATGAGTAGATTCTTAGTGAGCTGTTCCCCGCCCTCTCCCATTCCCACTAATTTGGTTAGAGATAGCCAATACAGAAGATTCTTTAAACATGTGGATGAGGATAGAAACTCAATCCTTAACCATTACACAGTTTCAGGACTGACTTTAAATTAAATTTTAGGCTATCATTAGCAGTGTACCGCTATTCTCAGGTTTCTTTTATAGTCTCTTGTTTCGATGACCTTTTCGTACTTCGGTCTTTGCTTAATTTCATTCAGAGGTAGAAAATACGGTAATTTTTAACAACTCCTTGGTAATTCTGCAAATACAAAGGAACTTTTAAAAAGGCAGATTTAAAAAGAAAAGAATTGATTTGATTCCAAAGCTGGTATTAACATATTTTAATGCAGAGGAAAGATAAGGAGCAAGATGAATCTTAAGGTTATAAGAGGCCCATCAAATTGACCTACATGAGCTCACAGTAGTTACACGTTTCCTAAGGCCAAGGAACTGTTCCATGACCTTGAAGGGTATATTAGTATTTCTATGTAAGTCATTACATTTTCAAACATTGGAACTGCTCAGATTTGGTTCACTGCACAAACCAATCACTTAGAATGTTAAAGAGCATGACTTTGGTCTCCTGGAGACAGCTCTTCTGTGATTGAGCTCTCCTTTGCACGGCCTGTCTACCTTCCTTTTGAATTTTTTTTTCTTGTTGTTGTTGTTTTTTTTTTTTCCCCTTGTCAGCCTACATTGTGAATGCAACTGATAGAACAAACACCAACACCTAACACTGGAAACTCTCTCCTCTGAACTCATTTGAAACACATGCTGAGGTTCTCAATCGGCAAGTTTTATAAAATGTCAGAACGTTTTATTAGAGTTGGGAGTGATTGTTGGACTCATAATAATCACACAGGGAGCTTAAGAAAATACTAATGCCTCAGCCCCACCTTCAGAAATTCTGAATTAACTTGTCTGGGGAAGGCTGCAGGCCCCTATGTTTTTAAAAAGTTTTCCAAGCAATTTGAATGTCCAGCCAATTGGAGAACCACTGGGCTAGTCCCATGCGATCAGATAAAAACAGAAATTCATATAGGATTGGACATAGCAAAGGGCACAAAACTAGACATCAGAATAGCTGAGACTAAACACTGACGGCGCCGGCCCTCCCCGCCCCGCAGAGGCCCGCGCGGCCTCCCTCCGCCGCGGGGACCCGGGGTGGCAGCCGCCGCAACCCCCGTCCTTCACGCGCCCCGCGCCCTGCCGCCGCCGCCGCCGCCGCCGCCGCAGCCCGTACTCACCTCAGGGGCGCAACCGGCACAGCCGGCCGTCGGCCTTGTTCCCGCCGAACCGTCTCGGTGCGGTACTCACTGCGCGGGCCGGTTCTTCCCCGGCGGTCGCAAGGGGTTCAGGGATGGGGGGGCGGGGAACGGCCGTCACACGAGCAACGAACCGAAGCGCCGCCTGGTGGCATTTTCCACAGGCCGGCGCCACCGCAGCCGCCTTGGGTCCGCACAGCCCCCTGCCGGCCGCGGCTCTTGCTGTCTCGCCGAGCCGACAAGCCTCCGCGGACAGGGGAGGGAGCCGCGGCGCGAGTCGGAGGCCGGGCGGGGGTGTGCGCAGACTCTTTCCTCTGGGGACTGCGCGCATGCGCACCAGCGGGGCGGGACCCGCGGCCCCTGCGTGGGGGCGGGACCCGCGGCCGCTGCGAGGGGGCCGGCCCCGCCCAGGGGCGCTGGTCCGGCTCAGCCAATCGCGAGCGCCGGGTACCTCTTGGCGAGGGCGATTTGAATGGTTCGCGGCCGCCCGAGGTGGCGGCAGGTGGGCACGCCGCTGCCCTTTTGGGAGCTTCTCTGAGATCGGGAGGGGAACCCGCCCCTCGTCCTTTCGCCGGAGCCCCACCCTCCCCAGGCCGCGGGACTGGCGAAAAAAAAAAACAGCTGGGAAAGTAAAACAACACTGACTTCAGGATAACGGTTACCTCTTTGGATGCAAAGAAGGGAATGGGATAAAGGAAAGGTGAAAAAGAAACTTCAAGCATTTGTATACGATCTGATTTCTGAAAAGAAAGATTTTTAAATGCTAACGTTTTGCCACAATGCGTCAATGTTTTAAAGAAATAAAATGTTAATATGTAATTTTATTACATAAAAACCCAAAATATAGCCATGCATATGCACACAGATATGCATACTTTATATGTAAACATAAACAACATGATTCAATGAATAAAATGATAGAGATTTTCTTTATCATTGAGCTTTATTCTTTTCCTGAACTTAAGGTTATTTCAGGTACTTCAGGGCTCCAGAGCTTGCCAGGAGACGCACATGTCCAAGAAGGCCAGTCCCCAGCAGGGAAGCAGGATGGAGCCCCAGGTGCAGGTAGGTCACGGCACGATGGGGGTACTGGGGATGGTCGAAGGCAGGCAGGGAGGCTCGGGCTCAGGCAACGGGGAGGGAAGCATCGGGGTGTATGTGGGGCACAGGTAGGCCAAGGCAGGATGCAGTGAGGGGCGCTGTGTGGGACCCAAGTAGGAAGGGAGGGGAGGGGTGCTTCAGGAGCCAGGGTCGGGCTATCCCCTCCCCCCACCTCCTGCCACCTCCCAAAGCAGCAGCTGAGTCCCTCCTTAGCTCCCTGTCGGACAGGCCCAGCTTTGGCATCTGCGTCCTTGCCCCAAGTTGCTACAAGGCTCCCCTCATCTGGAGCCCCCGGCCCACTTTTCTTTCCCACCACAGACTGAATGCATCTTTGGACATGTGGCTGGCTCTGGGATGAAATGTTTCCAGGGCACTTCATTGGCACTCTTAACTCGTGTCATAACACACTGAATTGGTTTATAAGTACGTTTATAAATAGCTCATTCACAGGAATATCAAACTTCCTCACTCTTGGTCAACATTGACAGATTGTAATTTATCTTAGCATGTTATACATACTCCAGTTAAGTATTTTTCCCCCTTTGTCTGTGATCGTCTACAGATAAAACTGGCCTGCTAGTAGCTGAGAGTCCATCTCTGCCTTTGCTCTTTCATTTTTCCTGAACTTCCCGTGTGGGATAATTTCTCATATTGCTTTCCCTGATCCTAACTTACTTATTATAATTAAGAGGGGTGTAGGAATAGGAATATAGTATAGTTATGAATGTACAATAACATATATTCCATTATTCTAAATTGATTTAAATTTACTTAAAAATTATAGTTGAAGATAGAGTGCCTCATTTGGAAGGGAAGGGGGTCTACAGAATATTTGCTTTTATAACGGGGGTATTGGGCCTGAAATGATAGCTATGGCCATAAGTTAGCAACGTTTGCTAGGAACTGGGTTGATGTTAACTCTGCTAGTTCTGATCCATAGATCATAGTCCTTTGTAGATCTATGGTCTATTGTAGACTTTGTGTGTTAGGTGCAGCATTTATCACATTTTATGTACCGCATTATATATATGACATTCAGTAGCTTACCCTTCTAAATGAAAAGATAAAAGGACTATAGATGAGTAGATTCTTAGTGAGCTGTTCCCCGCCCTCTCCCATTCCCACTAATTTGCTTAGAGATAGCCAATACAGACGATTCTTTAAACATGTGGATGAGGATAGAAACTCAATCCTTAAACATTACACAGTTTCAGGACTGACTTTAAATTAAATTTTAGGCTATCATTAGCAGTGTACCGCTATTCTCAGGTTTCTTTTATACTCTCTTGTTTCGATGACCTTTTCGTACTTCGGTCTTTGCTTAATTTCATTCAGAGGTAGAAAATACGGTAATTTTTAACAACTCCTTGGTAATTCTGCAAATACAAAGGAACTTTTAAAAAGGCAGATTTAAAAAGAAAAGAATTGATTTGATTCCAAAGCTGGTATTAACATATTTTAATGCAGAGGAAAGATAAGGAGCAAGATGAATCTTAAGGTTATAAGAGGCCCATCAAATTGACCTACATGAGCTCACAGAAGTTACACGTTTCCTAAGGCCAAGGAACTGTTTCATGTCCTTGAAGGGTATATTAGTATTTCTATGTAAGTCATTACATTTTCAAACATTAGAACTGCTCAGATTTGGTTCACTGCACAAACCAATCACTTAGAATGTTAAAGAGCATGACTTTGGTCTCCTGGAGACAGCTCTTCTGTGATTGAGCTCTCCTTTGCACGGCCTGTCTACCTTCACTTTGAATTTTTTTTTCTTGTTGTTGTTTTTTTTTTTTTTTTCCCCTTGTCAGCCTACATTGTGAATGCAACTGATAGAACAAACACCAACACCTAACACTGGAAACTCTCTCCTCTGAACTCATTTGAAACACATGCTGAGGTTCTCAATCGGCAAGTTTTATAAAATGTCAGAACGTTTTATTAGAGTTGGGAGTGATTGTTGGACTCATTATAATCACACAGGGAGCTTAAGAAAATACTAATGCCTCAGCCCCACCTTCAGAAATTCTGAATTAACTTGTCTGGGGAAGGCTGCAGGCCCCTATGTTTTTAAAAAGTTTTCCAAGCAATTTGAATGTCCAGCCAATTGGAGAACCACTGGGCTAGTCCCATGCGATCAGATAAAAACAGAAATTCATATAGGATTGGACATAGCAAAGGGCACAAAACTAGACATCAGAATAGCTGAGACTAAACACTGACGGCGCCGGCCCTCCCCGCCCCGCAGAGGCCCGCGCGGCCTCCCTCCGCCGCGGGGACCCGGGGTGGCAGCCGCCGCAACCCCCGTCCTTCACGCGCCCCGCGCCCTGCCGCCGCCGCCGCCGCCGCCGCCGCAGCCCGCACTCACCTCAGGGGCGCAACCGGCACAGCCGGCCGTCGGCCTTGTTCCCGCCGAAGCGTCTCGGTGCGGTACTCACTGCGCGGGCCGGTTCTTCCCTGGCGGTCGCAGGGGGTTCAGGGGTGGGGGGGCGGGGAACGGCCGTCACACGAGCAACGAACCGAAGCGCCGCCTGGTGGCATTTTCCACAGGCCGGCGCCACCGCAGCCGCCTTGGGTCCGCACAGCCCCCTGCCGGCCGCAGCTCTTGCTGTCTCGCCGAGCCGACAAGCCTCCGCGGACAGGGGAGGGAGCCGCGGCGCGAGTCGGAGGCCGGGCGGGGGTGTGCGCAGACTCTTTCCTCTGGGGACTGCGCGCATGCGCACCAGCGGGGCGGGACCCGCGGCCCCTGCGTGGGGGCGGGACCCGCGGCCGCTGCGAGGGGGCCGGCCCCGCCCAGGGGCGCTGGTCCGGCTCAGCCAATCGCGAGCGCCGGGTACCTCTTGGCGAGGGCGATTTGAATGGTTCGCGGCCGCCCGAGGTGGCGGCAGGTGGGCACGCCGCTGCCCTTTTGGGAGCTTCTCTGAGATCGGGAGGGGAACCCGCCCCTCGTCCTTTCGCCGGAGCCCCACCCTCCCCAGGCCGCGGGACTGGCGAAAAAAAAAAACAGCTGGGAAAGTAAAACAACACTGACTTCAGGATAACGGTTACCTCTTTGGATGCAAAGAAGGGAATGGGATAAAGGAAAGGTGAAAAAGAAACTTCAAGCATTTGTATACGATCTGATTTCTGAAAAGAAAGATTTTTAAATGCTAACGTTTTGCCACAATGCGTCAATGTTTTAAAGAAATAAAATGTTAATATGTAATTTTATTACATAAAAACCCAAAATATAGCCATGCATATGCACACAGATATGCATACTTTATATGTAAACATAAACAACATGATTCAATGAATAAAATGATAGAGATTTTCTTTATCATTGAGCTTTATTCTTTTCCTGAACTTAAGGTTATTTCAGGTACTTCAGGGCTCCAGAGCTTGCCAGGAGACGCACATGTCCAAGAAGGCCAGTCCCCAGCAGGGAAGCAGGATGGAGCCCCAGGTGCAGGTAGGTCACGGCACGATGGGGGTACTGGGGATGGTCGAAGGCAGGCAGGGAGGCTCGGGCTCAGGCAACGGGGAGGGAAGCATCGGGGTGTATGTGGGGCACAGGTAGGCCAAGGCAGGATGCAGTGAGGGGCGCTGTGTGGGACCCAAGTAGGAAGGGAGGGGAGGGGTGCTTCAGGAGCCAGGGTCGGGCTATCCCCTCCCCCCACCTCCTGCCACCTCCCAAAGCAGCAGCTGAGTCCCTCCTGAGCTCCCTGTCGGACAGGCCCAGCTTTGGCATCTGCGTCCTTGCCCCAAGTTGCTACACGGCTCCCCTCATCTGGAGCCCCCGGCCCACTTTTCTTTCCCACCACAGACTGAATGCATCTTTGGACATGTGGCTGGCTCTGGGATGAAATGTTTCCAGGGCACTTCATTGGCACTCTTAACTCGTGTCATAACACACTGAATTGGTTTATAAGTACGTTTATAAATAGCTCATTCACAGGAATATCAAACTTCCTCACTCTTGGTCAACATTGACAGATTGTAATTTATCTTAGCATGTTATACATACTCCAGTTAAGTATTTTTCCCCCTTTGTCTGTGATCGTCTACAGATAAAACTGGCCTGCTAGTAGCTGAGAGTCCATCTCTGCCTTTGCTCTTTCATTTTTCCTGAACTTCCCGTGTGGGATAATTTCTCATATTGCTTTCCCTGATCCTAACTTACTTATTATAATTAAGAGGGGTGTAGGAATAGGAATATAGTATAGTTATGAATGTACAATAACATATATTCCATTATTCTAAATTGATTTAAATTTACTTAAAAATTATAGTTGAAGATAGAGTGCCTCATTTGGAAGGGAAGGGGGTCTACAGAATATTTGCTTTTATAACGGGGGTATTGGGTCTGAAATGATAGCTATGGCCATAAGTTAGCAACGTTTGCTAGGAACTGGGTTGATGTTAACTCTGCTAGTTCTGCTCCATATATCATAGTCCTTTGTAGATCTATGGTCTATTGTAGACTTTGTGTGTTAGGTGCAGCATTTATCACATTTTATGTACCGCATTATATATATGACATTCAGTAGCTTACCCTTCTAAATGAAAAGATAAAAGGACTATAGATGAGTAGATTCTTAGTGAGCTGTTCCCCGCCCTCTCCCATTCCCACTAATTTGGTTAGAGATAGCCAATACAGAAGATTCTTTAAACATGTGGATGAGGATAGAAACTCAATCCTTAACCATTACACAGTTTCAGGACTGACTTTAAATTAAATTTTAGGCTATCATTAGCAGTGTACCGCTATTCTCAGGTTTCTTTTATAGTCTCTTGTTTCGATGACCTTTTCGTACTTCGGTCTTTGCTTAATTTCATTCAGAGGTAGAAAATACGGTAATTTTTAACAACTCCTTGGTAATTCTGCAAATACAAAGGAACTTTTAAAAAGGCAGATTTAAAAAGAAAAGAATTGATTTGATTCCAAAGCTGGTATTAACATATTTTAATGCAGAGGAAAGATAAGGAGCAAGATGAATCTTAAGGTTATAAGAGGCCCATCAAATTGACCTACATGAGCTCACAGAAGTTACACGTTTCCTAAGGCCAAGGAACTGTTCCATGACCTTGAAGGGTATATTAGTATTTCTATGTAAGGCATTACATTTTCAAACATTGGAACTGCTCAGATTTGGTTCACTGCACAAACCAATCACTTAGAATGTTAAAGAGCATGACTTTGGTCTCCTGGAGACAGCTCTTCTGTGATTGAGCTCTCCTTTGCACGGCCTGTCTACCTTCCCTTTGAATTTTTTTTTCTTGTTGTTGTTGTTTTTTTTTTCCCCCTTGTCAGCCTACATTGTGAATGCAACTGATAGAACAAACACCAACACCTAACACTGGAAACTCTCTCCTCTGAACTCATTTGAAACACATGCTGAGGTTCTCAATCGGCAACTTTTATAAAATGTCAGAACGTTTTATTAGAGTTGGGAGTGATTGTTGGACTCATAATAATCACACAGGGAGCTTAAGAAAATACTAATGCCTCAGCCCCACCTTCAGAAATTCTGAATTAACTTGTCTGGGGAAGGCTGCAGGCCCCTATGTTTTTAAAAAGTTTTCCAAGCAATTTGAATGTCCAGCCAATTGGAGAACCACTGGGCTAGTCCCATGCGATCAGATAAAAACAGAAATTCATATAGGATTGGACATAGCAAAGGGCACAAAACTAGACATCAGAATAGCTGAGACTAAACACTGACGGCGCCGGCCCTCCCCGCCCCGCAGAGGCCCGCGCGGCCTCCCTCCGCCGCGGGGACCCGGGGTGGCAGCCGCCGCAACCCCCGTCCTTCCCGCGTCCCGCGCCCTGCCGCCGCTGCCGCCGCCGCCGCCGCCGCCGCCGCCGCCGCAGCCCGCACTCACCTCAGGGGCCCAACCGGCACAGCCGGCCGTCGGCCTCGTTCCCGCCGAAGCGTCTCGGTGCGGTACTCACTGCGCGGGCCGGTTCTTCCCCGGCGGTCGCAGGGGGTTCAGGGATGGGGGGGCGGGGAACGGCCGTCACACGAGCAACGAACCGAAGCGCCGCCTGGTGGCATTTTCCACAGGCCGGCGCCACCGCAGCCGCCTTGGGTCCGCACAGCCCCCTGCCGGCCGCAGCTCTTGCTGTCTCGCCGAGCCGACAAGCCTCCGCGGACAGGGGAGGAAGCCACGGCGCGAGTCGGAGGCCGGGCGGGGGTGTGCGCAGACTCTGTCCTCTGGGGACTGCGCGCATGCGCACCAGCGGGGCGGGACCCGCGGCCGCTGCGTGTGGGCGGGACCCGCGGCCGCTGCGTGGGGGCGGGACCCGCGGCCGCTTCGTGGGGGCCGGCCCCGCCCAGGGGCACTGGTCCGGCTCAGCCAATCGCGAGCGCCGGGTACCTCTTGGCGCGGGCGATTTGAATGGTTCGCGGCCGCCTGAGGTGGCGGCAGGTGGGCACGCCGCTGCCCTTTTGGGAGCTTCTCTGAGATCGGGGGTGGGGGAACCCGCCTCTCATCCTTTCGCCGGAGCCCCACCCTCCCCAGGCCGCGAGACTGGCAAAAAAAAAAAAAAAAACAAACCCAGCTGGGAAATTAAAACAACACTGACTTCAGGATAACGGTTACGTCTTTGGATGGAAAGAAGGGAATGGGATAAAGGAAAGGAGAAAAAGAAACTTCAAGCATTTGTATATGATTTGATTTCTTAAAAGAAAGATTTTTAAATGCTAACATTTTGCCACAATGCTTCAATGTTTTGAAGAAATAAAATGTTAATATGTAATTTTATTACATAAAAACCCAAAATTTAGTCATGCATATGCACACAGATATGCATATTGTATATGTAAACATAAAAAACATGATTCAATGAATAAAATGATAGAGATTTTCTTTATCATTGAGCTTTATTCCTTTCCTGAACTTACGGTTATTTCAGGTACTTCAGGGCTCCAGAGCTTGCCAGGAGACGCACATGTCCAAGAAGGCCAGTCCCCAGCAGGGAAGCAGGATGGAGCCCCAGGTGCAGGTAGGTCACGGCAGGATGGGGGTACTGGGGATGGTCGAAGGCAGGCAGGGAGGCTCGGGCTCAGGCAACGGGGAGGGAAGCACCGGGGTGTATGTGGGGCACAGGTAGGCCAAGGCAGGATGGAGTGAGGGGCGCTGTGTGGGACCCAAGTAGGAAGGGAGGGGAGGGGTGCTTCAGGAGCCAGGGTCGGGCTATCCCCTCCCCCCACCTCCTGCCACCTCCCAAAGCAGCAGCTGAGTCCCTCCTGAGCTCCCTGTGGGACAGGCCCAGCTTTGGCATCTGCGTCCTTGCCCCAACTTGCTACACGGCTCCCCTCATCTGGAGCCCCCGGCCTGCTTATCTTTCCCACCACAGACCGAATGCATCTTTGGACATGTGGCTGGCTCTGGGATGAAATGTTTCCAGGGCACTTCATTGGCACTCTTAACTCGTGTCATAACACACTGAATTGTTTTATAAGTACGTTTAGAAATAGCTTATTCACAAGAATATCAAACTTCCTCATTCTTGGTCAACATTGACAGATTGTCATTTATCTTAGCATGTTATACATACTCCAGTTAAGTATTTTTCCCCCTTTGTCTGTGATCGTCTACAGATAACACTGGTCTGCTATTAGCTTAGAGTCCATCTCTGCCTTTGCTCTTTCATTTTTCCTGAACTTCCCGTGTGGGATAATTTCTCATATTGCTTTCCCTGATCCTAACTTACTTATTATAATTAAGCGGGGTGTAGGAATAGGAATATAGTATAGTTATGAAGGTACAATAACATATATTCCATTATTCTAAATTGACTTAAATTAGGTTAAAAATTATACTTGAAGATAGAGTGCCTCATTTAGAAGGGAAGGGGGTCTACAGAATATTTGCTTTTATAAAGGGGGTATTGGGTCTGAAATGATAGCTATGGCATAAGTTAGCAACGTTTGCTAGGAACTGGGTTGATGTTAACTCTGCTAGTTCTGATCCATAGATCATAATCCTTTGCAGATCTATGGTCTATTGTAGACTTTGTGTGTTAGGTGCAGCATTTATCACATTTTAGGTACCGCATTATATATATGATATTCAGTAGCTTACCCTTCTAAATGAAAAGATAAAAGGACTACAGATGAGTAGATTCTTAGTGTGTTGTTCCCCGCCCTCTCCCATTCCCACTAATTTGCTTAGAGATAGCCAATACAGACGATTTTTTAAACATGTGGATGAGGATAGAAACTCAATCCTTAACCATTACACATTTTCAGGACTGACTTTAAATTAAATTTTAGGCTATCAATAGCAATGTACCGCTATTCTCAGATTTCTTTCATAGTCTCTTGTTTTGATGACCTTTTCGTACTTCGGTCTTTGCTTAATTTCATGCAGAGGTAGAAAATATGGTAATTTTTAACAACTCCTTGGTAATTCTGCAAATACAAAGGAAGTTTTAAAAAGGCAGATTTAAAAAGAAAAGAATTGATTTGATTCCAAAGCTGGTATTAACATATTTTAATGCAGAGGAAAGATAAGGAGCAAGATGAATCTTAAGGTTATAAGAGGCCCATCAAATTGACCTACATGAGCTCACAGAAGTTACACGTTTCCTAGGGCCAAGGAAATGTTTCATGGCCTTGAAGGGTATATTAGTATTTCTACTTAAGTCATTACATTTTCAAACATTGGAACTGCTCAGATTTGGTTCACTGCACAAACCAATCACTTAGAATGTGAAAGAGCATGACTTTGGTCTCCTGGAGACAGCTCTTCTGTGACTGAGCTCTCGTTTGCACGGCCTGTCTACCTTCCCTGTGAATTTTTTTTTCTTGTTTTTTTTTTTGTTTGTTGGTTTTTTTTTTTTTTCCCTTGTCAGCCTACATTGTGAATGCAACTGATAGAACAAACACCAACACCTAACACTGGAAACTCTCTCCTCTGAACTCATTTGAAACACATGCTGAGGTTCTCAATCGGCAAGTTTTATAAAATGTCAGAACGTTTTATTAGAGTTGGGAGTGATTGTTGGACTCATAATAATCACACAGGGAGCTTAAGAAAATACTAATGCCTCAGCCCCACCTTCAGAAATTCTGAATTAACTTGTCTGGGGAAGGCTGCAGGCCCCTATGTTTTTAAAAAGTTTTCCAAGCAATTTGAATGTCCAGCCAATTGGAGAACCACTGGGCTAGTCCCATGCGATCAGATAAAAACAGATATTCATATAGGATTGGACATAGCAAAGGGCACAAAACTAGACATCAGAATAGCTGAGACTAAACACTGACGGCGCCGGCCCTCCCCGCCCCGCAGAGGCCCGCGCGGCCTCCCTCCGCCGCGGGGACCCGGGGTGGCAGCCGCCGCAACCCCCGTCCTTCCCGCGCCCCGCACCCTGCCGCCGCTGCCGCCGCCACCGCCGCCGTCGCCGCCGCCGCAGCCCGCACTCACCTCAGGGGCGCAACCGGCACAGCCGGCCGTCGGCCTCGTTCCCGCCGAAGCGTCTCGGTGCGGTACTCACTGCGCGGGCCGGTTCTTCCCCGGCGGTCGCAGGGGGTTCAGGGATGGGGGGGCGGGGAACGGCCGTCACACGAGCAACGAACCGAAGCGCCGCCTGGTGGCATTTTCCACAGGCCGGCGCCACCGCAGCCGCCTTGGGTCCGCACAGCCCCCTGCCGGCCGCAGCTCTTGCTGTCTCGCCGAGCCGACAAGCCTCCGCGGACAGGGGAGGAAGCCACGGCGCGAGTCGGAGGCCGGGCGGGGGTGTGCGCAGACTCTGTCCTCTGGGGACTGCGCGCATGCGCACCAGCGGGGCGGGACCCGCGGCCGCTGCGTGGGGGCGGGACCCGCGGCCGCTTCGTGGGGGCCGGCCCCGCCCAGGGGCACTGGTCCGGCTCAGCCAATCGCGAGCGCCCGGTACCTCTTGGCGCGGGCGATTTGAATGGTTCGCGGCCGCCTGAGGTGGCGGCAGGTGGGCACGCTGCTGCCCTTTTGGGAGCTTCTCTGAGATCGGGGGTGGGGGAACCCGCCTCTCATCCTTTCGCCGGAGCCCCACCCTCCCCAGGCCGCGGGACTGGCAAAAAGAAAAAAAAAAACAAACCCAGCTGGGAAATTAAAACAACACTGACTTCAGGATAACGGTTACCTCTTTGGATGGAAAGAAGGGAATGGGATAAAGGAAAGGAGAAAAAGAAACTTCAAGCATTTGTATATGATTTGATTTCTTAAAAGAAAGATTTTTAAATGCTAACATTTTGCCACAATGCTTCAATATTTTGAAGAAATAAAATGTTAATATGTAATTTTATTACATAAAAACCCAAAATTTAGTCATGCATATGCACACAGATATGCATATTTTATATGTAAACATAAAAAACATGATTCAATGAATAAAATGATAGAGATTTTCTTTATCATTGAGCTTTATTCTTTTCCTGAACTTACGGTTATTTCAGGTACTTCAGGGCTCCAGAGCTTGCCAGGAGACGCACATGTCCAAGAAGGCCAGTCCCCAGCAGGGAAGCAGGATGGAGCCCCAGGTGCAGGTAGGTCACGGCAGGATGGGGGTACTGGGGATGGTCGAAGGCAGGCAGGGAGGCTCGGGGTCAGGCAACGGGGAGGGAAGCACCGGGGTGTATGTGGGGCACAGGTAGGCCAAGGCAGGATGGAGTGAGGGGCGCTGTGTGGGACCCAAGTAGGAAGGGAGGGGAGGGGTGCTTCAGGAGCCAGGGTCGGGCTATCCCCTCCCCCCACCTCCTGCCACCTCCCAAAGCAGCAGCTGAGTCCCTCCTGAGCTCCCTGTGGGACAGGCCCAGCTTTGGCATCTGCGTCCTTGCCCCAACTTGCTACACGGCTCCCCTCATCTGGAGCCCCCGGCCGGCTTATCTTTCCCACCACAGACCGAATGCATCTTTGGACATGTGGCTGGCTCTGGGATGAAATGTTTCCAGGGCACTTCATTGGCACTCTTAACTCGTGTCATAACACACTGAATTGTTTTATAAGTACGTTTAGAAATAGCTTATTCACAAGAATATCAAACTTCCTCATTCTTGGTCAACATTGACAGATTGTCATTTATCTTAGCATGTTATACATACTCCAGTTAAGTATTTTTCCCCCTTTGTCTGTGATCGTCTACAGATAACACTGGTCTGCTATTAGCTTAGAGTCCATCTCTGCCTTTGCTCTTTCATTTTTCCTGAACTTCCCGTGTGGGATAATTTCTCATATTGCTTTCCCTGATCCTAACTTACTTATTATAATTAAGCGGGGTGTAGGAATAGGAATATAGTATAGTTATGAAGGTACAATAACATATATTCCATTATTCTAAATTGACTTAAATTAGGTTAAAAATTATACTTGAAGATAGAGTGCCTCATTTAGAAGGGAAGGGGGTCTACAGAATATTTGCTTTTATAAAGGGGGTATTGGGTCTGAAATGATAGCTATGGCCATAAGTTAGCAACGTTTGCTAGGAACTGGGTTGATGTTAACTCTGCTAGTTCTGATCCATAGATCATAATCCTTTGCAGATCTATGGTCTATTGTAGACTTTGTGTGTTAGGTGCAGCATTTATCACATTTTAGGTACCGCATTATATATATGATATTCAGTAGCTTACCCTTCTAAATGAAAAGATAAAAGGACTACAGATGAGTAGATTCTTAGTGTGTTGTTCCCCGCCCTCTCCCATTCCCACTAATTTGCTTAGAGATAGCCAATACAGACGATTTTTTAAACATGTGGATGAGGATAGAAACTCAATCCTTAACCATTACACATTTTCAGGACTGACTTTAAATTAAATTTTAGGCTATCAATAGCAATGTACCGCTATTCTCAGATTTCTTTCATAGTCTCTTGTTTTGATGACCTTTTCGTACTTCGGTCTTTGCTTAATTTCATGCAGAGGTAGAAAATATGGTAATTTTTAACAACTCCTTGGTAATTCTGCAAATACAAAGGAAGTTTTAAAAAGGCAGATTTAAAAAGAAAAGAATTGATTTGATTCCAAAGCTGGTATTAACATATTTTAATGCAGAGGAAAGATAAGGAGCAAGATGAATCTTAAGGTTATAAGAGGCCCATCAAATTGACCTACATGAGCTCACAGAAGTTACACGTTTCCTAGGGCCAAGGAAATGTTTCATGGCCTTGAAGGGTATATTAGTATTTCTACTTAAGTCATTACATTTTCAAACATTGGAACTGCTCAGATTTGGTTCACTGCACAAACCAATCACTTAGAATGTGAAAGAGCATGACTTTGGTCTCCTGGAGACAGCTCTTCTGTGACTGAGCTCTCGTTTGCACGGCCTGTCTACCTTCCCTGTGAATTTTTTTTTCTTGTTTTTTTTTTTGTTTGTTGGTTTTTTTTTTTTTTCCCTTGTCAGCCTACATTGTGAATGCAACTGATAGAACAAACACCAACACCTAACACTGGAAACTCTCTCCTCTGAACTCATTTGAAACACATGCTGAGGTTCTCAATCGGCAAGTTTTATAAAATGTCAGAACGTTTTATTAGAGTTGGGAGTGATTGTTGGACTCATAATAATCACACAGGGAGCTTAAGAAAATACTAATGCCTCAGCCCCACCTTCAGAAATTCTGAATTAACTTGTCTGGGGAAGACTGCAGGCCCCTATGTTTTTAAAAAGTTTTCCAAGCAATTTGAATGTCCAGCCAATTGGAGAACCACTGGGCTAGTCCCATGCGATCAGATAAAAACAGAAATTCATATAGGATTGGACATAGCAAAGGGCACAAAACTAGACATCAGAATAGCTGAGACTAAACACTGACGGCGCCGGCCCTCCCCGCCCGCAGAGGCCCGCGCGGACTCCATCCGCCGCGGGGACCCGGGGTGGCAGCCGCCGCAACCCACGTCCTTCCCGCGCCCCGCGCCCCGCCGCCGCCGCCGCAGCCCGCACTCACCTCAGGGGCGCAAGCGGCACAGCCGACCGTCGGCCTCGTTCCCGCCGAAGCGTCTCGGTGCGGTACTCCCTGCGCGGGCGGGTTCTTCCCTGGCGGTCGCAGGGGGTTCAGGGGTGGGGGGGGCGGGGAACGGCCGTCACACGAGCAACGAACCGAAGCGCCGCCTGGTGGCATTTTCCACAGGCCGGCGCCACCGCAGCCGCCTTGGGTCCGCACAGCCCCCTGCCGGCCGCAGCTCTTGCTGTCTCGCCGAGCCGACAAGCCTCCGCGGACAGGGGAGGAAGCCACGGCGCGAGTCGGAGGCCGGGCGGGGGTGTGCGCAGACTCTGTCCTCTGGGGACTGCGCGCATGCGCACCAGCGGGGCGGGACCCGCGGCCGCTGCGTGGGGACGGGACCCGCGGCCGCTTCGTGGGGGCCGGCCCCGCCCAGGGGCACTGGTCCGGCTCAGCCAATCGCGAGCGCCGGGTACCTCTTGGCGCGGGCGATTTGAATGGTTCGCGGCCGCCTGAGGTGGCGGCAGGTGGGCACGCCGCTGCCCTTTTGGGAGCTTCTCTGAGATCGGGGGTGGGGGAACCCGCCTCTCATCCTTTCGCCGGAGCCCCACCCTCCCCAGGCCGCGGGACTGGCAAAAAAAAAAAAAAAACAAACCCAGCTGGGAAATTAAAACAACACTGACTTCAGGATAACGGTTACGTCTTTGGATGGAAAGAAGGGAATGGGATAAAGGAAAGGAGAAAAAGAAACTTCAAGCATTTGTATATGATTTGATTTCTTAAAAGAAAGATTTTTAAATGCTAACATTTTGCCACAATGCTTCAATGTTTTGAAGAAATAAAATGTTAATATGTAATTTTATTACATAAAAACCCAAAATTTAGTCATGCATATGCACACAGATATGCATATTTTATATGTAAACATAAAAAACATGATTCAATGAATAAAATGATAGAGATTTTCTTTATCATTGAGCTTTATTCTTTTCCTGAACTTACGGTTATTTCAGGTACTTCAGGGCTCCAGAGCTTGCCAGGAGACGCACATGTCCAAGAAGGCCAGTCCCCAGCAGGGAAGCAGGATGGAGCCCCAGGTGCAGGTAGGTCACGGCAGGATGGGGGTACTGGGGATGGTCGAAGGCAGGCAGGGAGGCTCGGGCTCAGGCAACGGGGAGGGAAGCACCGGGGTGTATGTGGGGCACAGGTAGGCCAAGGCAGGATGGAGTGAGGGGCGCTGTGTGGGACCCAAGTAGGAAGGGAGGGGAGGGGTGCTTCAGGAGCCAGGGTCGGGCTATCCCCTCCCCCCACCTCCTGCCACCTCCCAAAGCAGCAGCTGAGTCCCTCCTGAGCTCCCTGTGGGACAGGCCCAGCTTTGGCATCTGCGTCCTTGCCCCAACTTGCTACACGGCTCCCCTCATCTGGAGCCCCCGGCCGGCTTATCTTTCCCACCACAGACCGAATGCATCTTTGGACATGTGGCTGGCTCTGGGATGAAATGTTTCCAGGGCACTTCATTGGCACTCTTAACTCGTGTCATAACACACTGAATTGTTTTATAAGTACGTTTAGAAATAGCTTATTCACAAGAATATCAAACTTCCTCATTCTTGGTCAACATTGACAGATTGTCATTTATCTTAGCATGTTATACATACTCCAGTTAAGTATTTTTCCCCCTTTGTCTGTGATCGTCTACAGATAACACTGGTCTGCTATTAGCTTAGAGTCCATCTCTGCCTTTGCTCTTTCATTTTTCCTGAACTTCCCGTGTGGGATAATTTCTCATATTGCTTTCCCTGATCCTAACTTACTTATTATAATTAAGCGGGGTGTAGGAATAGGAATATAGTATAGTTATGAAGGTACAATAACATATATTCCATTATTCTAAATTGACTTAAATTAGGTTAAAAATTATACTTGAAGATAGAGTGCCTCATTTAGAAGGGAAGGGGGTCTACAGAATATTTGCTTTTATAAAGGGGGTATTGGGTCTGAAATGATAGCTATGGCCATAAGTTAGCAACGTTTGCTAGGAACTGGGTTGATGTTAACTCTGCTAGTTCTGATCCATAGATCATAATCCTTTGCAGATCTATGGTCTATTGTAGACTTTGTGTGTTAGGTGCAGCATTTATCACATTTTAGGTACCGCATTATATATATGATATTCAGTAGCTTACCCTTCTAAATGAAAAGATAAAAGGACTACAGATGAGTAGATTCTTAGTGTGTTGTTCCCCGCCCTCTCCCATTCCCACTAATTTGCTTAGAGATAGCCAATACAGACGATTTTTTAAACATGTGGATGAGGATAGAAACTCAATCCTTAACCATTACACATTTTCAGGACTGACTTTAAATTAAATTTTAGGCTATCAATAGCAATGTACCGCTATTCTCAGATTTCTTTCATAGTCTCTTGTTTTGATGACCTTTTCGTACTTCGGTCTTTGCTTAATTTCATGCAGAGGTAGAAAATATGGTAATTTTTAACAACTCCTTGGTAATTCTGCAAATACAAAGGAAGTTTTAAAAAGGCAGATTTAAAAAGAAAAGAATTGATTTGATTCCAAAGCTGGTATTAACATATTTTAATGCAGAGGAAAGATAAGGAGCAAGATGAATCTTAAGGTTATAAGAGGCCCATCAAATTGACCTACATGAGCTCACAGAAGTTACAGGTTTCCTAGGGCCAAGGAAATGTTTCATGGCCTTGAAGGGTATATTAGTATTTCTACTTAAGTCATTACATTTTCAAACATTGGAACTGCTCAGATTTGGTTCACTGCACAAACCAATCACTTAGAATGTGAAAGAGCATGACTTTGGTCTCCTGGAGACAGCTCTTCTGTGACTGAGCTCTCGTTTGCACGGCCTGTCTACCTTCCCTGTGAATTTTTTTTTCTTGTTTTTTTTTTTGTTTGTTGGTTTTTTTTTTTTTTCCCTTGTCAGCCTACATTGTGAATGCAACTGATAGAACAAACACCAACACCTAACACTGGAAACTCTCTCCTCTGAACTCATTTGAAACACATGCTGAGGTTCTCAATCGGCAAGTTTTATAAAATGTCAGAACGTTTTATTAGAGTTGGGAGTGATTGTTGGACTCATAATAATCACACAGGGAGCTTAAGAAAATACTAATGCCTCAGTCCCACCTTCAGAAATTCTGAATTAACTTGTCTGGGGAAGACTGCAGGCCCCTATGTTTTTAAAAAGTTTTCCAAGCAATTTGAATGTCCAGCCAATTGGAGAACCACTGGGCTAGTCCCATGCGATCAGATAAAAACAGAAATTCATATAGGATTGGACATAGCAAAGGGCACAAAACTAGACATCAGAATAGCTGAGACTAAACACTGACGGCGCCGGCCCTCCCCGCCCGCAGAGGCCCGCGCGGACTCCATCCGCCGCGGGGACCCGGGGTGGCAGCCGCCGCAACCCACGTCCTTCCCGCGCCCGGCGCCCCGCCGCCGCCGCCGCAGCCCTCACTCACCTCAGGGGCGCAAGCGGCACAGCCGACCGTCGGCCTCGTTCCCGCCGAAGCGTCTCGGTGCGGTACTCCCTGCGCGGGCGGGTTCTTCCCTGGCGGTCGCAGGGGGTTCAGGGGTGGGGGGGCGGGGAACGGCCGTCACACGAGCAACGAACCGAAGCGCCGCCTGGTGGCATTTTCCACAGGCCGGCGCCACCGCAGCCGCCTTGGGTCCGCACAGCCCCCTGCCGGCCGCAGCTCTTGCTGTCTCGCCGAGCCGACAAGCCTCCGCGGACAGGGGAGGAAGCCACGGCGCGAGTCGGAGGCCGGGCGGGGGTGTGCGCAGACTCTGTCCTCTGGGGACTGCGCGCATGCGCACCAGCGGGGCGGGACCCGCGGCCGCTGCGTGGGGGCGGGACCCGCGGCCGCTTCGTGGGGGCCGGCCCCGCCCAGGGGCACTGGTCCGGCTCAGCCAATCGCGAGCGCCGGGTACCTCTTGGCGCGGGCGATTTGAATGGTTCGCGGCCGCCTGAGGTGGCGGCAGGTGGGCACGCCGCTGCCCTTTTGGGAGCTTCTCTGAGATCGGGGGTGGGGGAACCCGCCTCTCATCCTTTCGCCGGAGCCCCACCCTCCCCAGGCCGCGGGACTGGCAAAAAAAAAAAAAAAAACAAACCCAGCTGGGAAATTAAAACAACACTGACTTCAGGATAACGGTTACGTCTTTGGATGGAAAGAAGGGAATGGGATAAAGGAAAGGAGAAAAAGAAACTTCAAGCATTTGTATATGATTTGATTTCTTAAAAGAAAGATTTTTAAATGCTAACATTTTGCCACAATGCTTCAATGTTTTGAAGAAATAAAATGTTAATATGTAATTTTATTACATAAAAACCCAAAATTTAGTCATGCATATGCACACAGATATGCATATTTTATATGTAAACATAAAAAACATGATTCAATGAATAAAATGATAGAGATTTTCTTTATCATTGAGCTTTATTCTTTTCCTGAACTTACGGTTATTTCAGGTACTTCAGGGCTCCAGAGCTTGCCAGGAGACGCACATGTCCAAGAAGGCCAGTCCCCAGCAGGGAAGCAGGATGGAGCCCCAGGTGCAGGTAGGTCACGGCAGGATGGGGGTACTGGGGATGTTCGAAGGCAGGCAGGGAGGCTCGGGGTCAGGCAACGGGGAGGGAAGCACCGGGGTGTATGTGGGGCACAGGTAGGCCAAGGCAGGATGGAGTGAGGGGCGCTGTGTGGGACCCAAGTAGGAAGGGAGGGGAGGGGTGCTTCAGGAGCCAGGGTCGGGCTATCCCCTCCCCCCACCTCCTGCCACCTCCCAAAGCAGCAGCTGAGTCCCTCCTGAGCTCCCTGTGGGACAGGCCCAGCTTTGGCATCTGCGTCCTTGCCCCAACTTGCTACACGGCTCCCCTCATCTGGAGCCCCCGGCCGGCTTATCTTTCCCACCACAGACCGAATGCATCTTTGGACATGTGGCTGGCTCTGGGATGAAATGTTTCCAGGGCACTTCATTGGCACTCTTAACTCGTGTCATAACACACTGAATTGTTTTATAAGTACGTTTAGAAATAGCTTATTCACAAGAATATCAAACTTCCTCATTCTTGGTCAACATTGACAGATTGTAATTTATCTTAGCATGTTATACATACTCCAGTTAAGTATTTTTCCCCCTTTGTCTGTGATCGTCTACAGATAACACTGGTCTGCTATTAGCTTAGAGTCCATCTCTGCCTTTGCTCTTTCATTTTTCCTGAACTTCCCGTGTGGGATAATTTCTCATATTGCTTTCCCTGATCCTAACTTACTTATTATAATTAAGCGGGGTGTAGGAATAGGAATATAGTATAGTTATGAAGGTACAATAACATATATTCCATTATTCTAAATTGACTTAAATTAGGTTAAAAATTATACTTGAAGATAGAGTGCCTCATTTAGAAGGGAAGGGGGTCTACAGAATATTTGCTTTTATAAAGGGGGTATTGGGTCTGAAATGATAGCTATGGCCATAAGTTAGCAACGTTTGCTAGGAACTGGGTTGATGTTAACTCTGCTAGTTCTGATCCATAGATCATAATCCTTTGCAGATCTATGGTCTATTGTAGACTTTGTGTGTTAGGTGCAGCATTTATCACATTTTAGGTACCGCATTATATATATGATATTCAGTAGCTTACCCTTCTAAATGAAAAGATAAAAGGACTACAGATGAGTAGATTCTTAGTGTGTTGTTCCCCGCCCTCTCCCATTCCCACTAATTTGCTTAGAGATAGCCAATACAGACGATTTTTTAAACATGTGGATGAGGATAGAAACTCAATCCTTAACCATTACACATTTTCAGGACTGACTTTAAATTAAATTTTAGGCTATCAATAGCAATGTACCGCTATTCTCAGATTTCTTTCATAGTCTCTTGTTTTGATGACCTTTTCGTACTTCGGTCTTTGCTTAATTTCATGCAGAGGTAGAAAATATGGTAATTTTTAACAACTCCTTGGTAATTCTGCAAATACAAAGGAAGTTTTAAAAAGGCAGATTTAAAAAGAAAAGAATTGATTTGATTCCAAAGCTGGTATTAACATATTTTAATGCAGAGGAAAGATAAGGAGCAAGATGAATCTTAAGGTTATAAGAGGCCCATCAAATTGACCTACATGAGCTCACAGAAGTTACACGTTTCCTAGGGCCAAGGAAATGTTTCATGGCCTTGAAGGGTATATTAGTATTTCTACTTAAGTCATTACATTTTCAAACATTGGAACTGCTCAGATTTGGTTCACTGCACAAACCAATCACTTAGAATGTGAAAGAGCATGACTTTGGTCTCCTGGAGACAGCTCTTCTGTGACTGAGCTCTCGTTTGCACGGCCTGTCTACCTTCCCTTTGAATTTTTTTTTCTTGTTGTTGTTGTTTTTTTTTTTTTTCCCCTTGTCAGCCTACATTGTGAATGCAACTGATAGAACAAACACCAACACCTAACACTGGAAACTCTCTCCTCTGAACTCATTTGAAACACATGCTGAGGTTCTCAATCGGCAAGTTTTATAAAATGTCAGAACGTTTTATTAGAGTTGGGAGTGATTGTTGGACTCATTATAATCACACAGGGAGCTTAAGAAAATACTAATGCCTCAGCCCCACCTTCAGAAATTCTGAATTAACTTGTCTGGGGAAGGCTGCAGGCCCCTATGTTTTTAAAAAGTTTTCCAAGCAATTTGAATGTCCAGCCAATTGGAGAACCACTGGGCTAGTCCCATGCGATCAGATAAAAACAGAAATTCATATAGGATTGGACATAGCAAAGGGCACAAAACTAGACATCAGAATAGCTGAGACTAAACACTGACGGCGCCGGCCCTCCCCGCCCCGCAGAGGCCCGCGCGGCCTCCCTCCGCCGCGGGGACCCGGGGTGGCAGCCGCCGCAACCCCCGTCCTTCCCGCGCCCCGCGCCCTGCCGCCGCCGCCGCCGCCGCCGCAGCTCGCACTCACCTCAGGGGCGCAACCGGCACAGCCGGCCGTCGGCCTTGTTCCCGCCGAAGCGTCTCGGTGCGGTACTCACTGCGCGGGCCGGTTCTTCCCCGGCGGTCGCAGGGGGTTCAGGGATGGGGGGGCGGGGAACGGCCGTCACACGAGCAACGAACCGAAGCGCCGCCTGGTGGCATTTTCCACAGGCCGGCGCCACCGCAGCCGCCTTGGGTCCGCACAGCCCCCTGCCGGCCGCAGCTCTTGCTGTCTCGCCGAGCCGACAAGCCTCCGCGGACAGGGGAGGGAGCCGCGGCGCGAGTCGGAGGCCGGGCGGGGGTGTGCGCAGACTCTTTCCTCTGGGGACTGCGCGCATGCGCACCAGCGGGGCGGGACCCGCGGCCCCTGCGTGGGGGCGGGACCCGCGGCCGCTGCGAGGGGGCCGGCCCCGCCCAGGGGCGCTGGTCCGGCTCAGCCAATCGCGAGCGTCGGGTAACTCTTGGCGAGGGCGATTTGAATGGTTCGCGGCCGCCCGAGGTGGCGGCAGGTGGGCACGCCGCTGCCCTTTTGGGAGCTTCTCTGAGATCGGGAGGGGAACCCGCCCCTCGTCCTTTCGCCGGAGCCCCACCCTCCCCAGGCTGCGGGACTGGCGAAAAAAAAAAACAGCTGGGAAAGTAAAACAACACTGACTTCAGGATAACGGTTACCTCTTTGGATGCAAAGAAGGGAATGGGATAAAGGAAAGGTGAAAAAGAAACTTCAAGCATTTGTATACGATCTGATTTCTGAAAAGAAAGATTTTTAAATGCTAACGTTTTGCCACAATGCGTCAATGTTTTAAAGAAATAAAATGTTAATATGTAATTTTATTACATAAAAACCCAAAATATAGCCATGCATATGCACACAGATATGCATACTTTATATGTAAACATAAACAACATGATTCAATGAATAAAATGATAGAGATTTTCTTTATCATTGAGCTTTATTCTTTTCCTGAACTTAAGGTTATTTCAGGTACTTCAGGGCTCCAGAGCTTGCCAGGAGACGCACATGTCCAAGAAGGCCAGTCCCCAGCAGGGAAGCAGGATGGAGCCCCAGGTGCAGGTAGGTCACGGCACGATGGGGGTACTGGGGATGGTCGAAGGCAGGCAGGGAGGCTCGGGCTCAGGCAACGGGGAGGGAAGCATCGGGGTGTATGTGGGGCACAGGTAGGCCAAGGCAGGATGCAGTGAGGGGCGCTGTGTGGGACCCAAGTAGGAAGGGAGGGGAGGGGTGCTTCAGGAGCCAGGGTCGGGCTATCCCCTCCCCCCACCTCCTGCCACCTCCCAAAGCAGCAGCTGAGTCCCTCCTGAGCTCCCTGTCGGACAGGCCCAGCTTTGGCATCTGCGTCCTTGCCCCAAGTTGCTACACGGCTCCCCTCATCTGGAGCCCCCGGCCCACTTTTCTTTCCCACCACAGACTGAATGCATCTTTGGACATGTGGCTGGCTCTGGGATGAAATGTTTCCAGGGCACTTCATTGGCACTCTTAACTCGTGTCATAACACACTGAATTGGTTTATAAGTACGTTTATAAATAGCTCATTCACAGGAATATCAAACTTCCTCACTCTTGGTCAACATTGACAGATTGTAATTTATCTTAGCATGTTATACATACTCCAGTTAAGTATTTTTCCCCCTTTGTCTGTGATCGTCTACAGATAAAACTGGCCTGCTAGTAGCTGAGAGTCCATCTCTGCCTTTGCTCTTTCATTTTTCCTGAACTTCCCGTGTGGGATAATTTCTCATATTGCTTTCCCTGATCCTAACTTACTTATTATAATTAAGAAGGGTGTAGGAATAGGAATATAGTATAGTTATGAATGTACAATAACATATATTCCATTATTCTAAATTGATTTAAATTTACTTAAAAATTATAGTTGAAGATAGAGTGCCTCATTTGGAAGGGAAGGGGGTCTACAGAATATTTGCTTTTATAACGGGGGTATTGGGTCTGAAATGATAGCTATGGCCATAAGTTAGCAACGTTTGCTAGGAACTGGGTTGATGTTAACTCTGCTAGTTCTGCTCCATAGATCATAGTCCTTTGTAGATCTATGGTCTATTGTAGACTTTGTGTGTTAGGTGCAGCATTTATCACATTTTATGTACCGCATTATATATATGACATTCAGTAACTTACCCTTCTAAATGAAAAGATAAAAGGACTATAGATGAGTAGATTCTTAGTGAGCTGTTCCCCGCCCTCTCCCATTCCCACTAATTTGGTTAGAGATAGCCAATACAGAAGATTCTTTAAACATGTGGATGAGGATAGAAACTCAATCCTTAAACATTACACAGTTTCAGGACTGACTTTAAATTAAATTTTAGGCTATCATTAGCAGTGTACCGCTATTCTCAGGTTTCTTTTATACTCTCTTGTTTCGATGACCTTTTCGTACTTCGGTCTTTGCTTAATTTCATTCAGAGGTAGAAAATACGGTAATTTTTAACAACTCCTTGGTAATTCTGCAAATACAAAGGAACTTTTAAAAAGGCAGATTTAAAAAGAAAAGAATTGATTTGATTCCAAAGCTGGTATTAACATATTTTAATGCAGAGGAAAGATAAGGAGCAAGATGAATCTTAAGGTTATAAGAGGCCCATCAAATTGACCTACATGAGCTCACAGAAGTTACACGTTTCCTAAGGCCAAGGAACTGTTTCATATCCTTGAAGGGTATATTAGTATTTCTATGTAAGTCATTACATTTTCAAACATTAGAACTGCTCAGATTTGGTTCACTGCACAAACCAATCACTTAGAATGTTAAAGAGCATGACTTTGGTCTCCTGGAGACAGCTCTTCTGTGATTGAGCTCTCCTTTGCACGGCCTGTCTACCTTCCCTTTGAATTTTTTTTTCTTGTTGTTGTTTTTTTTTTTTTTTTCCCCTTGTCAGCCTACATTGTGAATGCAACTGATAGAACAAACACCAACACCTAACACTGGAAACTCTCTCCTCTGAACTCATTTGAAACACATGCTGAGGTTCTCAATCGGCAAGTTTTATAAAATGTCAGAACGTTTTATTAGAGTTGGGAGTGATTGTTGGACTCATAATAATCACACAGGGAGCTTAAGAAAATACTAATGCCTCAGCCCCACCTTCAGAAATTCTGAATTAACTTGTCTGGGGAAGACTGCAGGCCCCTATGTTTTTAAAAAGTTTTCCAAGCAATTTGAATGTCCAGCCAATTGGAGAACCACTGGGCTAGTCCCATGCGATCAGATAAAAACAGAAATTCATATAGGATTGGACATAGCAAAGGGCACAAAACTAGACATCAGAATAGCTGAGACTAAACACTGACGGCGCCGGCCCTCCCCGCCCCGCAGAGGCCCGCGCGGCCTCCCTCCGCCGCGGGGACCCGGGGTGGCAGCCGCCGCAACCCCCGTCCTTCCCGCGCCCCGCGCCCCGCGCCATGCCGCCGCCGCCGCCGCCGCCGCCGCAGCCCGCACTCACCTCAGGGGCGCAACCGGCACAGCCGGCCGTCGGCCTTGTTCCCGCCGAAGCGTCTCGGTGCGGTACTCACTGCGCGGGCCGGTTCTTCCCCGGCGGTCGCAGGGGGTTCAGGGATGGGGGGGCGGGGAACGGCCGTCACACGAGCAACGAACCGAAGCGCCGCCTGGTGGCATTTTCCACAGGCCGGCGCCACCGCAGCCGCCTTGGGTCCGCACAGCCCCCTGCCGGCCGCAGCTCTTGCTGTCTCGCCGAGCCGACAAGCCTCCGCGGACAGGGGAGGGAGCCGCGGCGCGAGTCGGAGGCCGGGCGGGGGTGTGCGCAGACTCTTTCCTCTGGGGACTGCGCGCATGCGCACCAGCGGGGCGGGACCCGCGGCCCCTGCGTGGGGGCGGGACCCGCGGCCGCTGCGAGGGGGCCGGCCCCGCCCAGGGGCGCTGGTCCGGCTCAGCCAATCGCGAGCGCCGGGTACCTCTTGGCGCGGGCGATTTGAATGGTTCGAGGCCGCCAGAGGTGGCGGCAGGTGGGCACGCCGCTGACCTTTTGGGAGCTTCTCTGAGATCGGGAGGGGAACCCGCCCCTCGTCCTTTCGCCGGAGCCCCACCCTCCCCAGGCCGCGGGACTGGCGAAAAAAAAAAACAGCTGGGAAAGTAAAACAACACTGACTTCAGGATAACGGTTACCTCTTTGGATGCAAAGAAGGGAATGGGATAAAGGAAAGGTGAAAAAGAAACTTCAAGCATTTGTATATGATCTGATTTCTGAAAAGAAAGATTTTTAAATGCTAACGTTTTGCCACAATGCGTCAATGTTTTAAAGAAATAAAATGTTAATATGTAATTTTATTACATAAAAACCCAAAATATAGCCATGCATATGCACACAGATATGCATACTTTATATGTAAACATAAACAACATGATTCAATGAATAAAATGATAGAGATTTTCTTTATCATTGAGCTTTATTCTTTTCCTGAACTTAAGGTTATTTCAGGTACTTCAGGGCTCCAGAGCTTGCCAGGAGACGCACATGTCCAAGAAGGCCAGTCCCCAGCAGGGAAGCAGGATGGAGCCCCAGGTGCAGGTAGGTCACGGCACGATGGGGGTACTGGGGATGGTCGAAGGCAGGCAGGGAGGCTCGGGCTCAGGCAACGGGGAGGGAAGCATCGGGGTGTATGTGGGGCACAGGTAGGCCAAGGCAGGATGCAGTGAGGGGCGCTGTGTGGGACCCAAGTAGGAAGGGAGGGGAGGGGTGCTTCAGGAGCCAGGGTCGGGCTATCCCCTCCCCCCACCTCCTGCCACCTCCCAAAGCAGCAGCTGAGTCCCTCCTGAGCTCCCTGTCGGACAGGCCCAGCTTTGGCATCTGCGTCCTTGCCCCAAGTTGCTACACGGCTCCCCTCATCTGGAGCCCCCGGCCCACTTTTCTTTCCCACCACAGACTGAATGCATCTTTGGACATGTGGCTGGCTCTGGGATGAAATGTTTCCAGGGCACTTCATTGGCACTCTTAACTCGTGTCATAACACACTGAATTGGTTTATAAGTACGTTTATAAATAGCTCATTCACAGGAATATCAAACTTCCTCACTCTTGGTCAACATTGACAGATTGTAATTTATCTTAGCATGTTATACATACTCCAGTTAAGTATTTTTCCCCCTTTGTCTGTGATCGTCTACAGATAAAACTGGCCTGCTAGTAGCTGAGAGTCCATCTCTGCCTTTGCTCTTTCATTTTTCCTGAACTTCCCGTGTGGGATAATTTCTCATATTGCTTTCCCTGATCCTAACTTACTTATTATAATTAAGAGGGGTGTAGGAATAGGAATATAGTATAGTTATGAATGTACAATAACATATATTCCATTATTCTAAATTGATTTAAATTTACTTAAAAATTATAGTTGAAGATAGAGTGCCTCATTTGGAAGGGAAGGGGGTCTACAGAATATTTGCTTTTATAACGGGGGTATTGGGCCTGAAATGATAGCTATGGCCATAAGTTAGCAACGTTTGCTAGGAACTGGGTTGATGTTAACTCTGCTAGTTCTGATCCATAGATCATAGTCCTTTGTAGATCTATGGTCTATTGTAGACTTTGTCTGTTAGGTGCAGCATTTATCACATTTTATGTACCGCATTATATATATGACATTCAGTAGCTTACCCTTCTAAATGAAAAGATAAAAGGACTATAGATGAGTAGATTCTTAGTGAGTTGATCCCCGCCCTCTCCCATTCCCACTAATTTGCTTAGAGATAGCCAATACAGACGATTCTTTATACATGTGGATGAGGATAGAAACTCAATCCTTAAACATTACACAGTTTTAGGACTGACTTTAAATTAAATTTTAGGCTATCATTAGCAGTGTACCGCTATTCTCAGGTTTCTTTTATACTCTCTTGTTTCGATGACCTTTTCGTACTTCGGTCTTTGCTTAATTTCATTCAGAGGTAGAAAATACGGTAATTTTTAACAACTCCTTGGTAATTCTGCAAATACAAAGGAACTTTTAAAAAGGCAGATTTAAAAAGAAAAGAATTGATTTGATTCCAAAGCTGGTATTAACATATTTTAATGCAGAGGAAAGATAAGGAGCAAGATGAATCTTAAGGTTATAAGAGGCCCATCAAATTGACCTACATGAGCTCACAGAAGTTACACGTTTCCTAAGGCCAAGGAACTGTTTCATGTCCTTGAAGGGTATATTGGTATTTCTATGTAAGTCATTACATTTTCAAACATTAGAACTGCTCAGATTTGGTTCACTGCACAAACCAATCACTTAGAATGTTAAAGAGCATGACTTTGGTCTCCTGGAGACAGCTCTTCTGTGATTGAGCTCTCCTTTGCACGGCCTGTCTACCTTCCCTTTGAATTTTTTTTTCTTGTTGTTGTTTTTTTTTTTTTTTCCCCTTGTCAGCCTACATTGTGAATGCAACTGATAGAACAAACACCAACACCTAACACTGGAAACTCTCTCCTCTGAACTCATTTGAAACACATGCTGAGGTTCTCAATCGGCAAGTTTTATAAAATGTCAGAACGTTTTATTAGAGTTGGGAGTGATTGTTGGACTCATTATAATCACACAGGGAGCTTAAGAAAATACTAATGCCTCAGCCCCACCTTCAGAAATTCTGAATTAACTTGTCTGGGGAAGGCTGCAGGCCCCTATGTTTTTAAAAAGTTTTCCAAGCAATTTGAATGTCCAGCCAATTGGAGAACCACTGGGCTAGTCCCATGCGATCAGATAAAAACAGAAATTCATATAGGATTGGACATAGCAAAGGGCACAAAACTAGACATCAGAATAGCTGAGACTAAACACTGACGGCGCCGGCCCTCCCCGCCCCGCAGAGGCCCGCGCGGCCTCCCTCCGCCGCGGGGACCCGGGGTGGCAGCCGCCGCAACCCCCGTCCTTCCCGCGCCCCGCGCCCTGCCGCCGCCGCCGCCGCCGCCGCAGCCCGCACTCACCTCAGGGGCGCAACCGGCACAGCCGGCCGTCGGCCTTGTTCCCGCCGAAGCGTCTCGGTGCGGTACTCACTGCGCGGGCCGGTTCTTCCCTGGCGGTCGCAGGGGGTTCAGGGGTGGGGGGGCGGGGAACGGCCGTCACACGAGCAACGAACCGAAGCGCCGCCTGGTGGCATTTTCCACAGGCCGGCGCCACCGCAGCCGCCTTGGGTCCGCACAGCCCCCTGCCGGCCGCAGCTCTTGCTGTCTCGCCGAGCCGACAAGCCTCCGCGGACAGGGGAGGGAGCCGCGGCGCGAGTCGGAGGCCGGGCGGGGATGTGCGCAGACTCTTTCCTCTGGGGACTGCGCGCATGCGCACCAGCGGGGCGGGACCCGCGGCCCCTGCGTGGGGGCGGGACCCGCGGCCGCTGCAAGGGGGCCGGCCCCGCCCAGGGGCGCTGGTCCGGCTCAGCCAATCGCGAGCGCCGGGTACCTCTTGGCGAGGGCGATTTGAATGGTTCGCGGCCGCCCGAGGTGGCGGCAGGTGGGCACGCCGCTGCCCTTTTGGGAGCTTCTCTGAGATCGGGAGGGGAACCCGCCCCTCGTCCTTTCGCCGGAGCCCCACCCTCCCCAGGCCGCGGGACTGGCGAAAAAACAAAACAGCTGGGAAAGTAAAACAACACTGACTTCAGGATAACAGTTATGTCTTTGGATGGAAAGAAGGGAATGGGATAAAGGAAAGGTGAAAAAGAAACTTCAAGCATTTGTATACGATCTGATTTCTGAAAAGAAAGATTTTTAAATGCTAACGTTTTGCCACAATGCGTCAATGTTTTAAAGAAATAAAATGTTAATATGTAATTTTATTACATAAAAACCCAAAATATAGCCATGCATATGCACACAGATATGCATACTTTATATGTAAACATAAACAACATGATTCAATGAATAAAATGATAGAGATTTTCTTTATCATTGAGCTTTATTCTTTTCCTGAACTTAAGGTTATTTCAGGTACTTCAGGGCTCCAGAGCTTGCCAGGAGACGCACATGTCCAAGAAGGCCAGTCCCCAGCAGGGAAGCAGGATGGAGCCCCAGGTGCAGGTAGGTCACGGCACGATGGGGGTACTGGGGATGGTCGAAGGCAGGCAGGGAGGCTCGGGCTCAGGCAACGGGGAGGGAAGCATCGGGGTGTATGTGGGGCACAGGTAGGCCAAGGCAGGATGCAGTGAGTGGCGCTGTGTGGGACCCAAGTAGGAAGGGAGGGGAGGGGTGCTTCAGGAGCCAGGGTCGGGCTATCCCCTCCCCCCACCTCCTGCCACCTCCCAAAGCAGCAGCTGAGTCCCTCCTGAGCTCCCTGTCGGACAGGCCCAGCTTTGGCATCTGCGTCCTTGCCCCAAGTTGCTACAAGGCTCCCCTCATCTGGAGCCCCCGGCCCACTTTTCTTTCCCACCACAGACTGAATGCATCTTTGGACATGTGGCTGGCTCTGGGATGAAATGTTTCCAGGGCACTTCATTGGCACTCTTAACTCGTGTCATAACACACTGAATTGGTTTATAAGTACGTTTATAAATAGCTCATTCACAGGAATATCAAACTTCCTCACTCTTGGTCAACATTGACAGATTGTAATTTATCTTAGCATGTTATACATACTCCAGTTAAGTATTTTTCCCCCTTTGTCTGTGATCGTCTACAGATAAAACTGGCCTGCTAGTAGCTGAGAGTCCATCTCTGCCTTTGCTCTTTCATTTTTCCTGAACTTCCCGTGTGGGATAATTTCTCATATTGCTTTCCCTGATCCTAACTTACTTATTATAATTAAGAGGGGTGTAGGAATAGGAATATAGTATAGTTATGAATGTACAATAACATATATTCCATTATTCTAAATTGATTTAAATTTACTTAAAAATTATAGTTGAAGATAGAGTGCCTCATTTGGAAGGGAAGGGGGTCTACAGAATATTTGCTTTTATAACGGGGGTATTGGGCCTGAAATGATAGCTATGGCCATAAGTTAGCAACGTTTGCTAGGAACTGGGTTGATGTTAACTCTGCTAGTTCTGATCCATAGATCATAGTCCTTTGTAGATCTATGGTCTATTGTAGACTTTGTCTGTTAGGTGCAGCATTTATCACATTTTATGTACCGCATTATATATATGACATTCAGTAGCTTACCCTTCTAAATGAAAAGATAAAAGGACTATAGATGAGTAGATTCTTAGTGAGCTGTTCCCCGCCCTCTCCCATTCCCACTAATTTGCTTAGAGATAGCCAATACAGACGATTCTTTAAACATGTGGATGAGGATAGAAACTCAATCCTTAACCATTACACAGTTTCAGGACTGACTTTAAATTAAATTTTAGGCTATCATTAGCAGTGTACCGCTATTCTCAGGTTTCTTTTATACTCTCTTGTTTCGATGACCTTTTCGTACTTCGGTCTTTGCTTAATTTCATTCAGAGGTAGAAAATACGGTAATTTTTAACAACTCCTTGGTAATTCTGCAAATACAAAGGAACTTTTAAAAAGGCAGATTTAAAAAGAAAAGAATTGATTTGATTCCAAAGCTGGTATTAACATATTTTAATGCAGAGGAAAGATAAGGAGCAAGATGAATCTTAAGGTTATAAGAGGCCCATCAAATTGACCTACATGAGCTCACAGAAGTTACACGTTTCCTAAGGCCAAGGAACTGTTTCATGTCCTTGAAGGGTATATTAGTATTTCTATGTAAGTCATTACATTTTCAAACATTAGAACTGCTCAGATTTGGTTCACTGCACAAACCAATCACTTAGAATGTTAAAGAGCATGACTTTGGTCTCCTGGAGACAGCTCTTCTGTGATTGAGCTCTCCTTTGCACGGCCTGTCTACCTTCCCTTTGAATTTTTTTTTCTTGTTGTTGTTTTTTTTTTTTTTTTCCCCTTGTCAGCCTACATTGTGAATGCAACTGATAGAACAAACACCAACACCTAACACTGGAAACTCTCTCCTCTGAACTCATTTGAAACACATGCTGAGGTTCTCAATCGGCAAGTTTTATAAAATGTCAGAACGTTTTATTAGAGTTGGGAGTGATTGTTGGACTCATAATAATCACACAGGGAGCTTAAGAAAATACTAATGCCTCAGCCCCACCTTCAGAAATTCTGAATTAACTTGTCTGGGGAAGACTGCAGGCCCCTATGTTTTTAAAAAGTTTTCCAAGCAATTTGAATGTCCAGCCAATTGGAGAACCACTGGGCTAGTCCCATGCGATCAGATAAAAACAGAAATTCATATAGGATTGGACATAGCAAAGGGCACAAAACTAGACATCAGAATAGCTGAGACTAAACACTGACGGCGCCGGCCCTCCCCGCCCCGCAGAGGCCCGCGCGGCCTCCCTCCGCCGCGGGGACCCGGGGTGGCAGCCGCCGCAACCCCCGTCCTTCCCGCGCCCCGCGCCCCGCGCCATGCCGCCGCCGCCGCCGCCGCCGCCGCAGCCCGCACTCACCTCAGGGGCGCAACCGGCACAGCCGGCCGTCGGCCTTGTTCCCGCCGAAGCGTCTCGGTGCGGTACTCACTGCGCGGGCCGGTTCTTCCCCGGCGGTCGCAGGGGGTTCAGGGATGGGGGGGCGGGGAACGGCCGTCACACGAGCAACGAACCGAAGCGCCGCCTGGTGGCATTTTCCACAGGCCGGCGCCACCGCAGCCGCCTTGGGTCCGCACAGCCCCCTGCCGGCCGCAGCTCTTGCTGTCTCGCCGAGCCGACAAGCCTCCGCGGACAGGGGAGGGAGCCGCGGCGCGAGTCGGAGGCCGGGCGGGGGTGTGCGCAGACTCTTTCCTCTGGGGACTGCGCGCATGCGCACCAGCGGGGCGGGACCCGCGGCCCCTGCGTGGGGGCGGGACCCGCGGCCGCTGCGAGGGGGCCGGCCCCGCCCAGGGGCGCTGGTCCGGCTCAGCCAATCGCGAGCGCCGGGTACCTCTTGGCGCGGGCGATTTGAATGGTTCGAGGCCGCCAGAGGTGGCGGCAGGTGGGCACGCCGCTGACCTTTTGGGAGCTTCTCTGAGATCGGGAGGGGAACCCGCCCCTCGTCCTTTCGCCGGAGCCCCACCCTCCCCAGGCCGCGGGACTGGCGAAAAAAAAAAACAGCTGGGAAAGTAAAACAACACTGACTTCAGGATAACGGTTACCTCTTTGGATGCAAAGAAGGGAATGGGATAAAGGAAAGGTGAAAAAGAAACTTCAAGCATTTGTATATGATCTGATTTCTGAAAAGAAAGATTTTTAAATGCTAACGTTTTGCCACAATGCGTCAATGTTTTAAAGAAATAAAATGTTAATATGTAATTTTATTACATAAAAACCCAAAATATAGCCATGCATATGCACACAGATATGCATACTTTATATGTAAACATAAACAACATGATTCAATGAATAAAATGATAGAGATTTTCTTTATCATTGAGCTTTATTCTTTTCCTGAACTTAAGGTTATTTCAGGTACTTCAGGGCTCCAGAGCTTGCCAGGAGACGCACATGTCCAAGAAGGCCAGTCCCCAGCAGGGAAGCAGGATGGAGCCCCAGGTGCAGGTAGGTCACGGCACGATGGGGGTACTGGGGATGGTCGAAGGCAGGCAGGGAGGCTCGGGCTCAGGCAACGGGGAGGGAAGCATCGGGGTGTATGTGGGGCACAGGTAGGCCAAGGCAGGATGCAGTGAGGGGCGCTGTGTGGGACCCAAGTAGGAAGGGAGGGGAGGGGTGCTTCAGGAGCCAGGGTCGGGCTATCCCCTCCCCCCACCTCCTGCCACCTCCCAAAGCAGCAGCTGAGTCCCTCCTGAGCTCCCTGTCGGACAGGCCCAGCTTTGGCATCTGCGTCCTTGCCCCAAGTTGCTACACGGCTCCCCTCATCTGGAGCCCCCGGCCCACTTTTCTTTCCCACCACAGACTGAATGCATCTTTGGACATGTGGCTGGCTCTGGGATGAAATGTTTCCAGGGCACTTCATTGGCACTCTTAACTCGTGTCATAACACACTGAATTGGTTTATAAGTACGTTTATAAATAGCTCATTCACAGGAATATCAAACTTCCTCACTCTTGGTCAACATTGACAGATTGTAATTTATCTTAGCATGTTATACATACTCCAGTTAAGTATTTTTCCCCCTTTGTCTGTGATCGTCTACAGATAAAACTGGCCTGCTAGTAGCTGAGAGTCCATCTCTGCCTTTGCTCTTTCATTTTTCCTGAACTTCCCGTGTGGGATAATTTCTCATATTGCTTTCCCTGATCCTAACTTACTTATTATAATTAAGAGGGGTGTAGGAATAGGAATATAGTATAGTTATGAATGTACAATAACATATATTCCATTATTCTAAATTGATTTAAATTTACTTAAAAATTATAGTTGAAGATAGAGTGCCTCATTTGGAAGGGAAGGGGGTCTACAGAATATTTGCTTTTATAACGGGGGTATTGGGCCTGAAATGATAGCTATGGCCATAAGTTAGCAACGTTTGCTAGGAACTGGGTTGATGTTAACTCTGCTAGTTCTGATCCATAGATCATAGTCCTTTGTAGATCTATGGTCTATTGTAGACTTTGTCTGTTAGGTGCAGCATTTATCACATTTTATGTACCGCATTATATATATGACATTCAGTAGCTTACCCTTCTAAATGAAAAGATAAAAGGACTATAGATGAGTAGATTCTTAGTGAGTTGATCCCCGCCCTCTCCCATTCCCACTAATTTGCTTAGAGATAGCCAATACAGACGATTCTTTATACATGTGGATGAGGATAGAAACTCAATCCTTAAACATTACACAGTTTTAGGACTGACTTTAAATTAAATTTTAGGCTATCATTAGCAGTGTACCGCTATTCTCAGGTTTCTTTTATACTCTCTTGTTTCGATGACCTTTTCGTACTTCGGTCTTTGCTTAATTTCATTCAGAGGTAGAAAATACGGTAATTTTTAACAACTCCTTGGTAATTCTGCAAATACAAAGGAACTTTTAAAAAGGCAGATTTAAAAAGAAAAGAATTGATTTGATTCCAAAGCTGGTATTAACATATTTTAATGCAGAGGAAAGATAAGGAGCAAGATGAATCTTAAGGTTATAAGAGGCCCATCAAATTGACCTACATGAGCTCACAGAAGTTACACGTTTCCTAAGGCCAAGGAACTGTTTCATGTCCTTGAAGGGTATATTAGTATTTCTATGTAAGTCATTACATTTTCAAACATTAGAACTGCTCAGATTTGGTTCACTGCACAAACCAATCACTTAGAATGTTAAAGAGCATGACTTTGGTCTCCTGGAGACAGCTCTTCTGTGATTGAGCTCTCCTTTGCACGGCCTGTCTACCTTCCCTTTGAATTTTTTTTTCTTGTTGTTGTTTTTTTTTTTTTTTTCCCCTTGTCAGCCTACATTGTGAATGCAACTGATAGAACAAACACCAACACCTAACACTGGAAACTCTCTCCTCTGAACTCATTTGAAACACATGCTGAGGTTCTCAATCGGCAAGTTTTATAAAATGTCAGAACGTTTTATTAGAGTTGGGAGTGATTGTTGGACTCATTATAATCACACAGGGAGCTTAAGAAAATACTAATGCCTCAGCCCCACCTTCAGAAATTCTGAATTAACTTGTCTGGGGAAGGCTGCAGGCCCCTATGTTTTTAAAAAGTTTTCCAAGCAATTTGAATGTCCAGCCAATTGGAGAACCACTGGGCTAGTCCCATGCGATCAGATAAAAACAGAAATTCATATAGGATTGGACATAGCAAAGGGCACAAAACTAGACATCAGAATAGCTGAGACTAAACACTGACGGCGCCGGCCCTCCCCGCCCCGCAGAGGCCCGCGCGGCCTCCCTCCGCCGCGGGGACCCGGGGTGGCAGCCGCCGCAACCCCCGTCCTTCCCGCGCCCCGCGCCCTGCCGCCGCCGCCGCCGCCGCCGCAGCCCGCACTCACCTCAGGGGCGCAACCGGCACAGCCGGCCGTCGGCCTTGTTCCCGCCGAAGCGTCTCGGTGCGGTACTCACTGCGCGGGCCGGTTCTTCCCTGGCGGTCGCAGGGGGTTCAGGGGTGGGGGGGCGGGGAACGGCCGTCACACGAGCAACGAACCGAAGCGCCGCCTGGTGGCATTTTCCACAGGCCGGCGCCACCGCAGCCGCCTTGGGTCCGCACAGCCCCCTGCCGGCCGCAGCTCTTGCTGTCTCGCCGAGCCGACAAGCCTCCGCGGACAGGGGAGGGAGCCGCGGCGCGAGTCGGAGGCCGGGCGGGGATGTGCGCAGACTCTTTCCTCTGGGGACTGCGCGCATGCGCACCAGCGGGGCGGGACCCGCGGCCCCTGCGTGGGGGCGGGACCCGCGGCCGCTGCAAGGGGGCCGGCCCCGCCCAGGGGCGCTGGTCCGGCTCAGCCAATCGCGAGCGCCGGGTACCTCTTGGCGAGGGCGATTTGAATGGTTCGCGGCCGCCCGAGGTGGCGGCAGGTGGGCACGCCGCTGCCCTTTTGGGAGCTTCTCTGAGATCGGGAGGGGAACCCGCCCCTCGTCCTTTCGCCGGAGCCCCACCCTCCCCAGGCCGCGGGACTGGCGAAAAAACAAAACAGCTGGGAAAGTAAAACAACACTGACTTCAGGATAACGGTTACCTCTTTGGATGCAAAGAAGGGAATGGGATAAAGGAAAGGTGAAAAAGAAACTTCAAGCATTTGTATACGATCTGATTTCTGAAAAGAAAGATTTTTAAATGCTAACGTTTTGCCACAATGCGTCAATGTTTTAAAGAAATAAAATGTTAATATGTAATTTTATTACATAAAAACCCAAAATATAGCCATGCATATGCACACAGATATGCATACTTTATATGTAAACATAAACAACATGATTCAATGAATAAAATGATAGAGATTTTCTTTATCATTGAGCTTTATTCTTTTCCTGAACTTAAGGTTATTTCAGGTACTTCAGGGCTCCAGAGCTTGCCAGGAGACGCACATGTCCAAGAAGGCCAGTCCCCAGCAGGGAAGCAGGATGGAGCCCCAGGTGCAGGTAGGTCACGGCACGATGGGGGTACTGGGGATGGTCGAAGGCAGGCAGGGAGGCTCGGGCTCAGGCAACGGGGAGGGAAGCATCGGGGTGTATGTGGGGCACAGGTAGGCCAAGGCAGGATGCAGTGAGGGGCGCTGTGTGGGACCCAAGTAGGAAGGGAGGGGAGGGGTGCTTCAGGAGCCAGGGTCGGGCTATCCCCTCCCCCCACCTCCTGCCACCTCCCAAAGCAGCAGCTGAGTCCCTCCTGAGCTCCCTGTCGGACAGGCCCAGCTTTGGCATCTGCGTCCTTGCCCCAAGTTGCTACAAGGCTCCCCTCATCTGGAGCCCCCGGCCCACTTTTCTTTCCCACCACAGACTGAATGCATCTTTGGACATGTGGCTGGCTCTGGGATGAAATGTTTCCAGGGCACTTCATTGGCACTCTTAACTCGTGTCATAACACACTGAATTGGTTTATAAGTACGTTTATAAATAGCTCATTCACAGGAATATCAAACTTCCTCACTCTTGGTCAACATTGACAGATTGTAATTTATCTTAGCATGTTATACATACTCCAGTTAAGTATTTTTCCCCCTTTGTCTGTGATCGTCTACAGATAAAACTGGCCTGCTAGTAGCTGAGAGTCCATCTCTGCCTTTGCTCTTTCATTTTTCCTGAACTTCCCGTGTGGGATAATTTCTCATATTGCTTTCCCTGATCCTAACTTACTTATTATAATTAAGAGGGGTGTAGGAATAGGAATATAGTATAGTTATGAATGTACAATAACATATATTCCATTATTCTAAATTGATTTAAATTTACTTAAAAATTATAGTTGAAGATAGAGTGCCTCATTTGGAAGGGAAGGGGGTCTACAGAATATTTGCTTTTATAACGGGGGTATTGGGCCTGAAATGATAGCTATGGCCATAAGTTAGCAACGTTTGCTAGGAACTGGGTTGATGTTAACTCTGCTAGTTCTGATCCATAGATCATAGTCCTTTGTAGATCTATGGTCTATTGTAGACTTTGTCTGTTAGGTGCAGCATTTATCACATTTTATGTACCGCATTATATATATGACATTCAGTAGCTTACCCTTCTAAATGAAAAGATAAAAGGACTATAGATGAGTAGATTCTTAGTGAGCTGTTCCCCGCCCTCTCCCATTCCCACTAATTTGCTTAGAGATAGCCAATACAGACGATTCTTTAAACATGTGGATGAGGATAGAAACTCAATCCTTAACCATTACACAGTTTCAGGACTGACTTTAAATTAAATTTTAGGCTATCATTAGCAGTGTACCGCTATTCTCAGGTTTCTTTTATACTCTCTTGTTTCGATGACCTTTTCGTACTTCGGTCTTTGCTTAATTTCATTCAGAGGTAGAAAATACGGTAATTTTTAACAACTCCTTGGTAATTCTGCAAATACAAAGGAACTTTTAAAAAGGCAGATTTAAAAAGAAAAGAATTGATTTGATTCCAAAGCTGGTATTAACATATTTTAATGCAGAGGAAAGATAAGGAGCAAGATGAATCTTAAGGTTATAAGAGGCCCATCAAATTGACCTACATGAGCTCACAGAAGTTACACGTTTCCTAAGGCCAAGGAACTGTTTCATGTCCTTGAAGGGTATATTAGTATTTCTATGTAAGTCATTACATTTTCAAACATTAGAACTGCTCAGATTTGGTTCACTGCACAAACCAATCACTTAGAATGTTAAAGAGCATGACTTTGGTCTCCTGGAGACAGCTCTTCTGTGATTGAGCTCTCCTTTGCACGGCCTGTCTACCTTCCCTTTGAATTTTTTTTTCTTGTTGTTGTTTTTTTTTTTTTTTTCCCCTTGTCAGCCTACATTGTGAATGCAACTGATAGAACAAACACCAACACCTAACACTGGAAACTCTCTCCTCTGAACTCATTTGAAACACATGCTGAGGTTCTCAATCGGCAAGTTTTATAAAATGTCAGAACGTTTTATTAGAGTTGGGAGTGATTGTTGGACTCATTATAATCACACAGGGAGCTTAAGAAAATACTAATGCCTCAGCCCCACCTTCAGAAATTCTGAATTAACTTGTCTGGGGAAGGCTGCAGGCCCCTATGTTTTTAAAAAGTTTTCCAAGCAATTTGAATGTCCAGCCAATTGGAGAACCACTGGGCTAGTCCCATGCGATCAGATAAAAACAGAAATTCATATAGGATTGGACATAGCAAAGGGCACAAAACTAGACATCAGAATAGCTGAGACTAAACACTGACGGCGCCGGCCCTCCCCGCCCCGCAGAGGCCCGCGCGGCCTCCCTCCGCCGCGGGGACCCGGGGTGGCAGCCGCCGCAACCCACGTCCTTCCCGCGCCCCGCGCCCTGCCGCCGCCGCCGCCGCCGCCGCAGCCCGCACTCACCTCAGGGGCGCAACCGGCACAGCCGGCCGTCGGCCTTGTTCCCGCCGAAGCGTCTCGGTGCGGTACTCACTGCGCGGGCCGGTTCTTCCCCGGCGGTCGCAGGGGGTTCAGGGGTGGGGGGGCGGGGAACGGCCGTTACACGAGCAACGAACCGAAGCGCCGCCTGGTGGCATTTTCCACAGGCCGGCGCCACCGCAGCCGCCTTGGGTCCGCACAGCCCCCTGCCGGCCGCAGCTCTTGCTGTCTCGCCGAGCCGACAAGCCTCCGCGGACAGGGGAGGGAGCCGCGGCGCGAGTCGGAGGCCGGACGGGGGTGTGCGCAGACTCTTTCCTCTGGGGACTGCGCGCATGCGCACCAGCGGGGCGGGACCCGCGGCCCCTGCGTGGGGGCGGGACCCGCGGCCGCTGCGAGGGGGCCGGCCCCGCCCAGGGGCGCTGGTCCGGCTCAGCCAATCGCGAGCGCCGGGTACCTCTTGGCGAGGGCGATTTGAATGGTTCGCGGCCGCCCGAGGTGGCGGCAGGTGGGCACGCCGCTGCCCTTTTGGGAGCTTCTCTGAGATCGGGAGGGGAACCCGCCCCTCGTCCTTTCGCCGGAGCCCCACCCTCCCCAGGCCGCGGGACTGGCGAAAAAAAAAAACAGCTGGGAAAGTAAAACAACACTGACTTCAGGATAACGGTTACCTCTTTGGATGCAAAGAAGGGAATGGGATAAAGGAAAGGTGAAAAAGAAACTTCAAGCATTTGTATACGATCTGATTTCTGAAAAGAAAGATTTTTAAATGCTAACGTTTTGCCACAATGCGTCAATGTTTTAAAGAAATAAAATGTTAATATGTAATTTTATTACATAAAAACCCAAAATATAGCCATGCATATGCACACAGATATGCATACTTTATATGTAAACATAAACAACATGATTCAATGAATAAAATGATAGAGATTTTCTTTATCATTGAGCTTTATTCTTTTCCTGAACTTAAGGTTATTTCAGGTACTTCAGGGCTCCAGAGCTTGCCAGGAGACGCACATGTCCAAGAAGGCCAGTCCCCAGCAGGGAAGCAGGATGGAGCCCCAGGTGCAGGTAGGTCACGGCACGATGGGGGTACTGGGGATGGTCGAAGGCAGGCAGGGAGGCTCGGGCTCAGGCAACGGGGAGGGAAGCATCGGGGTGTATGTGGGGCACAGGTAGGCCAAGGCAGGATGCAGTGAGGGGCGCTGTGTGGGACCCAAGTAGGAAGGGAGGGGAGGGGTGCTTCAGGAGCCAGGGTCGGGCTATCCCCTCCCCCCACCTCCTGCCACCTCCCAAAGCAGCAGCTGAGTCCCTCCTGAGCTCCCTGTCGGACAGGCCCAGCTTTGGCATCTGCGTCCTTGCCCCAAGTTGCTACACGGCTCCCCTCATCTGGAGCCCCCGGCCCACTTTTCTTTCCCACCACAGACTGAATGCATCTTTGGACATGTGGCTGGCTCTGGGATGAAATGTTTCCAGGGCACTTCATTGGCACTCTTAACTCGTGTCATAACACACTGAATTGGTTTATAAGTACGTTTATAAATAGCTCATTCACAGGAATATCAAACTTCCTCACTCTTGGTCAACATTGACAGATTGTAATTTATCTTAGCATGTTATACATACTCCAGTTAAGTATTTTTCCCCCTTTGTCTGTGATCGTCTACAGATAAAACTGGCCTGCTAGTAGCTGAGAGTCCATCTCTGCCTTTGCTCTTTCATTTTTCCTGAACTTCCCGTGTGGGATAATTTCTCATATTGCTTTCCCTGATCCTAACTTACTTATTATAATTAAGAGGGGTGTAGGAATAGGAATATAGTATAGTTATGAATGTACAATAACATATATTCCATTATTCTAAATTGATTTAAATTTACTTAAAAATTACAGTTGAAGATAGAGTGCCTCATTTGGAAGGGAAGGGGGTCTACAGAATATTTGCTTTTATAACGGGGGTATTGGGTCTGAAATGATAGCTATGGCCATAAGTTAGCAACGTTTGCTAGGAACTGGGTTGATGTTAACTCTGCTAGTTCTGCTCCATAGATCATAGTCCTTTGTAGATCTATGGTCTATTGTAGACTTTGTGTGTTAGGTGCAGCATTTATCACATTTTATGTACCGCATTATATATATGACATTCAGTAGCTTACCCTTCTAAATGAAAAGATAAAAGGACTATAGATGAGTAGATTCTTAGTGAGCTGTTCCCCGCCCTCTCCCATTCCCACTAATTTGGTTAGAGATAGCCAATACAGAAGATTCTTTAAACATGTGGATGAGGATAGAAACTCAATCCTTAACCATTACACAGTTTCAGGACTGACTTTAAATTAAATTTTAGGCTATCATTAGCAGTGTACCGCTATTCTCAGGTTTCTTTTATAGTCTCTTGTTTCGATGACCTTTTCGTACTTCGGTCTTTGCTTAATTTCATTCAGAGGTAGAAAATACGGTAATTTTTAACAACTCCTTGGTAATTCTGGAAATATAAAGGAACTTTTAAAAAGGCAGATTTAAAAAGAAAAGAATTGATTTGATTCCAAAGCTGGTATTAACATATTTTAATGCAGAGGAAAGATAAGGAGCAAGATGAATCTTAAGGTTATAAGAGGCCCATCAAATTGACCTACATGAGCTCACAGAAGTTACACGTTTCCTAAGGCCAAGGAACTGTTTCATGACCTTGAAGGGTATATTAGTATTTCTATGTAAGTCATTACATTTTCAAACATTGGAACTGCTCAGATTTGGTTCACTGCACAAACCTATCACTTAGAATGTTAAAGAGCATGACTTTGGTCTCCTGGAGACAGCTCTTCTGTGATTGAGCTCTCGTTTGCACGGCGTGTCTACCTTCCCTGTTAATTTTTTTTTTCCTTGTTTTTTTTTTTTGTTTTTTTTTTTTTTTTCCCCTTGTCAGCCTACATTGTGAATGCAACTGATAGAACAAACACCAACACCTAACACTGGAAACTCTCTCCTCTGAACTCATTTGAAACACATGCTGAGGTTCTCAATCGGCAAGTTTTATAAAATGTCAGAACGTTTTATTAGAATTGGGAGTGATTGTTGGACTCATTATAATCACACAGGGAGCTTAAGAAAATACTAATGCCTCAGCCCCACCTTCAGAAATTCTGAATTAACTTGTCTGGGGAAGGCTGCAGGCCCCTATGTTTTTAAAAAGTTTTCCAAGCAATTTGAATGTCCAGCCAATTGGAGAACCACTGGGCTAGTCCCATGCGATCAGATAAAAACAGAAATTCATATAGGATTGGACATAGCAAAGGGCACAAAACTAGACATCAGAATAGCTGAGACTAAACACTGACGGCGCCGGCCCTCCCCGCCCCGCAGAGGCCCGCGAGGCCTCCCTCCGCCGCAGGGACCCGGGGTGGCAGCCGCCGCAACCCCCTCCTTCCCGCGTCCCGCGCCCTGCCGCCGCCGCCGCCGCCGCCGCCGCCGCCGCCGCCGCGGCCGCCGCCGCCGCCGCCGCCCGCACTCACCTCAGGGGCGCAACCGGCACAGCCGGCCGTTGGCCTCGTTCCCGCCGAAGCGTCTCGGTGCGGTACTCACTGCGCGGGCCGGTTCTTCCTCGGCGGTCGCAGGGTGTTCAGGGGTGGGGGGGGTGGGGAACGGCCGTCACTTGAGCAACGAACCGAAGCGCCGCCTGGTGGCATTTTCCACAGGCCGGCGCCACCGCAGCCGCCTGGGGTCCGCACAGCCCCCTGCCGGCCGCAGCTCTTGCTGTCTCTCCGAGCCGACAAGCCTCCGCGGACACGGGAGTGAGCCGCGGCGTGAGACGGAGGCCGGGTGGGGGTGTGCGCAGACTCTGTCCTCTTGGGACTGCGCGCATGCGCACCAGCCGGGCGGGACCCGCGGCCGCTACGTGTGGGCGGGACCCGCGTCCGCTGCGTGTGGGCTGGCCTCGCCCAGGGGCGCTGGTCCGGCTCAGCCAATCGCGAGCGCCGGGTACCTCTTGGTGGTTGAAGATTATTTTCATTTTGAATTGTACAGTGAGGGACACAATACAACTTTTACTACTTTAGCCTTCTAAAGGACAACTTCTACTATTCTTAAAACGAACGCATGAACGTACACACAAGCGCACGTGCGGACACACTGACTCTGCTCCACATACATCCCCACGCTCACACACACTTGGACTCATGCACCCCACACACACCCACAACATACACACAACCACACACGTCCTCAGGCGCGCACACACACGTGAAGTCACTCTCACGTACCACACACGTCCCCAGGGGCACGCGTGTGCACACACACACACACACACACGTCACACACACCTTTGACGTCATTCGAAACCAACATGCACTCGAGGGTCTCAGTGTCCATTGTTTCATCCGCTCAGAAGCTCCTCCCTTCGGGGTGTGAATCAGGAGCCCCTCCTCTCTGGAGGTGGTCTTTTCCTCTTGCAGTCTCAACAGAGCAAACATAACTGCTCTGGACCTTTGGAAGTGCAGGGCCAGAGCATCCCTGGGAGTTCCCATCCTTAATATATGTAAACATTTTAAGTGCAGTAGGTTCTAAACTCCTGCCTTTACAAATACACATTTATTAGAAGGGGGAAGGCCAGGCTCAACTTTACAATTCCCAGACTCAGGGGAGTCCCGCCAAGAAAGTGACAGTGTGGGGAGAGCCGATTCCCAGTCTCGGACCACTAGCCTGACCCTTTTCTTCCCAATGCTGGGTCCATCCCTTGCCCCAAGGGGCCTTGGATGTGCACAGGGGGACACTCGGACCTCACATCCAGGCTCTGTCCATACCCTCCATGCCTACAGCTGCCCGTTGGCCTCTCTGTGAGTCCTGGGAAGCTCAACTCCGGGGAGAGCCGGTGCGGACACCAGAAGTGGGTCAGGGGCTGCTGGGGCTGGGCATTCGGGGTCCTGGGATTCCAGAGCCCGGAGTGAGCCAATTGGCGTGTCCCCTTGGCCTGGCGGACTCCACCCCGTGTAGGGCTTGTCCAGAGGGAGCGTCAGGGCCAGAGGGACCCTGTGTAGTGCAGGACCCAGGGCAGCTGTGGGGTGGGGGTGGGGGGCCCTTGCCGGGGTGTAAGGGCAGAAGCCCTAAGGAAGGGCCTGAGGGGGCTGTAAGGTATCCTCATTCCCATCAATTAAACAAACAAAAGCTCACCACAGGCGAGGGTGGGAAGGCTTTTGTTTGAACAAGGGAAGGCGCTCGCCCGAGATCTGCCCAGAGAGGGCTTGGGGGCTTGGAGGCTGATGAGGAACCGAGAGGCCATCAGCCTCCAAACACCGCCCCAATTCCTCCGGGTGACACTGAAATGCAGTGAGACACGGAAAGCACGATAAACACAGGCCGGAATCTCAGCAGCCTGTTGCTTGGTTCACTGACCGTCTGGCGCTCCCTCTGCTAGGAGCCTTTACCGCATCACCCAGGACTGACCTGGCTCAGGATTCCAGCTGATTTTCCACAGGTGGCTTCACTTGCTGGTGACACGAAGCAGGCACGTTAGCCACCTCCCAAACCCTGAAGCTCCTCCTGGGAGGAGCCTGCGGGCCCCCAGTCCAGCCTCTGCGCCACGATGCTCCTTAGTGCCACTCCCGGTTTGCTGCCCCGGCCTCTAGCTCTTTCCGGAACCTCGCTGGATTGTCGACAAATATCACCCGTGCACCCTGTCTAAGTTTGGGGTCCACATGTGACCATGGCTCTTTTCTTCTTCCCATCGATGGGTTGTTCGGGCTTCATGTCATCCTGTTGGCAGGAAGGCCAGCACCGCCCCCTTGAGGCCTCCCTGAAGACACATGCAAACAGAGGACACAACGCAGCCCATCTCTTTTTTTTTTTTTAACACTTTTATTGTGGTACGATTTCTGTTCCGTAAATTAGACACTTCTCTCATGTAGTATTTGGTGAATTTCCATAGATGTCTACACCCAGAAAACCATCACCACACTCATGATAGCTACCATTTCCATCCCTCCCCAAGAGGGGTATTTTTCCAATTCCCAGATTTACCCCTTCCCACCCCCTTCCCTCCCGGGTAACCATAAGTTTTTTTCTCTATGTCTGTGGGTCTCTTCCTCTTTTGTCGTTAAGTTCATTTGTGCCTTTTTTTTTTTTTTAGATTCTGCATGGAAGTGGTATCATATAGCATTTTTCTCTCTTCTGGCTTACTTCACTCAGAATGACTAGCTCTGTGTCCATCCGTGTTGCTGCAAATGGCATCGTTTTATCGATTTCATGGCTGTATAGTATTCCGCTTTATAAATAACCACTGCTTCTTTCTCAAGTCACCAGGCGATGGACGTTTGTGTTGGTTCCATGTCCTGGCTATTACAAATAGGGCTGCTGTGAGCATTGAGGTGCATGTGAATTTTTGAATTAGAGTTTTCTCCTGACGTATCCCCAGGCATGGGAAGGCTGGATCATAAGGTAAGTCTATTTTTAGTTTTTTAAGGAACCTCCATCCTGCCTTCTCTAGTGGCAATGCAGCCCGTGTTTTTGAAACAGAGCCGTGCTCAGAAAGTAACTGGTATTTCTAGAGTTCAGACGTGAAGTGCAGTGAGCTTGGGCTGTTCCAGACGAAGAGGGCAGTCTGGAGGCAGGGCTGGAGGAGAGTGACCAGGGGAGTGTGGTTCAGGCAGGATTCAGACCACGTGGGGACATGACAGGCTAGGATAAGGAGCCTGGGCTTCCAGCCATCCCTTGGTAACCATGGGGCACTGGTTCCAGGACTCCCCACGGATTCCAACATCCATGATGCTGACGCCTCTTGTATACAATGACATAGGACTTATGTGGAATTACAAGCATCCTCCCGTGTACTTTACTTTTTACATACAAACATTTTTTTTTTCTCCAAGTGATAGTCATTTCACAATGTTGTGTCGAATTCCAATGTAGGGCACAATTTTTCAGTTCTAAATGAACATACGCATACGTTGATTGTCACATTCTCTTTCGCTGTGTCCTCCTGTGTATTTTAAGTCATCTCTAGATGACGCGTGGTATGGAAGGCAACGTGAATGCTATGTAAGCAGTTGCCGGTGTGTGGCAAATTCAAGTGTCGCTTTCTGAAACTTTTTGTTTTTTTCCCGATTATTTTCAACCCACAGTTAGTTGAATCTGCTGGATCCGGAGCCCCTAGATACGGAGAACCCCCAAGCCCTTCCCACCTCCTACATTTCCACTGTAAGCGCTGAAGGGGACCAAAGAGAGGAGAAGAGCGCCCTCTAGCGGCTGGAAACGCTGAGGAATTTCTTCATTGTATGCAGCGCAGGAGAGAAGGTTTCGGGCCCACTAGCGTCAAAGGAGGGCCCGCCTGGACAGGAAGGAGGAAGGACGGCAGTGGAAGCCAGCTCGCACCCTTCCTGGAGCTAGCTGGTAGCAGTGAGGGACGCCGAGGGACTGGGGACACATCGCGTGGGGGCGGGGCAATCCTGGCCGCCAGGTGCACGGTTCACGCAGCTGGCACCCAGTTTGCACGATCAAAATAACAAGGAGTGGGGGTGGGGGGAAGGGGCTGCCTCAGCACCGGGATCCTGACAAGAGCCAGAGCGCGGCGACCTCAGCTAATGCGGCTCCCCTAGTAAGCCAAAAAAAGGGAACTCTGAGGCAAGATATTGCAGATTCCACCACAGCCACACGGAGAACTAGATCTCTAAGGTGACAAAATGGAACCGTCGGAACCAGGAATCTTTCCTTTTCTCTTCTTCTGGACCTTGGGACAGGGAGCCATACATCTCTGACGGGAACCATCTTTACTCCAGTAGAGAGCTCACTTTTTCAGGAATAAGCATAGAGAGTAAGAGTGTCGTGATGGTTTCGTGGTTCAGAGTTTCTGTCAGGGGCTGCAGTGGAAAGGCGGGGCTCCCCACTAAACCTGAATCTTTGCTCCCATGTCCCCCTTGGCCTGACCTGGGTTCTGCGTTTGATACCCCAGGTTCACCTTCTGCACATCCAAGTGCTGGCTGGCTCCCTCTAGGCGGGCGCTGTGCCCTCAAGGGTGGTGGCGTTAGCGAAGGCGGGGAGGCTGCAGAGAGTGCGGCATCGGGGGGCGGGACTGCCCAGGGAATCCTGTGGGTTTCCTCCCGTGTCCCCTTCAACCTGCACTGAGAGCGCCCTCTGCTGCCTGAAGTTCAGTGGGTGCACATCACCTTATTTTCTGGCTCCCTGGAGGCGGGCACGGTGCGCTCAGGGGTCCTTCTGTGGGGCGGAGGCGGGGTGTCTGCAGAGAATGAGGCAGCGAGGGGGGGGCTGCGCAGGTAAGCTTTGGATTCCTCCTGTGTTCCCCTCAGTCTGCTCCATGGGCGCCCTCTTCTACCCCAGGTTCACGGGGTGCCCTTCACCGTGTTGGCCGGCTCCTGAGATGCCGGCGTGGTATTCACAGGGGGCGGGGTCGGGGAGGGGGCGGGGCGTCTGCAGACAGGGCAGCAGCAAAGGATGGGGGCTGCCCACGGAAGCCTGTGCATTTCTTCCACTGTCCCCCTCAGCCTGTTCCGGGGGCGCCCTCTGCTACCCCAGCTTCACTGGGTGCAATTCCCCGTGTTGGCTGGCTCCTAGGATACTGGCGCGGTAAGGCCAGGGGGCGGGGTCGGGGGAGGGGGCGGGGCGTCTGCAGACAGGGCAGCAGCGATGGATAGGGGCAGCCCAGGCATGCCTGTGGGTTTCTAGCCTTGTGCACGTCAGCCTGCTCTGGGGCGCCCACTGCTACCCCAGGTTCACTTGGTGAACATCTCCTTGTTGGCTGGCTCCCTGTAAGCGGGTGCGGTTGCGCTCAGTGGGCGGTGAAATGCTTGGGAAGGGGCTGTTAGAGAGAGGGCGCCAGCTGGGGGCCAAGGCTGCCCAGGAAAGCCTGTGGGTTTCCTCCCGTTTCCCCTTCAGCCTGCTCTGTGGGCGCCATATGCAGCCTGAGGTTCAGTGGGTGCACATCTCCTTGATGGCTGGCTCCCCAGAGGAAGGCGCGGTGCGCTCAGGGTCCTTCTATGGCGCGGGGGCGGGGCGGCTATAGAGAGTGCGGCAGCGGGGGACGGAGGCTGCACAGGTAAGCTTTGGATTTCCTCCACTGTCACCCTCAGCCTGGTCTGGCGGCGCCCTCTGCTACCCCAGGTTCACTGGGTGCACTTCCCGATGTTGGCAGTCTCCCAGGATGCTAGCGAGTTATGCCCAGGGAGCGGGGGAGTGGGTGGGGCGGTTGCAGAGAGGGCGGTGGGGGGGAGGTCTGCGCAGGCAAGCCTGTGGATTTCCTCCCATGTCCCCCTCAGCCTTCTCTGGGGACGCCCTCTGCTACACCAGATTCACTGGGTGCACATCTCCTTGTTGTCTTCCTCCCTAGAGGTGGGCTCGGTGCGCCCTCGAGGCAGTGGAAGGGGCAGGGGCTGGACGGCTACACGGAGGGTGGCAGCGGGGTGCGGTGGCTGCCCAGGAAAGACTTTGAATTTCTTCCCCTGTTCCCCTCAGCCTTCTCTGCGGGCGCCATCTGCTACCCCAGGTTCACTGGGTGCCCTTCCCTGTGGTTGCCTGCTCCAGGGATGATGGCGTGCTATGCCCAGGGGGCAGGACAGCTGCAGACCGGGCAGCAGCGAAGGACTGGGCCTCCCAGGAAAACCTGAGGATTTCCTCCCGAGTCCCCCTCAGCCTGCTCTCTGGGGTCCTTCTACTGCTTCAGGGTGGCATTTGACATCCCTTCAGGTCAGTCGAGTCCTGGGAGGCTTCCTCCAATACACAGAGAGACACACATATAAATAGAGAGGCAGACACACTAGTCTCTTCATTCGTTTATTAACAAATAGTTATACTAAACTCCTCGCCCTCCTATATTATGTAGGTACACCCATACATAGATAGAAAGACAGACTCACACACACAAACACACACACACACACTCACACAGAGAAGCCTCTTTCTACTCCTCAATTAGGTAGGTAGATCGACACACTGATCTCCTCCTCCATTAGATAGATTGTCAGACAGATACACACACACACCAGCCTCCTGTTCCTCCTCAATAAGGTAGGTAAGTAGATAGACACGCTAACTTCCTCCTCCAACACACAGATAGATGAAAAGACACACTACCCTGCTCGTATGCCTCCACTTGATAGGTAGGTAGATAGGTAGATAGATAATAGCGACAGACAGACTACCCTCCACCTCCTACTACAATAGCTTAAATAGATAGGCACACTAGCCTCCTCCTCTAGTAGATAAAGAAACAATTAGACAGACTGAGAGACAGACACACTCAACTCCTCCAATAGACAGACAGACGAACTCACTAGCGTCCTCCTACTTCATTAGATGCATCTGCAGACAGACAGACAGAAAGTCACGCTAGCTTCCTCCACCTCCTCCTCCATTAGATAGAAAGTATAGTCATGGACAGACACACACACACACACACACACACATACATACACACACACACACACTACCCTCCTTCTCCTCCTCAATTATGCAGATAGAGAAACACACTTGCCTCCTCTGCCTCCTTCTTTGCATAGATAGATTGACAGAGATATAGGTAGGCAGAGAGATAGACCGACATTCTAGCCTCCTCCTCGTCCATTAGATAGACACACAGAAACACGCAGACAAAGACTATCCTCTCCCCTCCTATAATAGATAGATAGACTGTCAGGCAAGCAGGCAGACAGACAGACAGACACAATAGAGGCGGAGTGCCGCCAGGGGACGGTGTCAGGGACAGCGTGAGGGGACTGGGGTGCCCCTTGAGAGCCAGAGGTTTTTCTCCCATGTCCTCAACGGACTGGCCTGGGGGCGACCTCCGCTCACCCACGTTCGCCAGACTCAAACCCTTTAATCAGCCTGCTCTTGGGAGCGGGCGTGGTGCTCTCAGTCAAAGAGGATAGCGGTGGAGGGTGCGGAGGCACTGCAGCTAAGGGGGCTGCACTGGCGAGTTGGCAATTTTCCTCCGATCTCCCCCTCTCCTGCCCTTGGGACGGCCTCTGCAACCCCGGGTTTGCGGGATTGAAGTCTCCTTGTCAGCCAAGTCATGGGAGGCTGCCGAGGTTCCATCAGGGGCTGCAGTGGAAAGGCGGGGCTAACCACTAAACCTGAATCTTTGCTCCCATGTCACCCTTGGCCTGACCTGGGGTCTGCGTCTGATACCCCAGGTTCACTGGCTGCACATCCAAGTGCTGGCTGGCTCCCTCTAGGCGGGCGCTGTGCCCTGAAGGGCGGTGGCGCTAGCGAGGGCGGGGAGGCTGCAGAGAGTGCGGCAGCGAGGGGCGGGGTCAGCGCAGGTAAGATTCGGATTCCTGCCGTGTCTCCCTCAGCCTGCTCTGGAGGCGCGCTCTGCTACACCAGATTCACTGGGTGAAGTTCCCCGTGTTGGCTGGCTCCCGGGATGCTGGTGCAGTATGGCCAATGGGCGGGGTCGGGGAAGGGGGCAAGGCGGCAGTAGACATGGCAGCAGGGATGGATGGGGGCTGCCCACGGAATCCTGCGTATTTACAAATTTGTCCCCCTCAGCCTGCTCTCCGGGTGCCCTCTGCTACCGCAGGTTCACGTGCTACACTTCCCCGTGTAGCCGGCTCCTGGGATTACGGCGCCTTATTGCCAGGGGGCGGGGTCCGGGGAGGGCGCGGGGCGGTTGCAGACAGGGCATCAGCGAAGGATGGGGGATGCAATCGGAAGCCTGTATATTTCTTCCACTGTCCCCCTCAGCCTGCTTTGCGGGCGCCCTCTGCTACCCCCGATTCACTGGGTACAATTCCCCATAATGACCTGTAACCAGGATGCTAGCGTGATTCGCCCAGGGGGCGGGTACGCGGGAGGGGGCAGGGCGGATGCAGACAGGGCAGCACCGAAGCATGGGGGCTTCCTAGGCAACCCTGATGGTTTCTTCCCTTGACCAACTCAGCCTGCTCTGGGACGTCCAGTGCTACCCCAGGTTCATTTGGTGAATATCTCCTTGTTAGCTGGCTCCGGGCAGGAGGGTCGGCTGCGCTCAGAGGGCGGTGACATGCTTTGGACGGGGCTGTTACAGAGACGGCCCCAGCTGGGGGCGAAGACTAACCAGGAAAGCCTTTGGGTTTCCTCCCGTGTCCCCTTCAGCCTGCTCTGAGGGCACTCTCTGCTACCTAAGGTTCACTGGGTGCACATCTCCTATTTGGCTGGCTCCCTGGAGGCAGGCGGGGTGCGCTCTTGTGTCCGTCTATGGGGTGGGGGAGGGGCGGCTGCAGAGAGGGCGGCAGCGATGGGCAGGTTCAGCGCAAGTAAGATTCGGATTCCCCCTGTGTCTCCGTCAGCCTGCTCTGGAGGCGCCCTCTGCTACGCCAGATTCACTGGGTGAACTTCCCCGTGTTGGCTGGATCCCGGGATGCTGGAGCAGTATGGCCCATGGGCCGGGTCGGGGAAGGGGGCGGGGCGGCAGAAGACAGGGCAGCAGGGATGAATGGGGGCTGCCCACGGAAGCCTGCGTATTTCCAAACTTGTCCCCCTCAGCCTGCTCTGCGGGTGCCCTCTGCTACCGCAGATTCACGTGGTACACTTCCCCGTGTAGCCGGAACCCGGGATTCCGGCGCGGTATTGCCAGGGGGCGGGGTCCGGGGAGAGGGCGTGGAAGTTGCAGACAGGGCATTAGCGAAGGATGGGGGATGCATACTGAAGCCTGTATATTTCTTTCACTATCCTCCTAAGCCTGCTGTGGGGGTGCCCAGTGCTACCCCAGGTACACTGGGTACAATTCCCCGTATTGGCTGGCTTCCAGGATACAAGCGCGGTTCGCCCAAGGGGACGGGTTCGCGGGATGGGGCAGGGCGGAAGCAGACAGGGCAGCTCCGAAGGATGGGGGCTTCCCAGGCAACCCTGATGGTTTCTTCCCTTGTGCAACTCAGTCTGCAATGGGGCACCCAGTGCTATCCCAACTTCAGTTTGTGAATATCTCTTGTTGGCTGGATTCCGGCAGGAGGGTCGGCTGCGCTGAGGGGGCGGTGAAATTCTTTGGACGGGGCTGTTACAGAGAGGGCGACAGCTGGGGGCGAAGGCTGCCCAGGAAAGCCTTTGGGTTTTCTCCCGTGTCCCCTTCAGCCTGCTCTGAGGGCGCCCTCGGCTGCCTGAGCTTCACTGGGTGCACAACTCCTTGTGAGCTGGCTCCCTGGAGGCAGGCGCGGTGCACTCAGGTGTCCCTCTATGGGGCTGGGGAGGGGCGGCTGCAGAGAGTGCGGCAGCGAGGGGCGGGGTCAGCGCAGGTGAGATTCGGATTCCTGCCGTGTCTCCCTCAGCCTGCTCTGGAGGCGCGCTCTGCTACCCCAGATTCACTGGGTGAAGTTCCCCGTGTTGGCTGGCTCCTGGGATGCTGGCGCAGTATGGCCAATGGGCGGGGTCGGGGAAGAGGGCAAGGCAGCAGTAGACATGGCAGCAGGGATGGATGGGGGCTGCCCACGGAAACCCGGGTATTTCCAAACGTGTCCCCCTCAGCCTGCTATACGGGTGCCCCATGCTACCGCAGGTTCACGTGCTACACTTCCCCGTGTATCTGGCTCCCAGGATTCCGGCGCGGTATTGCCAGGGGGCGGGGTCCGGTGAGGGGGCGTGGCGCTTGCAGACATGGCATCAGCGAAGCATGGGGGATGCCAACGGAAGCCTGTATATTTCTTCCACTGTCCCCCTCAGCATACTGTAGGGGCTCCCACTGCTACCCCAGGTTCACTGTGTACACTTCCCGGTATTGGCTGGCTACCAGCATGCTGGCACGGTTTGCCCAGGGGGCGGGTTCTTGGGAGGGGGCAGGGCGGATGCAGACAGGGTAGCACAGAAGGATAGGGGCTTCCCAGGCAACCCTGATGGTTTCTTCACTTGTCCTACTCAGCCTGCTCTAGGGCGCCCAGTGCTACCACAGGTTCGTTTTGTGAACATTTCCTTGTTGGCTGGCTCCCGGCAGGAGGGTCGGCTGCGCTCAGGGGGCGGTGAAATGCTTTGGACAGGGCTGTTACTGAGAGGGCGCCAGCTGGGGGCGAAGGCTGCCCAGGAAAGTCTTTGGGTTTCCTCCCGTGTCCCCTTCAGCCTGCTCTGAGGGCGCCCTCTGCTGCCTGAGGTTCTCTGCACATATCCTTATTCGCTGGCTCCCTGGAGGAAGGTGCGGTGCACTCAGGTGTCCGTCTATGGGGCGGGGGAGGGGTGGCTGCAGAGAGTGCGGCAGCGAGGGGCGGGGTCAGCGCAGGTAAGATTCGGATTTCTTCCGTGTCTCCCTCAACCTGCTCTAGTGGTGACCTCTGCTACCACAGATTCACTGGGTGAACTTCCTCGTGTTGGCTGGCTCCCGGGATGCCGGCGCAGTATGGCCAATGGGCGGGGTCGCGGAAGGGGGCGGGGCGGCAGAAGACAGGGCAGCAGGGATGGGTGGGGGCTGCCCACAGAAGCCTGGGTATTTCCAGACTTGTCCCCCTCAGCCTGATCTGCGGGTGCCCCCTGCTTCTGCAGGTTCACATGCTACACTTCCCCGTGTATCCGGCTCCCGGGATTCCGGCGCGGTATTGCCAGGGGGCGGGGTCCAGGGAGGGGGCGTGGCGCTTGCACACATGGCATCAGCGAATGATGGGGTATGCAAACGGAAGCCTGTATATTTGTTACGCTGTTCCCCTCAGCCTGCTGTGGGGGCGCCCACTGCTGCCCCAGGATCACTGGATACAATTCCCCGTATTGGCTGGCTATCTGGATGCCAGCGCGGTTCGCCCAGGGGGCGGGTTCGCGGGAGGGGGCAGGGCGGATGCAGACAGGGCAGCTCCGAAGGATGGGGGCTTCCCAGGCAACCGTGATGATTTCTTTCAATGTCCAACTCAGCCTGCTCTGGGGCGCCCAGTGCTACCCCAGGTTCATTTTCTGAATATCTCCTTGTTGGCTGACTCCCGGCAGGAGGGTTGGCTGCGCTCAGAGGGCGGTGAAATGCTTTGGACGGGGCTGTTACAGAGAGGGCGCCAGCTGGGGGCGAAGGCTGCCCAGGAAAGCTTTTGGGTTTCCTCCCGTGTCCCCTTCAGCCTGCTCTGAGGGCGCCCTCTGCTGCCTGAGGTGCACTGAGTGCACATCTCGTTGTTGGCTGGCTCCCTGGAGGCAGGCGCGGTGCACTCAGGTGTCCCTCTATGGGGCTGGGGAGGGGCGGCTGCAGAGAGTGCGGCAGCGAGGGGCGGGGTCAGCGCAAGTAAGATTCGGATTCCTGCCGTTTCTCCCTCAGCCTGCTCTGGAGGTGCCCTCTGCTACCCCAGATTCACTGGGTGAACTTCCCCGTGTTGGCTGGTTCCCGGGATGCTGGTGCAGTATGTCCAATGGCGGGGTCAGGGAAGGGGTCGGGGCGGTAGAAGACAGGGCAGCAGGGATGGATGGGGGCTGTGCACGGAAGCCTGGGTGTTTCCAGACTTGTCCCCCTCAGCCTGATCTGCGGGTGCCCCCTGCTTCTGCAGGTTCACATGCTACACTTCCCCGTGTAGCAGGCTCCCAGGATTCCGGCGCGGTATTGCCAGGGGGCGGGGTCTGGGGAGGGGGCGTGGCGCTTGCAGACAGGGCAGCACCGAAGGATGGGGGCTGGCCAGGCAACCCTGATGATTTCTTCCCTTGTCCAACTCAGCCTACTTTGGGGCTCCCACTGCTACCCCAGGTTCATTTGGTGAATATCTCCTTGTTGGCTGGCTCCCTGGAAGAGGGCTCGGTGTGCTCAAGGGTCCGTGTATGGCACGGGGGCTGGGCGGCTACAGAGAGTGCGGTAGCGGGGCGGGGGCGGCGCAGTTAAGCTTTGGATTTCCTCCAGTGTCACCCTCAGCCTGCTCTGCGGGCGCCCTATGCTACCCCAGGTTCACTGGGTGCACTTCCCGGTGTAGGCCGGCTACCGGGATGCTAGCGAGGTATCCCCAGGGGGCGGGGACGAGTGAGTGGGTGGGGCGGCTGTAGAGAGGGCGGTACCGTGGGGGGCGGGGTGTCTGCGCAGGCAAGCAAGTGGATTTCCTCCCGTGTCTCCCTCAGCCTACTCTGGGGACACCCTGTGGTACACCAGAATCCCTGGGTGCACATCTCATTGTTGGCTTCCTCCTGAGAGGCGGAGTCGGTGCGCCCTGGAGGCAGTGGAAGGGGCAGGGGCTGGGCGGCTCTATAGAGGGGGGAAGCGGGGTGCGGTGGCTGCCGAGGAAAGCCTTTGGATTTCTTGCCCTGTTCCCCTCAGCCTTCCCTGAGGGCGCCATCTGCTACTGGAGGTTCACTGGGTGCACATCTCCTTGTTGGCTGTCTCCCTGGAGGCGGGTGCGGCTGCATTCAGTGGGCGGTGAAAGGAGCGGGGGCGGGGCAGCCACAGTGAGGGCGGCAGAGGGGGACGGTGGCTGCCCAGGAAAGCTTGTGGGTTTCCTCCCGTGTCCTCTTCAGCCTGTTCTGGGGGCGCCCTCTGCTGCCTCAGTTTCACTGGGTGCACCTCTCCTTGTTGCCTGTCAAACTGAATGGATGAAGCACTCCCCGCCCCCCGCATTACGAAGGGTCATTTGTTTTATGTCAACTTCAGTTGATTGGCGATGTCTATCACGTGGAGAAAGCCCTTTCCAGCAACACCTAGACGGGAGCCTGAGCCAGTAACTGAGCCCGCCGGCCTGGGCAGGCTGATGCGGAGACGTCACCGTCACTGCTCCCAGACTCGGAGGACAGAGCAACACGGTGGAAAGTGTTCCTCTGCTCTAGATGTCCCTCCCCGACAAGCACCGGCACTCACCGAGTGTCAGGGGCCAGGAGAGCCCCGGGCAAGCCTCGTTCAGCAGGTCCAGCCCTGCTCCGAGCCCCACGCCCTGCCGTCCCCGCTCAGGGACAAGCCCAGGACAGCCCCACCACCCACACTTGCTGGCTTTCAACTCTGGGGGGTTTTTTTCCTTCCAATTTGTTTGTTTTTGTTTCCTGATCTTGGAGGATATATTTACTCTGTTTGCAAAACGCTGACGCCCTCGTGACCCTGCCTTGTCCTGGAGATCCCACGCCTCTGCTCATGCTGGTTTTCAGGGCTCTCCTTCTGCCTTCCCACCACCCACCGTCCCAACCTTCAAGTCTGCTGGGTTTCCTCTTTGCCCCGTTTTTCTTTGACTGTGAAAGAAGAGAGTCGCAGACCCGTGGTCTGTCCGTGTTCACCCGCCTCTGTTCATACTTGTTTTCTGCCCATTTAGCTCCTTTTCAAGCCCCCATGGGGGTCTTCCCTTCTCCGCAGCCTCCTGGTCGATGTTCCCCTTCATGATGTCTTCCTGGGCCCATTTTCTGTTTCGCTATTTCCTTCTTCTGTGGACCTGTTTGCATAGCTGATTCTTATTTTAATTTGTTGTTCAAACACTTCTTCCTTTTTATCGTGTGTTTTAGTCTTCTTTTCAGGGACTCAATTTTTAAAGCCTTCTCACTTCAACAATGCTTTCGTTCCTCTCTTAGCATTTATTTCTTCCCTTTATTCTCACAGGCCAGCCGTCCGCCTCTTTCCCGTGCAGCTGGGTCTCCACTCGGACCCTCGGCAGGGTGCGAGCGGTGGCAGGAGGTGCCTTTGTGTTTTCTATGTTTTTTCACCTTAAATTTGCTCTGTCTTTTATACTTTGTGCTCTTCTAAAGTCACAGATTTACATCCCCTGGGAATAGGCAAAGCGTAGCTTTGAAACCCGCCGGCTAAGAGACCACGATGGAGGTGGCCTGGCTGAGGCAGCGTTTCTCAGGGGGGTTCCGGGAGGATGCCAAACTCGGCTGTTCCTGCACCAGCACCTCCACAGCACTTGCCTGGATAACGTGCCTGCCCAGAAACCCTGAGCCCTTTGGATCCGAGGTCCCTGCTTGAAAGTCCTGCCTGCCCCACCGTCTCCTGCAAGTTACCTGCCCCACTCGGCCCCTCTCGTGTTGGCCCTTCCAGAGCCCTCAGCATGGGCATCTTTTTTCCAGAACGTTCCAGATCTTGGCCACGCAGAGGGGATCCTGAACCAGCAAGATTGCATTCTTGCTGACACGGGTGTCCTCTGGTCTGAGTCCCCGAGGAAGGAGCTGAGACCTGAACTCCCATCCATCCATGTTCATGGCCCGGGGTGGGGGGCAGGGCGTGGCAGGCCCCACAGGGGAGGCGGGGAGCCTGCAGGAGGTTCCTGGGGGCGGCCTCACCGCGAGATGTGTCCTCTCATCCAGTCCTGGGCGGGCAACTGGGCGAGTGAGGCTGTGGCCACGATGACCCCAGGACTCGTGCAGACGTGATTGACCCGAGGCCCTCCCCAGCCCTGAAGAGCTTGCTGAGCCTGTGAGCACCAGACACAGAGGCCCCTGGACCGACATCGAGGCCACTTCCTGGAACCGTCAAGACGCCTGGTCAGGACCTAGACTGGGCCCCTCACGAGGAGCTGAGGGTACAAAAGACGTACCAAGAATATCCTATTTGGTGAAAGAGAGAGAGAGCAGGTGGGGCCAAGCTCCAGGAATAGGTCCCCTCCCTCCTCTTCCAACCTGTATAAACAGCCACGAGGCGAGGAATCCCCTTGATTCCCCGTGACCTCTCATCACCCCCAGCCCCATCCAAGCATCACCATGCCTGCGCGCAGGGAAGCCTGTCTCCTGACCCGGGTTGTGGTGCAGGAAAAGGCAGCGTGTGCCGCAGACGCCCAGCGGGGAGGGGCACCCCGACTTCCCGACGGGGTTCAGGGAAGGGGTTAGGAGGGCCCGAGGGGGCGTGATCATCTTGGGCGCAGTTCTCAGGTTGGCACCGAGGTCCAGTCTCAAGCATCACCAGCCAGCCTTCTGGCCTCAGGTGGTCCGGGCTGCACGTGCCTGTTGCCAGCAGTTTTCCTCTGGTCGGGGGTCTGTTTCCTGCAAAAACACCTTGGGGCTGTGGGCCAGACCTTTATCTGTATCTTCAGGGAACTGGGAGTTTGGTGACTCGGCTGTGTGGCCAGTTTATAGTCTGGATTGTTACCAGTTTCCTTCCCAACAAATAGTCCTTGTTTCTGCATCTTCTCGCTTCCTAGTCATTCACTGCTGAGCAGCCTTTTGAGACTCGGGGGGGCCTGGAAAACTGAAGCAGAAGCCTCTCACATCAAAGGGCAGGGTCCCAGGGCCCTGTATGTAGTTTCCACGCCCTTTTCTTTGATACCCCTCAGTCTTTTGGGGAATGGGTTCAGGGAAAGAAAGGGTGTGAGGTTTGGGCAGAGGGCTTAATCATAGACTCGGCAGAGGGACTGGGTTTTAGGGGCACTCGCTTTCAAAAGCAGACCTCTCGCCAAGGGCTCTTAACAACCTTATGTTGCTGTGTGAGTTTGCTGGGCTGCTGTAAGAAACGCCACAGAGGGCTGTGTGCCTTAGTGCCTGGGAGGCTGCAGTCCGAGAGGTGCTGGCATGGCAGGGCCGGTGTCTCCCACGGCCTCTCTCCTTGGCTGCAGATGCCGACTCCTCCCCGCGTCCTCACAGGGTCTCCTTCTATCCTGAGCTCCTGTGCTTACAAGGACACCAGTCCCGTGGGATTCAGGGTCCACTTCCCCTTAGTTACCTCTTTAAGGATCCTGCCTCCAAATACAGTCACATGCTGAGGTCCAGGAGGTTACGACTTGGACGTATGAACTTGGAGGAGGGGTGGACAAGACTCTGCCCAGAACAACTGCCAAAGGCAAGGTCACGGAGGACACGCTCTGCGGACTCTGTCTGATGGCAATTCTGTGAGCACAGGGCTAAATTCGCAGCAGTCTCCAAGCCCGGCGTCAGGTTCCGTGGGCGGGTGAGGGACGCGTCACCCCCAGCAGACGATCCCGAGACGTTCCTGTTCATGGTGTTTGGGAAGTCACCCCTTCCAGCCTTTTCTAAGGAGACCAGGAGATATGCTGGCATTTCAGAAATTCGAGGTGGGTTGGGCACAGGCCTAGCATGCATGAGGTCCTGGGTCAATCCCCCCTGCCTCTATTAAAATAAAGAAATAAACTTAATTACTTCTCCCTCAAAAACAACCCCCTCAAAAAAATTTAAAAACCAAAGTTAAAAAAAAAATTTTAAGTTCATTATTAATGCATACTTTCAGAAGTTTTGTATTTCTGGACCAGTGGGCATTGTCTTCCATTCCCGTCCCTCCCTCTTCTCCCCCACCCCGTGGCTCTCCTCAACCCCTGTGATTTCACTGGTCCTCGGTGCTTATCCACACCCCAGGGTGAGTCATCCCTGGAACCCCCAGGTCAGCCACTTTTCTCATGGGACTCTGAAAGCATCGAGGTATATTTGTGGCCAAGCAAAGTGGCTGCTGCTAAGATCGAACGGCCTGTAAGTGTTGCTGGGGAGAGGTGCAGAGGCCTCGGAGAGACAGATGGTGCAAGAGGGCAAAACCGCAGGCCGGAGGGGGGAGCCCGGGAGAGCTCCCGCTGGGACGTGTTGCAGACAGCTTTCTGTGCTCTGCCCTGTGCTTTTGCTGCAGCTCTGATGCCATTGGCTTTGATTACAAGGGCTGCTCTCTCCCCACAAAAAATTGTCCCCTGGGGCGCAATGAGGCTGAGGCTTCTGAGTCAGAATTGTGCACACAGAAGATAAGATGTCCGTCTTTCTTTCTTATTTCTAACCCCCCGGCGTCAGTTATTGTGTTTCTCCAAATCCCCAACCCTGTGAGGTCACATTCCTTGAGCGCTGAAATGAAAATCGCTCAGGGCCCCGTGCCCCCACCACCCCTCCTTCCCCCATCTGCTGACGGACCTGGGGACACCCTAAGGACACGCTATCCCTGGCGTCCTCTGCTCTGCCCCCGGCACCTCACACCCTTTGGTTCCACGACAGCCATCAGCACGAAGCCATTTCTTGAGACACAGGTTTCCCCAAGGGAGTGGCCGCTTGGAGGAGACCTGAGTGAGCTGCCACGGGGATGCTGGTGTCTGACCACGTGAGGGCCGTCCCGCCCACAGCAATTCCGGAGGGGTGCTCTGGTTACAGGGCCACCAGGGTCTGTCTTGGGTTTGTCAGACTGAAGGCATCTGAGCAGTCTTTCCCAGCTGGGCTGGGGACGTGCATGTGGGCACTTTGATGGTGAAGGGTTGAGTTACCGCTCCTTTGCCCTCTCCCCTGGAAAAGCTAATACCCTGGGATAGAAGAGACAGAGGGATGCGTGGTGGACTGTGGGAAACGGCTCAGCCTCCTTGCCTGTGTCTCATTTACATGTTCCCCGTCACAACAGCCCGCCTCCCAGGTCCCCAGGGAGGAGCGTCACCAGCCCCCAAGTGCCCCCTTTCATGAGTCACAGAGCCCAAAGGTACCCCCTCAGCATGTGACCTGCTTGGTAGGGCCTGGCCCGCCAGAGCAGCACAGCTGGGAGACACCTGCTTGGCAGCCAAGAGAGACGGATTCCAAAGAGCTGTGGACCTGATGCAGGAAAAACAGACGTGGGGTGTGAGGGGGGCCATGTCCCTGGTCTCGGTGGAGCCCCTGGGACATGCCCCGCCAAGTGTGGGTCCTTGGCTTCGTGCAGGAAAGAACTCAGGAGTGAGCCACCATTGAGTAAAGGTAGATTTATTCAGAGAGATACATCGAAAGGCAAGAGAAAGGCCATGAGGTGTGGGGGTTGGGGGCTCAGGTTAGAGTAAAAGTAGGTGCACACTCCATAGACAGAGTGCCGGCCGTCTCCAAACAGAGACAGAGGCCGTGAGGGGCAGTGTTGCCCATTTTTATGGGCTTGGTGGCTTCATATGCAAAGAAGTAGAAGGACCAGTGTAACTAGCTTGGGGCAGGGGCTGGGATTCCCAGGAAGTCGGCCTTTTCCCACACTTTGACCTTCTGTGGATAGCCTCGGGTCCTCCATGGTGCCTGTGGGCGTGTTATTCACCATGCTGATATATTACAGTGGGCGTATAATGAAGCTCAAGGTCTCCTAGAGGGCAAATCTCCCACCACCTTGAGCCCCAATGCCTCCTGGGGGTTGAATCTTCCATCAGTTTGACGTTAATTGCAGTAGCGGTCCTTGAATAGCTGTGCCCTGCCCCCTTCCCGTCTCAGACCCACCACCCCTGCAATTCGGGGGAATTCCTGCACTTCCCTATCAGCAAGGCTAGAACACCCGGTCTTCCTGGGCTGTCGCAGTTTAATGAAACGATGCAGCCATAACAGGCAACAAATCTCCCTCTAAAATCCTGCACTAAAATTCTGTTAATTGGGCACCTGTGAGGACACGGGAGAGCTCTGCGGTTGCACTTCTGTACCTGCTCAGTCACTTTTAGGAAATGACCCTTATACAGATTGTCACAGCTTCCTATTTATCATCTCCAGATGTTTTTCTTTGTTTGGTTTCTAATGGTTATTCTGAAATTGTTATTACGGTTGACCTCTTTCTGTTGATTTTCAGAAGATCCTCGTTAAAAAAAAAAAAAAAAAGTCTAGGAAAGTTGCATGTGTCCCAAACCGAGATGATCTGTTATTTCCAAGTGTGTTATTTGTAAACGTGGGTTTTTTTTTTCCCCTTTTTGAAGCTTCTCCCAAGGGACTGCCTGGTTCCAGATCTTTCCAGCATTTGGAAAAGAGCTGTTGCACACTTAACATTTTTCTTTAATCGTGAGGTTGAAATAAACATCGGGAGAGGCCAGAGCCAACGGCTGAGGGGGAGGAAAGTTCCAGGGCCAGTGGAGCAGGCACGTCCATCCTTCAGAAATAAAAATGATGGATGACCCAGGTTATCATCGCCCTTTGAAGGAAGAACAAGGGAGATGCAGTTTCCATGCTGGCAATTTCTTTGTTTACAAAAAAGGAAGGGAGGAGAGGCCTGGTTTCCCACAAGGCCTCAGGACATTGGGCAAAGTCCTTGAAAAGCTGCTGGGGAACCACGGTCCCTGCTCCAGTTGACAATGGTGAGGAGGTGGTTCCTGCAGCCACGTGAAGACACAGCACAGGCTGCCTCTGGCCGTTGCCTGGCAGGTGCACACGGTGCTCTGGCCCCAGAGAGACCCTGGGGCCCCCGGCTGATGGTTACCAGCCATTGGGTACCACGCCCTGGGGAGTCCCCATGCTCTGCAGGTGGGCTCTGGGCTGTCCCACCTCTCCAGCTTCCTTCCACTCGGAAGCCCCTCCCTCCCACTGCAAGGACACTGGGCTTTTCTCAGGTCAGCAGGCACCCCACTGCTGGATGCCCCCTAAATTCATAGGGAGAAATCCGAGCCCCCAGTGGGACTGTACTTGGATACAGGGCCTCTAAGGAGGTGATTAAGGTTACGTGAGATCGCACGGGTGGGGCTGGCACCCTTATAAGAAGGGCGACAGCAGAGATGCATACAGAGAGGGCAGCCCTCCGCAAGCCTCGGGAGGAAGCCTGGGGAGAAACCAGCCCTGCCGACACCCTGATCGCAGACTCGCAGCTCTGAGACCCGTGGGAAGGCTGCTTGTTTCAACCTTTCGGGGACTTGGTGGTGCCTGATACAAAACTTGCAAATCCATGGTGGCCCATCCTTAGCGTGGAAAAGGCCACTGTCTCAGGACATCTGGAACCTGCGACCCTGGATGCTCTGAAAGGGCAGGTGGGCCCTCCCCCTCCCCCCTCCCCTCCTTTTTCCCCTCCATCCCGATGCTCAGAAATGCCAGGAAGTCTGCTGGTTGTTTGACATTCAACCCGCATCCGGCCTCTGTGCCCAGAAAGCTCAGCTGTGGGTCCCAACAAACGACCTCCGCCAAAGAGGAAGTCTCCCGGCGCAGCGAGCGCCCTACAGCGTCACAGCCACGCGGCCCCCGCGCTCAGGGCGCTCCCTCACAGTTCTCTTCTTAAACCCCGGTCCCTCTTCTTCCCAGCGCTGGGGAGGAGCCCAGCAGGAGGGGTCCGCGCCCCCCAGGACCGCGCGGGGTGGTATCCTTACCGGGCGGTCATGCAAAGCACTGCCACGTGTCCGGCCCGAGGACGCCCCCCCGGAGGACCCTGCCCCCTCCCCGCCTCGGGTGGGTTCCCGCGGGGTTCGGGCTAGCCCCTGGGGCCCCCTCTATCCCGGATACACACCTCTCCCTCCCCAGCGCATCCCACCTCCCCAGCCCTGGGGACCCTGCGGGAGCCCCTGGCCCGGGCCAACAGACCCTGCAGGGCTGGGCGGCTTCCTCCGCGCCTGACTCGTATCCCACGCACAGACCCCCGCCCCCAGGCCCCAAGGGCGGTCTGCAGACCCCCGCCCTCCCCGCGGTTTTCCCCCACCGACCCCCGTGTCCAACACGCAGACTCCCTCTCCAGGCCCCACTTCCTGCGCCGGGACCCCGCCCCTCTCCACTGTGTCCCCCTTGCCCTTGCCTCTAGGCCCCGCCTTCTGTGCAGACCCCGCCCACCCCACGGTCACCCCTCCTGGCTGTCTGAGGACCCCCGCCCCTCCCCGCATTCACCCCCGCCCCCGGCCCCGCCTCCTGCGCAGAGATTCCCTCCCCCCACCTCCTCCGCCCCTTACGAGTCCCGGATGGCGCGCTCCCCCTGCTGGCCACCCGGTCCCTGCACAGACCCGGCCGCGAGGCACCTACCAGCAGACATTTCCCTTCATATAAAAGATCTTAGCATCATGGCCAATTCTGAAAATTACGAAAAAAGGGAGAAAAAAGGAAATCCACTCTGGCACAACCACAGTTCCCATTTTGTGTTCCTCCCTCAAGCCTTCCTTCCACGATCTTTCGCTCCCACTTGGCGACGGCATCACAGGAACGGGCCCGCGGGCAGGGCAGCAGCGTGCCTACCCCAGGAGCTGATGTGAGTTTGCAGTTTCCAACCCGCTTCTGCAAAGGCACTGCCCACTTTCTCTAAGGCGAAGCTAATGTGGCTTCACCTTGCAGCCCCCTGGTCGTTGCGAGGTGCCGGCTCTGCGAACCTTCCTGACACCCCGCCAAACCCCAGCCCAGTAGCAGGGAACCCCTGGGGTCCCTGGTGAGCCTGCGGGCCGCTGAGGAGCAGGAGGCCCTTACACTTCGTGGTGCCTGTCGCTGGGGACCCACATAGTCACTACCCAGCAGGGGTTTGAGGGTGCAAGGCCTCAGATGCACACACACACACACGCACACATACACATTTGTGCACAGCACATTCACGGGTACCCTGCAGAGCAGACTGAGCCCACTGGTGGCCAAGGGGGTAGAAATACGGGCGGGGCAGCAGCCCTCTGAGCCTGGGGCACAGTCCTCTCCTGGGGCAGAGGCTGCTCCCGCAGAGCCAGGAGGATACGGTGTCTGCCCCGCACACGGCCTGCTCCTGGGAGCACAGAGGACCTCAAGATACAGCACATAAGCAGTGTTCCCATCTGATAAAGGAGAAGACTGGCCTGGTCGCGTAGCTTGTCAAAGGCACAGGGTGACTACGCCCGCGAGCCGAGATTTGCAGGTGAACGCAGCTGGGCTGCAGCATCCACGCTCCAGCATGAAGGCAGCTGTCTCTATTTCCCGCTCCGCCGGGTCCGCGGCGTTCCGCCTGCTGCGGTGAAGCCACACTGACCACCAGGGGGCGGGGCTGCCCGCGAGCGCTCACCCACCGCCTCCCGCACAAGTCCTGGGAGACCCGGGCATCAGTTCCGCCACAGCCTTCCTGTCCCATTGGAGGTCACAGTGCAGGGGGAGGGGACCAATTCACAGGAGATGGCTCCCTGGGGGGCAGTGCACAGGGACGGCTTCTCAGGGCCACCGGGAGGACACAGGCCCTGGAACGGCCAGCTGGGATGAATTGCTAATTCAATCATTTAGTGGAATTTCACAACATACACAAATGCCATTTGTCCTTGTCAGCAGGTTTCAGCACTGGGGCTGACGTGTGGAGGTGCCACCTCCACTGAGGTCCCTTTGCCTCCTTCACTTTGAGACGTCCCAGGCTTGAGTGCTGGCTGGAGCTGGAATTCTTGCTGCCATCGCCAGCCATGCCTTATTTGTAATCCCCGCCAGGAAAAGCAGCGTCCACTGTACCCCCTCCTTCCTCCTTCCTTCCTGACCCTCCAGGTTTCCCCGTCACCGTTTCATTTCTGCTTGAAGAACGTCTTTTAGGCAGATTGTTAAGAGCAGGCCAGCTGAAGACGATTCTTGCAGGTTCCCTTCACCTGAGAATGGCCCCTTATGGCCCCTTCATTCCTGACGGCGGTTTCACTGGACAGAGACCTCACAGCTGGCATTTCTTTTACTTTCAGCCTCGAAAAATGTGTCATTTCCTTCTGGCCTCTGTGCTTTGATGTGAGAAACCCACCTTCACTCAGTGCATGGAAACCATCGCTTCTTTCTGGCTACTTCCCAGATTCTTCCTTCATCTCTACTTGTCAGAAGTTTGATTCCGGTGAATCTCGCATGGATTTTGAGGTTTCCCCTGTTTGGGGTTCACTCAGCTCCTTGAATCTACAGGTTTGTGTCTTTGGCTGAATTTGGAGAGTTTGGGGCCATTTCTTCAGATACTCCTCAACCCTCCCTTCTCCCCACCTCCTGGAACTCAGTGACTCACATGATTGTCCCCAGGTCCCCTCACTTTTTTTTAAGCCTCTGTTGTTCAGATCAGGGATTTTATCCATCGGTCCTCAAGGTCACGGATTTGTTCATCCGGCATCTCCACTCTGCTACGGAGTTCCCAGTGGGTTTTTAGTTTGTTTTCTGCATTTTAGTTCCGTACTTCGGTTTTTCCGTGACTTCGTGACTGTGCTGGGGTTCTGTTTTTGCTTTTCCATTCAGACTTGCTCACTAAAGCATGGATTCTGCGGTTGCTTTAAACGCCCCCCTCCCTGGCCACGCAATCCCAGCACCCGCTTCCTCAGCTCCCGTCTTTTCTCATTTGGGCTGTGAACTCCCTGACTCCTGGTTCAGCAGGTCCTTTTCTGTTGTATCCTGGGGATCTGGCTGTTGTGTTAGAAGACTCTGGGTCCCAGTTAAGTGTCAGGTGTCCACAGGGCTTGCCCTGGGCAGGTGTAGCCCCAGGATCCAGGCAGCCGTGGGCTGTGCTCCCACACGGGTCGGCTGCCCTGGTCTTTCCACAGTTTGGGGCTGTGTCTCCCACTGGCCCCTGTGGGGCTGCCTGAGAGGCAGACAGGGTCTCGGTAGGGGAGAGAGTGGCAGTCCCCAGCACCACCCTGGTGTCTTAGGTCCTTGGGGACAAGCTGCAGGGGCTCGGTCAGTTGGCAGAATCCCCACAAGGGACAGTCCACCCCACCTGAACTGCTGCCCCTGCCCAGGCTGGGACCGTGGCCTCTGATTCCTGGGGAACTTTAAAGACATTTGCTCTTGAATCATTTTTCTTGTTATCTGTTCAATAGCCCTGAGGCTCCAGTGTGTTCAGATACGTCATGAAATGTCCCTTCCTTGAAGCCCAGGTCCACCTGGACACTTCGGTTCAGCTCTGAGCCCAGCTCCATCGCCCCTGCTCTGAAATGTGACCCCCAGGTCCATGGGCCCCTCATCCCAGGACACGAGACCACACACAAACCTCTAGCAGACAAAAAAACATGATAAAGGGTCCAACCCAACGTTTACCCGCCAGCGACCGGCCGTCCCTGAGAGATCCAGACCCGAGTGGGCGGGGCCGGGGGCATCACGGGTGGATGGCTCAGTGATGAACAGGGAGCATGACACTCTGGCACGAGGCAGGGGTCCTTCCACAAGGCCTCGTGGTCACTGGGTCTCCGATGGTCCTCTGTGCAGCCTGGAGCCACTGTGACAAATCCAGACTGTGTCCTTGAAAGTGTGCCCATAAAGACAGTAGGCCCAGAGCCCTGCTGTGACACTGGTCCAGGGTCCAGGACCCAGTGGAACCCTCCTGTGGACAAGACTCAGCCCCCCTTCCCCACCTGCCCTCCCTTCCATGCTTGGCATTGACATGGGGACCACTGCAGGGCACCCTCCCCAGTACAGTGTCCTCGGAGCCTGCGCCCAGAGGGCCATGCCAGCACAGTCATGCAGTGTGGGTGGAGACCTGAGGTTTGCGGGTGGGGTCAGCTGCCATCTGTCCACGGCTGCCATGGGCCAGGCAGTTTCTCTCCTGAGTGGGAGCAGAAGCAGCCCGCTCTAAGCCATATGAAGGGTCACCCCCAGCCCGAACCTGGTGAGGACGGCGCCCACTCCGTGGTAGAGCTTGCACCAGGAGAGGCAGGTGGGCCTGGGCCACCCAGTGACTGCCCACCCTCACAGACCAGGTCCAGGCACACCCAGGGGTCACCTGGCCTCCTGCGGGGACAGAGCAGCTCCAGGCTCCAGAACACAGAGGGAGGGCAGGCAGCAGGGTCCCGTGCCCTCACCAAACAGGGGAGGCAGGTCAAGCTCAGGACGGCTCCAGACCCCAGCGGGCAGAAAGCCAGCACAGTGGGCCCCCGCCTCGCTGTGGGGTGAACCTTGCTAACCCAGGAGAGCTGGCTGAGACTGTCACCAGCATCCGTTGAAAGATTAGGTGAACCCACCAGGCTTTTCCTATTCTGGGTCACCAACAAACTCAGCAGACATCTGGGAAGTCCCATCAGACACTGGTCTAAGCAGGGACCTTTCTCCCACAGCCATTGGAACAGCGAGCTTTATACCAACATGAAAAATGTAGCAGCAAAAAAAAAAAAAAAAAAAAAAGAAAAGAAAAGAAAAGAAAAGAAAAGAAAAAAAAAAACCCTAAAACATAGCAGAACCCATGATCAAAACCAGTTACTATCATTCACTACTTAAAACCTACAAATACAATTTTCTGAAGTCGCTGGGCAGAAATCTCAGACTATAATCCTGGAGGCAAAACACACACGAATGTATAACTGAATTTACTGACCCATAAACAGTCCCAAATAAAACTCCCAAATAAACACACACGCAGGCACACCCAGGCGTGCACACACACGTCCACACCCCAAGACACCCTTCCGGAAGCTTCCATCCGACAGCACAAACAAGCACCTGCCTCCCCGAGGCTTACCAAGTTTATAACTTTATCACACTCTGAATAGAAGCGATATTTAAAGAGCAGAGCAGAGCGCTATACAGAGGGTTATCGTGGAACGTTCATTTACATACTGGGTACACTCTTTACAAGGCGGAAGTAGAAACACCCACTACTTGGCAGGGCAGATAAGGGGGCGCGGTGAGGTCAGACACAGAGGATGCGCGGGTGGGGGGCCCTCAGGTGCGGTGTGACTCAAGGAGATTACAGGTTAACATTGGAGGGACACAGCACAGGTCAATGGGTGGGTTAAGGGACCCTGGCTATGACACTTGCGGGGCGCGGGCCTTGTGCGCGCCCCAGGACAGTGCCCCTGTGCCCGCCGGCACCTGGAGGCTGGATGCTGGGGGCCGTTCCCTCCCCGTGGGCCCCGGTGTGGGGCTCCCCGAGGCCTGAGCGCAGAGTTCGCGGCTGCATATGTAACACTGTCGTACCAGCTCCTCGGGAACCAGGGATTGGCTCCCTTCGGTCCGTCACCTCCGAGGGAGCCGTTTGCTGGCGGGGAGCGTTCCGACACCCTTGGGTGCTGAGAGCACGCGTCTCAGCGGCTGGTCAGTCTATAAAGCAAATGCTGTGGCTTGCATGCTCTGGACAAGCTCGGCCAGGGAGGCCCAGCTCTCTCTGACTCGGGGTTCGTGCTTCTCAATCCTCCCCGCTCCTGCTTTGTCAGAAGGACGAGGCACCTGCCTGGGGCCCTTAGGTCAGAGTTTGGGCTCGAGCATCTCGGGAGGGGGGCAGGTCTTGGGGGCAGCGCACACTGCTGCCCCCTGGGCTGAATTCCTGCTGAGAATGGAAAACGGAAATGCCAGACAGGCCACTGCTGAGGACCAAGGCGTCGGGCCTCCGAAGATGCCGGTACAATCTTCTTACCGGCCACGCAGCCACGTGGCAGGGAAGGTGGTCCACGAAGACCAAGGCAAACATTTGGCACAGAAATGAGGCACTTGCGTTTGGTGCATTAATAGGAGCTACACAGTGGACTCAGTGCCTGCTCTCACACACTCGCGCGCACACAGTCACACAGGCACGCACACCCACGCGTGCAGGCGCACACGCTCGATGCCCACTGCGGTTCGGCCCATCCCACCTCTGCCGCGGCCGAGTCTGTCTCTGCCCACTTTGAAACAGTCCACAAAGCACATTTCCAAAGCCCTGTGCGGTGACCGCTGGCTGCGGTGATTCCTGGTGACCTGAGGGCTGGTGCTTGACTGGGGATGCGGAGGCGCCCGGGAGGCCCTTGTTTGAGGGAGAGCCTGGGGGCGAGCGCCCAGGTGACGGGGAAGGAGACGGTGGTGCCCAGCTCCGTCTCTCGCTCCGTGGCATCCGCGGGACCTTGGACCACCACCCGATGGGCGGACGGACCACGGCACTGCAGTGCGCACATCCGCGCAGACAGCGCACCTGATCCGGGCCGCGGACACGCAGCAGAGCTGAGTCAGAGCTCCCTGGAAGGACCGAGACTCGTCCGGTCTCATCCTCCTGCCGGAACGCAGGACCCGGGCAGGAGCCAACAGGCATGGACAAGACAACCGAGAGGTCCCCGGGGCAGTGTCCTCAGGGCAGTCTCCACCCCAAGACGACGGTGCGGCGTGGGGACTGAGGCTACAACTAAGCGCGTCCCACCCCTTGGAACCGTCCTCCCCAGAAAGGACGCGCGGGTGGTCAGGAATTCGGAAAGGCTGCGGGCAGCAGCCACGGCCCACAGCATCGCCAGTGGGGACCCACAGCCTCCAAATCTCGGTGACCCACCCCGGGGCAGACGCTCCGCCGAGAACCCAGCTGGGGAGGCGGCAGTAACTGGACCCCAGTACTGCACAGCACTGGCAAACTGTTCCCATAAATAATTTGGCAGAAGTAAAACGTAACTTTTATGGAAACGGTGTTCCCCTCATGGCCCAGCGTGCCATTCAGAGCTGGGCGAGCGGAGGCAGAGGCAGTCCCTCCACGGGGACCCAGGGACCTCCTGGCCTCGCCGCCCATCACGCCGACCCCTTGTTCACGCCCCAGTGATCCGGAGGGCCTGACCTGCACGAACCTCCATTAGGCATGCACCCCTTTTCAGGCCCACCAATCAGCCTCTCCGTGGTGATCGCCAGAGGACAGAGGCATCAGGGTGTCCGCTGGACAGAAGCCCCCCGAGACGGCTACCCCGAGGCACAGCGGCCACTCGGGCCACTGCCAAGTGGGCTGGGCTCCCCTCCCCTCGTAGATGTAAGAACGCAATTTTGGGAGCCCATCCGGCGCCCGTCTTCCTCCGCTGGGGCCCTGGGTGGCAGAAACGTGTCTTTCCGGGAAGGCCACTGGGCCGTGGGGTGGCTCGTTCTGGTGTGTAAGTTGGAGGGGCCCCTTCCCTCCTGGGCTGGGGAGGTCGGGGGCACAGCCGGCCCCTCTGGGGTCTTCCGGTGCGAGGCTCAGATCTTCCTCGGGGAGCCGATCATGATCTTGGACACGAAGTTGACGATGGCGCTGGCGGGCTGCTAAGGGTCATGCTCCGCGAACAGGTGGCACACGTTGTCCGTGGTGCTGCCCTGCTTCCAGGCCATGAAACCGAAGACCCTGCAAAAGGAACGCGGGTCAGCGAGCAGCGGGCCTCGTCCCATCGGGTGCCAGCCTCTGCTCCCCCTCCCGGCCACTGCATCATCCCAGGCGCCAGCCCGCCAGCCACCTGCCCCGCCTCCCTCCACCTCCCAGACCCTGTGGGGGTGGGGCTGAGCCCAGGTGTCACAGGGGAGGAGCCCGAGGGACAGGGTTTGGACTTGCACTGCAGCGGCTACCCCAGGCCTGGCCAGAGCCCTCCAGACGCTGCACGGCTCCTGAGCGCCTCACCTGAGTCTTGGAGGGGAGGACCTGGCTCTTCCTAAGGGGCCACCTGGTCTCTCCTCACAGACCTCGTGAGTGACAACATCCCAGCTCTGGTCCTGAGATGGTGTGGATGCCGGTGGGCTCTGCCCGATGCCCACACTCCTCCCACACCCGGGCCAGCGGATGGGGGGTGAAAACACAGCAGGGCCCCCTTCTCAGGCCGCGTGCTCCTGAGTTACAGGCTACACACAGGAGAGGACACTGAGAGAACGGCACGGTCGAACTATTTTCCTTAGAATTGAAGCCTTTATCTGAACAGGGTTTCTCAAGCCCTGACTTAACACAGTAACTACCATTATCTGAATCCAAATCCTTGGCAAAAGTCCTTCTCCTCCTTCTCAGGGAAATGGGGAATCTTTTTGTATAAGCCGAGTGGCTTCCATGCCAAGGGAGGGACTGGCCGATGGTGCCAAGTGGCCCCCTTGGGGCGGCCCCGTCCACGCAGCGGGGAGTGCCGTCCACCCTGTTGGCCAGAGCTGGGGGGTCACGCCCCACCTGCCCGGCACTTTATCAGATGCCCAGACAAATGAGGAGTGTGAAATCGGAATCCTGGAAGGGGACCCCCGAGGTTGGACGCCGTGGCAGTCATGTTTGGGGGAATGATGCAGACGGCTCTGGAGGGTCCAAGGCCCCGCGGCCAGGCTGGAAATGCTGTGCCAACCGCCCCATGCTCTCTGTACTGTATCTTATGGGCTGGACGTACATACTGCTCAAAGAGCAAGCAGAAAAGGTAACCCTTTGTGGACACTTTCTGTCTACGAACACTTTCATTTCTGTTTAAAGCCAGACCCCAACCCGTTGGCGTTATGGGGTCATTTCCTCTTTGGGCATCTGGGAAAGAATTCAGCTTCAGAGGCAACCATCCACTAAGAGGCTGTGGAGACCGCTGGCGACATACCTTGAGGAGGGGCCATCTGTGATCCACCTGGCAAGTCAGAGAGCAAGGGAGAGTGAGGTTCAGGCCCCTGGCCCGGCGGGTGCGGCACGGGGCTGGCACACACACACTCCTTACTTCCTGTCCTGGGGGTCCAGCACGCAGAAGATCACGCTGCTCACGGGGTAGTGCCTTTGGAAGAAGAGCCTGTGGGGGACAGGCGGGCGAGCCCGTCACTGGGTGTCCCGGGGACAGTGAGGCACTGGGGCCCCCACGAGGAGATTCGGGGCAGAAGCGTATTCTGCGTTTTCACCCACTGGAAGTGAGCAGTCCTGAAGCTGGCGCTCTAGGAAAGTGGGCAGGGCCTGGGTGAGGGGCTCTTTGCAGAGCGTGTGGGGGACAGGTCACAGGGAGTGACGCCCGACTGCCTGCCCTCACCCCTGGGGAACACCCCGGTCTCCAATCTGGATGCTGGCCTGTGAAACAGCATGTGAAGAGCCAGCCGCAGCCCCAGGACAGGGGCCAAACTGTCGAGGGCTGTGCTCAGGAAATCCCAGGGACGTGCTGCTAACAGGGGCCCCGCACAGCTGCGGGGGAGCCCCCAGGGGACCCCTCTCTCTGTCCTCAGTCCTGGCTCCCCGTTTCCCCAGGGGACCCCTCTGTCCATGGTCCCAGGTCCCCATTTCCCTGACAGCCTGCCCTGCTCCTATGGGCCTGGGGTCATGAGGCTCCATGACACAGTCCAGCATGGTGGTGTCCCCAGAGGCTGGCGGCTGTGCTCTCATAGGAGAAGGCAAGAGAGGAGGGGCCAGCATCAGGGAGGGCACAGGCGGAGCCCAGGCATCTGGGGACCCCGAGGCTGGCTGTCACCGGGGACCCAGGCCCTCTGCCCATATCAGCCAGTGAGTTCAGTCCCGTCTCTAGCCACAGGAAGGACTCTGAGTGCAGTGGACGCAGCCTGCCCCCGCAGATTTATCAGGACACAGGGAAGCCAGAGACACAGGAAGAGCACGCAGCTGGGAGCAACAGAGATGCTCTGAAGAAAGAAGCCGTGCTCCTTGCCGGCCCCCCCAACCCACCACTGCCCCATGAAGCTCCTGCCACCACCTTTAGGGCTGATGGCATGGCCCCCTGGTCAGCAAGGCCATCTGCATAACAAAGAGCAACTTCCTCTGAAATGCCTCTGACCCTGGTCCGAGGCCCCGCCCAGGGGAGGAACGCGTCTGCCGCCATTCTGTCCGCGCCCCCACACTCGGGCCAGGCTCCCCGGTGTCCCTCCCTGGTGTCCCGCCGGAAGCCCTGCTCAGAGGGAAGCCCCGGGGGCGGAGGTGGTGCCTGCCGTCTGGGCGTTCAGACGGTACTGACGCGCTCTCACGTCTAGGAAATGAATGCTTTCTGTTAGCATCAAGCATCCTTGTGTTACTATGTTATTACATAATCACTGATGTTACGTGGACGTAAAGATCACAGGCTCGCCTGGACGGGATGACCTCCAGCCAGGAGCAGTGACACTGAAGGGCAGGGGAGTGGCTCCTATCACAGTCTGAGTCTTTCTCAGAAACGACTTGAAAGATGTTTGCATTTGCAAAAATGACACCTTCCACGCCCGCCCCTGCTGCCCTGCACACGCACTTCCTCTGGTTGTCCGTCAGCATGATGCCCTGGGCCGACACCTTGAAGTGCACGACCGTGCACAAGGGGGGCGGCTCCTGGACCAGGGTGATGCTCAGGGCCTTCTGAATGGCCTGGTGTCCGGTGAGGGACTCCACCTCCACGGAGTTCAGGTACCACACGTTGCAGGCTGGAAGACACGGAGGGGAGGCATGTGAACCGCACATCCCCGCGGCCCGGGTGAGGTGCGGCCGAGGCCAACGCCCTTTGCTCCTAATTCCACCGGCCTGGACAGTGGCGACCCAGAGACACACCTGCCCCAAGGCCAGTGTGAGAGTCACCCTGTCTGGGGCCAAGGAGACCTGGACGACTGTCCACCTGCTGCGTAATTTGCCCTGGCACCTGGGTGGGGATGACCCCCGGCAACAAGGCGCAGGCGGCGAGCTCATGGCCTCTGCCGTGGGGACGCAGCTTCCAAGCTGCCACGGGCTGTCACCCAGGACTGGCCCTTTCAACTGGGCCCTGCAGAGAGGATGGCCATTCCTCTTGGGCCAGGAGAAGCCTTTTTACACAAAAGCAGAGCGGCAGGGGCACGGCGGTTCATGTGACCATGTTTTGGTCCCCGAGGGACTTTTCGGCACCTGCTCATCTGGCCTTTGTGGCTACTGACTTGGGGAGAGATTATCACGATAATGTTGACGTCTGCAGGCCAAGGGTCCTGTGGGGGCGGCAGGCCTGGATCAGAACTGGGACTGACACAGACCCCTGCTGCCTTTCGGGGTCTCGGTTCTAGCGTGTTCGCTATTTTGGGCAAACTCCTGTCACCTTTGTTCTGGCCACGGAGAGCGTATCCTTTAAGGATGGTCTACAGAGAGTCCAGCACTAAAAGTCTCCTTTGAAAACAGAGAGGTTTTACTTGAGCAGCGTTGCTGAGAAAACCGGCACAGAAGAATGATGCACATTGGGCAGAGGAAGCAACAAGAAAATGCCTGTTTCCTGCATATTCCTTTGTTTCCGGAGTCATAGCTACGAAGAACTCCACAGGCAGAGAAAGGTGGAGAACGGGGGCAGCCTAGTCCAGCCTCCCACAGACACAGGGATTCCCTCACCAGCACTTCTGAGAGTCAATGTCCACCTTGTGGGAAAGGCCTCCAACCGGGGATCTCAGGTCATGGGGCCCCTAGTCCTCTCCAGCCGTGTCCGTCCCTCAGAGCCGCAGACCCGCAACAGCCCTGTGGTCTCTGGCTCATCCACAACCCTCTCAAGCTGGGGTCACTAGCTGGGCACCCAATGCTGCAGGAGTGACCTGGCCTGAGAAGAGTGAGCTACTGCACAAGGCTGCAGGTGACCACACACAACATGGTACAAGGTGACCACACACAAGTCAGTCCCTTTCCTGGACACCAGCAGAAGACAGTGGAATGTGGAATTATAAACACCTATCATGCACAAAAACATGACAACAAATATACTTATGTACGTGTATGACTGAAACGTGATGCCGTGCACTGGAAATTGACACACTGCAACTGAGCATACTTCAATTAAAAAAAAGTCCACAATGCCGTGTATATTAGCACCTCGCTCAAAATGAAATAGGTAGGTGTAAATCTGCTAAAATAGGTACAAGACCTATATGAGGAAAATGGCTAAAGTCCCACTAATGGAATCAAAGAACTAAATAAATGGAGAGATGTCCCATGTTCATGGACAGGGAGACTCAACAGAGTCAAAGTGTCGTTTCTCCCCAAGCTGATCTGTGGAGTCACTGAAATTCCAATACTCTGTGGGCGTCAACAGACTGGTTCTGAAGTATCTACGGAGAGACAGGAGACCCAGGGCAGCCAGCACGGGACTGAAGGGGAAGACCTTGGTTGGAGGACTGACACTACCCGCCTTCAGGATTTACTCAAAAGCTACAGCAATCAAGACAGTGTGGTGTTCGTGAAATAACAGACAGACAGATCAATGGAGCAGGACGGTCAGCCCGGAAACAGACCTACATAAGCACTGCCAACCAATCTCTGACAGAGGAGCAAAGACAGTCTCTTCAGCAAATGTGGCTCAAACAACCGGACATCCACGTCCAAAACCATGAATCTGGACCCAGACCTTCCACCCTTCACAGAAATTAACTCAAAATAGAACGTAGACCTAAGTGTAAAACCCAAAACTATAACTCTTATAAGACAACAAAGGAGAAAATTTCGATGACTTTGGTTTGGTGATGATTTTTAGATACAGTACAAAAGCCACGATCCATGGAGGGAAGTACTGAAAAATGGATTTCATTCCCACAAAACGTTTTTTGCCCCAAGAGAGACACTGTCAAGAGAACGGGAAGACCAGCCACCGCCTGGGAGAAAGTATTTGCAAAAGACAAATCGCACAGAGAACTGTATTCAGCACATACGAAGAGCCCTCGGAACTCAACAATAGGAAAACAACAACCTTATTTAAAAATGGACAAACAGCCTTCGGAGCCATCTCAGCGAAGAAGACACACACACAGATGGCAAATGAGCACCTGAGAAGACACTTCATGTCAAATGTTGCCAGGGAAATGCGAAATTAAAACAACGAGATGCCATCAAAACAACAAGAGGGACCACGACCCAGCACACAGACGCCACCACACGCTGGGGAGGACGTGGGGCCACAGGACACTCAGCACTGCCGGTGGGGATGCAAACGGTGTGGCCACTTTGGAAGACGGTTTGGTGCCTCCTTACAGAATGAACACACTCCTACCCTACGATCCAGCATTTGGGCTCCCCAGTCTTTACCCAAAGGAGATGAAAATTATGTCCACGTCGTAACCTGAATGTGGCTGTTTACAGCAGCTTTATTTGCAACTGCCAAAACGTGGACACAACCAAGATGTCCTTCAGCGGGCGAATGGACAAATACACTGTGGTCCGTCCCGACGATGGGATATCATTTGGTGATAAAAAGAACCACGCCACAGAGCCGTGAAGGGACATGGAGGGGTCCTGAATGCATATGACCCAGGGAAGAAAGCCAGTCTAAAGAGCTACGTGCTGTATGATTCCAACTATGCGGCACTCTGGAAAGGGCAAAACCACGGGGCCATCAAGGACCAGGGGTGGCCAGGGTGAGGGAGGGGGGCGAGTGGGTGGAGCGTGGAGGCACTGCTCTGTGGGACAGCAATGCTGGACACGTGTCCTTACACAGCCGAGAGGGAGCCCTCGTGTAAACTGTGGGCGCTGGTGACGATGACGGGCCCCTGCAGGCTCAGGGACTGGGATGAAGGCTGTGCACGTGTGGGGGCAGGGCCACATGGGAAATCCCTGTACCTTCCTGCCAGGTTTGCTGTGAACCTAAACCTGTGCTGAAAAATAAAGCCTGTTACTAAGAACACAGTGCTCCGGGGAGTCGCCGCCTGGGGTCAGCCTGGGCTGGGGGCAGCGTGAGTCCCTCTGTGGACTCACTGGTCACGTGCACATCTGCACGCCTGCAGCTGGAGGGGCAGGTCATCACGCCCTGCCTCACCACACCCCCCCGAACAAAACCCAGGACTCGACCTTGATTCCACGGAATTTGGTCCTGATCAGCCTGCGGAGTCCTGGACCTGCCGCCCCGACCCCTGGGCCCCCCAGCCCCAGTGCAGCTTCCCAACGGAAACCTCCCGGGATGCACGGGGAGGAAAGGAGCCCGGCAGTGCCCAGGACCGGGAGGTTTGGGGGACGCAGCAGGGACCCACCTGCCCCCTGCTTCAGCAGCTCCGTCGCGGAGTTGGCCATGGTCTGGGGAGAGCTTTCTGTTATTTCCTCCAACGGATCTGCCGGGAGGAGCAAGAAAACACAGACATGGGTCCGGCTCGCCGGCAAGAACCCTCGTGACAGCGGGGAAGCCCGTGACTGAGCTCGCGGAGAGAGGGGTCTCCCCAGGCGAAAACAGCCCAGCCTGGAGAAACCGTCACCATGTCCGGGGCAGGTGCAGCCCAGTGAAACACCCTCCTCGTCTCTGGGTGAATGGAGACGAACAACTGCATCTTAGAAAGCAAGTCAGCTTTGCCTGTATTTTAAACGAATCGTCTTTCTGGACCATGATGCAATTTGTGACCTCGAGGCTGTCCGGGGAAGTGGACGCCACTTTGTGTTAAATCTGTGTTGTGGGTGTTTTCAGACAGACACCAAGGGAAAGAGCCGAGCCCTTCCCACACCTCTGGCCAACAATATCAACAGCTGGTGATCGTGCAGAATTATAAAACTCACACGTAAATGGCCCTGAAGGTCCCTGAGTCCAGGCATGTTGTAATTTTGAGCCACGGGTCTCTGTTCCACTGAAACTGTTCCCAAAGCCCACGATGTGAAGATACGACCGAGGGCTGTGTGTGCAGAGGGACCACCTCTTACGTGACTGGGGTGGGCTACTCAGGGCGGACCCCCAGCGTGGGAGCAGAAGGAACTTCCGGTCTGATAGTTCTCACTGCATCTGTGCGGGCGGGCGAGCCCACCCAGCCAACCAGAGCGGCCCTGGGGCAGCCGGCAGCGTACCTCTGTCTGAAATGAGCAGTTTGCAGGGCAGAGCCAGGGGCGTGATGGAATGCTGGCACACCAAGTCCGTCAGGCTCCCTGCGAACGGGCGAAGACAAAAGAGGCATTAGCACACTGCACCTTCTGAAAGGGGGCCCTTCTATCTTCAGCAGCGCGCACGCTCTGTTACTGGGGGGCTCTGGGCAAAGCCTCAATAACTGAGGAGCGTGGCAGGTGGGGAAGGGTCGGGGGAAGGGGACTGCGGCTGGTTCTTGGCAGAGACACCCCCCGCCCATCTGTAAAGGACTGGCCACACCGCCTGCGGGATCCGAGGCAGCTCCCACTATGAACGGGCTTGTGGGTTCAGGACGCCGACCACGGGCTCTCGGCCACTCACCGAAATACGGCTCGTTGGGGCATCCTTTCAACTGCACTCCCTTCGGGGTGCACTCGATCAAGAAATGCCGGACCAGTTCGTTGGCCAAGTCTCCAGCTGGGGCAAGAGATTCAAAAGGAAGAGAAGTTTTACAGACCGAGCGCCTGGGAAGGTGGGGACATGGGAAGGAGAGCTCGGCCCCGCGGGAGGCAGCTGAGCTGGGGGGGGTCATGGCCTGGATGGGCGGCCAGAACGCCTCCAGTGACCATGCCTGGAGCTGGGGAGTCCCCGGGGGACCGTTTGCAACATCCTGCAGAACCGTCCCCAGGGACCCGGACAAGCAGCTAAGAGCCAGTGATGTGGACTCCAGCTCCTTCCCCTCCTGAGCGGGAGGCCAGGGAGACCCAGACCCTGCATGATGCCCCAGAACTCATTGCGGGAAAGAGCTGGGTGGTGCCAGTCTCCTGGGTAACTGAGCCCCGAGCCAGCTGCAGGAGCCCCCGGAGGGCGGGCCCCCGCACACCTGCGTTCACCCGGCCCACGAGCCCAGAGAGAAAGCACAGCATGAAACGCCAGGGAACGGCAGGTGGTCCAGGGAGGGAAAGCACAGATGAGCAGAAGGGACAGGAGCCGCCGCCCTGCGCTGACCAGCATGGCGCTCCTGGTCCTCCGTGGGGACGAGCCTGCATGACCACTCATGCTTCTGACGCAGGACCAGCTGGCTCCCGTGACGCATGTTACACACAGAGAGGGCATCAGCCATCTGAGTGCCGGCACTGCGCGGGACAGGTAGCCGGCAGGAAGGGTTCCAGGGCACGAAGTGACTGCGGGAACCCAGCCGTGCGGCCATGGCTGCCCACTCCCCGGGAAACCAGTGGGGCATGGGGACCCGTGGGCCTCTTTCCGGGTTTGGCCAGCTCTCCTCTCAGATCTGTCCCTGGGCTCTGAAATCCAAATGCCACATCCAGGGGCCGGGCGAAGCCGGTGAGCCCCGATGTCTGCCCCTGCAAGAGCCCCTATTTGTGGCCTCTGCCTCAAGGCTGAGGCAGGTCAGCCTGAGAGATGGGCGGGTTGCACACCTGGAGGGGACAGTTACACACCACCGTCTGTGTTCCCTGAAAGGCGATGCACGCAGGAGGGGTAAAGGTGGCCTCGCTTTAAAAGCCTCAGCGGAGACAGAGGAGCTGGGCAGCTGCGGGGCTCTGACTCCTGCCTCCAGACTCCTGCTGTAACTGTCAGCCACGGGTTTCCCTGCAGCCCAGCGCCTGCATCCCCCAGTCAAGCCGACGCAGCTCCTGAGCTCCAGAAGCCCTGGTTTCCACTCAGGAGTGAGTGTGTGGTGGTCCCTCCTTCCTTCCTTCCTTCCCGTCCCAGGCTCCCCTCTCCTGGCTGGTGTGCACACAGCATCTCCCTCCCTCACTTCCAACCACGGCCCCGGGCTCACCCCTTCCCAGCCCCTCCCCGCTGCTGTGCACACATCCACCACCTGCGTCCTGATAACCCCTGGGCCACCGAGTCTCACATTCCGCAGGGTGTAACTCACTCCAGGCGCTTTTCCACCAGGAAGCTTTAAGCAAAGAGTTCACCCAAGGACTGGGTGCTGGGCATGAGTCTGAGGGAAGCGGGCAGCGGCACCTTTTTTAAACACCGGGGCTTCAGAACCTGCTTATTCTGATGCCCGCTGCCCCCAGGCGAGCCCAGGTGCCCCCCGGAAGAGCCATGTGACGTGCTGACATCCACAATCTCCGTTTAGGGGGAAAGAGAGGTAGAAAAAAACTCCCATAAAAAAAAAAAAAACTCCCATTCTTTAGCGTTTGCAGCATAACGATAAGAAAAAAAAAGGCAAAGAGGAGGGTGACAGAAAAAGAAAAATGAGAGTAAGTGTTAGGGGTCAGAGAAGGGAGGACATAAACTGATTTGCTGGAAGCCAAGCCTGTCCCCGAGGGAGAAGGCGAGGAAGGACCTCGTGACCCTGTATGCGAGCTGGTGGCATCAGCTTTAGTTCAGGAATTTTTAAAAATGGTGTCTTCCCCAGCTCTGGTCTGGAGGGAAGCCAAGAGTCAGAAGCGAAGGGCAACCTGGTGATTGGAGCTCGGTTTCTAGGCACTGCTCCCGGCAGAGAACCAGGGTTCTTGGGAAGAGGCCAGGCCGAGCACAGCGTGTCTGCTGTTCCCGGGAGCTGGTGGCTTGCAGGCTTCCGGGGGGCCACCAACAGGACACGGGGCCAGCTGGACGGGCCTCGCGGGGCGGAGCCGGGGGACCTGGGGCCCCGAAGGAACAGTGGTGCTGGGTTACGATGCCCGGGGAGGGAAGGGCATGGCGGGCTCCCCACAGTCCCGCGGCCTGGGTCCACTGCACACCCACCAGGTGCAGGACAACGCTCGCCTTGTGCGCAGGCACCACGCACTTCCCTGGGCCTGACGATGTCAAGCCACGGAGCGCCCGTTACAGAGCAAGAGGCCCGAGTGAACCACGTGGTACCCGCTGGCCCTCGGCACCGGCCGAAGCCCTGGCCCGGAGGGCGGAAGGCTCCGTCCTCTCCCCCGAGGGGTGACCTGGTGACACCAGGCCCGCACCGGCTCGCGTTCAATCCACCAGAACGCTCGGCTGGGAGGAGGAACGAAGGCCAGGCATGTGGTGAGCCGCCTCTGGTGTAATAGGGGAGGACACGTGTGCTTGTGTGCACTGGACAGAGAGCCAGGGAGAAGACAGGGGAACTTATTAGACGTTTACGCTCGGAAGTCAGAGGGACTGAGGCAGACAGGCTGAGAGTGGGCACCGTGTCCGGCATCTGACCCATGGGCTGGGTCACCTGCTCAGAGCAATCAGAAAAATAAAGCTGACAATTAACCTCCGTTCTTGAGCTGGGCAGCACTTCCTAAAACAGAGCCGAGACAGGAAATGCTGAGAAGACCCGTGAGGGCTGTTCCTGTCCCCAGGGCCGCATGGGCGGGAAGGTTAAGCAGCAGGTGGGGCTGAGCAGAGCCGTCCGGGACCCACCTTTCTTGTTCAGCTGCAGGACGGAGGGCGGGGGCATGGCCACCTTCATGGCCAGCCCGTAGGCGCCCCGGAAGGAGTGGCTGTCCCTGACGATGAAGGCCCTGGGCTCCTTGTCCTTCAGCATGGCGATGGCTGCAGGAGGGAAAGAGGTGTGAGTGTGTGCGCAGCGGGGACCATGGCCTGCCTCTCCGACGGCCACACCCGGTGATGGCCGGGGTCTGCAGGGTCACCAGACAGAGGTGCGGCTTTCATGTACACACACATAGTACACATATGACCCCCGTCAACCCCACAGCACCTGCAAAGCCCCCGTGACACCCCCACCAGGAAACAGGCACACACGCCCAGACCGCATGTCCCCACAAGCAGTGGCGCCCAGCACCAAGGGAGGCCACCTGGGCCGTCTCCCGGCCTGGCATTTCTTGCGATATTAGAAAGGACACTGTCAACTTTCAACAGAAGGAAAGAAGTTTCTGATCGCACTTTCCAAGTCTGCGCATGTGACCCCAAAGTCACTGCATGTTTACTACAAATTTCCCTCTCTGCCCCAGGGAACGGTAAAGATGTGGCCACGGGTGGCCCTCCATCCGGTGGTTGGGGAAGATGTGGCTGCTCTGGTCAGTGGTTCCCACCTAGGTGGGGCTGTGAGCCCCTTTTCGGTGTGGCGGTCACCTGTTGGTCAGGGCCAAGGGCTGAGCCTGGCCCCGCGCTCTCCACCCGCCCCAGGTGAGCGCTGACTGTCACTTAACAAGAACATCCCTCCCTGCCTTGCCTCTGGGTTGAAGCCTGGCTCTCGCAGGCCTTCCACTGATGACACAGGAAGAAAGAGCGATGGGTCAGGGCGGTGGTAACCTCAGGCAACCCTGATGGTGCCCAGAGAGGAGCAGAGCCCAGAGCTTCCTTCACAGACCTGCACCTTTTATAGAAAGACAACTAGCAATCTGAAGCGTAATGCAGTGCAGAACGGCAGCTGTAACACCGCCTTTCTGTGGAGCCTGCAGCCCTGTCTGCAGCGGGTCAGGGCCCGGGACACAAACCCGGGAGAGCAGGAAGCCTGTCTCATCTTGGGAAACGCCCTGTCCCAGCCCCGTACGCACCGACTCCAGCCCCAACCTCCTGGCCTGGCGAGACACGGGGTTCCTTCTGCACTTCTCCGTGGGGCTGCCCCCAGCCCCGCGGGCGGGACGGGGCCCCCAGGTGGGGGCTTGCACACAGCATGTGGGGAGGGGCGGAGGGACCGGGCCTGGGGTGACCCTGACACGGCGGAGGGACCGGCAGCCTCTCCCACCTGCACTGGGGACCGGACGGAGCAGGGTCTGGGTCACAGGCTGTTTTCCAGATCTGGGGCTGAACGTGTATGACTGTTATTCTTTAAGTAAGGGAATCTCACTCACAGAAGTCGTATTTTTTTCCACTGTGACAACCTCACTAGCTCTGCCTTTCTAAGTCGTGACTCCACCCCACGGGGGTGGAGACAAGCAGCCCAGACTCGTGGGGGGCAGAGATGGCCAGCTGGGGCTGCTCCGGGCGGCTCCCGGCTCCCAGCCCCTTCCCCAGAGGCCAGGCCGCCTGGGACACGGGGGCCACATGTGGAGGGCAGCCTGAGGTCTGGGCTGGACTCACTGTTTCCTGAAGCAGACAGGAGCTCACACCCACCAGGGCACCGCCAGGCTGCAGAAGACACGCCCTCACCACCTGTCTCCCTGCAGCTGCTGCGTTTAAGGATGGGGAGCAGAGGCTGAGAGCCCTGACCTCCCGCCAGTTCTATGTCCACCTTTAAAAAATGCCAAGGCCCTAAGTGCCACAGTCATGTGACCAGCTGTGCCTGAAAACAGCCCCGGGGCCTTTCCCCTCCTCCACCTCCCTGAAATTTCACTGCAGCCTTTCCAGGAAAAGGCACATTCCAGAGGTTACAACAGAACCTCTGGTGGCTTTCTTCCCTCGGGAGAAGTGGCACCCCCGACAGAACAAGTAGGGGTCCATACAAAACACCCAGGAAACAGAGGAAGCTCCGCTCCTGGGGTTCAGCTGGAAAAAATCAATGCCCAGGCCGCATATCAGCTATTTTGAGGTGGGGGGACGGCCCAGAAGAAATGTTCTTAAATTTGTGGCTCAGAATGACGACCACAGTAACTCCACCACCCTCTGTGTGCCCAGCAGGGCTAGCAAGGAGGTGCCCTCTGCCCAGGACTGTTCCCCAGGCCCCCCCAGGCAGGAACCGCCAGGCAAATGCCAGCCACACCTGCCTCTTCTGAGTGCCAGTCCAAAATGGGGCAGGCCAGCCCTCCGCCCTGGGATGACAGGCTGAGCTCACGCAGACCCATAGGAGGGTCTGCTGAGAACGTTCCAGAACAGGGCCCTTGACAAGCACTCCGCAGAGTCTGTGGGCAGGATGAGGGCCACGGTCACGGGGACTCTTGCCAACGGAGCAGGGAGGGGATTGGACCGGGCATCTGGCCACAGCGCAGCCCGGCCATGAGCTCAGTCTGGCACAAAGGCCAATTCAGGGCCTCGGCAGCCCCCCAGGCCACGGGCTCCCCATATGAAACCACAATGGGTCGGTCCATTGAGCTCCTGGGAAGAAAGGGACATGCTTAGCATTTTTATGATCTCCTTAATTGAGTAGAAGAATTTTGAATAAAAAGCTGGACAGAGCTGTTCTCTCGCCTGTTTAACCCCTCAGATCCAGGCACTTTGGGGACGTAACCCCGAGAGCTGGTGACTTCCTCCCCAGGCTGAGGGCCGGCTCCGAGCAGCAGTGGAAGCCAGGCCACCCTCTTCTGAGCCCAGAGCCCCCGGGAAGCCCCTGAGGAGTTTCATACTTCCGGGCACCTGCCAGCCCCCCAGCCACGGCCAGAGCATGCTCTCGGAGGGAGTCCGATGCCCAGGGTCCGCCCAGGGGGCCCACAGCTCCACAGGCTGCCAGCCACCACTTCCACTCGGGTTCTGGGGAAACAGCGCCCGACAACCCTAACTTGCTCTCAGTTCCTCCCACTGTCCTGAGACTGCACGCAGGGGTGAGGGCTGCGCGGGAGAAGCTGGCCGCAGGCCCCATCGCCTGTCGGGTGCTTGGTCTTCCACATGGACAAAGGCAGGGGTGTGAGGACTAGAATTAGAGACGCCACCCACCCCGGCCCTTGGCCCCGCCGCTCGAGGCCTTGGCAGGCTTCTTGTCCCAGTCTGGGACCCTGCGTGGGGGCGGGACACGCGGCCGCTGGGAGGGGGCAGGCCCCGCCCAGGGGCGCTGGTCCGGCTCAGCCAATCGCGAGCGCCGGGTACCTCTTGGCGCCAGCGATTTGAATGGTTCGCGGCCGCACGAGGTGGCAGCAGGTGGGCACACCGCTGCCATTTTGGGAGCTTCTCTGAGATCTGGAGGGGAACCCGCCCCTCGTCCTTTCGCCGGAGCCCCACCCTCCCCAGGCCGCGGGACTGGTGAAAAAAAAAACAGCTGGGAAAGTAAAACAACACTGACTTCAGGATAACGGTTACCTCTTTGGATGCAAAGAAGGGAATGGGATAAAGGAAAGGTGAAAAAGAAACTTCAAGCATTTGTATATGATTTGATTTCTTAAAAGAAAGATTTTTAAATGCTAACGTTTTGCCACAATGCTTCAATGTTTTGAAGAAATAAAATGTTAATATGTAATTTTATTACATAAAACCCCAAAATATAGCCATGCATATGCACACAGATATGCATATTTTATATGTAAACATAAACAACATGATTCAATGAATAAAATGATAGAGATTTTCTTTATCATTGAGTTTTATTCTTTTCCTGAACTTACGGTTATTTCAGGTATTTCAGGGCTCCAGAGCTTGCCAGGAGACGCACATGTCCAAGAAGGCCAGTCCCCAGCAGGGAAGCAGGATGGAGCCTCAGGTGCAGGTAGGTCACGGCACGATGGGGGTACTGGGGATGGTCGAAAGCAGGCAGGGAGGCTCGGGGTCAGGCAACGGGGAGGGAAGCATCGGGGTGTATGTGGGGCACAGGTAGGCCAAGGCAGGATGCAGTGAGGGGCGCTGTGTGGGACCCAAGTAGGAAGGGAGGGGAGGGGTGCGTCAGGAGCCAGGGTCGGGCTATCCCCTCCCCCCACCTCCTGCCACCTCCCAAAGCAGCAGCTGAGTCCCTCCTGAGCTCCCTGTGGGACAGGCCCAGCTTTGGCATCTGCGTCCTTGCCCCAAGTTGCTACACGGCTCCCCTCATCTGGAGCCCCCGGCCCACTTTTCTTTCCCACCACAGACTGAATGCATCTTTGGACATGTGGCTGGCTCTGGGATGAAATGTTTCCAGGGCACTTCATTGGCACTCTTAACTCGTGTCATAACACACTGAATTGGTTTATAAGTACGTTTATAAATAGCTCATTCACAGGAATATCAAACTTCCTCACTCTTGGTCAACATTGACAGATTGTAATTTATCTTAGCATGTTATACATACTCCAGTTGAGTATTTTTCCCCCTTTGTCTGTGATCGTCTACAGAGAAAACTGGCCTGCTAGTAGCTGAGAGTCCATCTCTGCCTTGCTCTTTCATTTTTCCTGAACTTCCCGTGTGGGATAATTTCTCATATTGCTTTCCCTGATCCTAACTTACTTATTATAATAAAACAGGGTGTAGGAATAGGAATATAGTATAGTTATGAATGTACAATAACATATATTCCATTATTCTAAATTGATTTAAATTTACTTAAAAATTATAGTTGAAGATAGAGTGCCTCGTTTGGAAGGGAAGAGGGTCTACAGAATATTTGCTTTTATAAAGGGGGTATTGGGTCTGAAATGATAGCTATGGCCATAAGTTAGCAACGTTTGCTAGGAACTGGGTTGATGTTAACTCTGCTAGTTCTGATCCATAGATCATAGTCCTTTGTAGATATATGGTCTATTGTAGACTTTGTGTGTTAGGTGCAGCATTTATCACATTTTATGTACCGCATTATATATATGACATTCAGAAGCTTAGCCTTCTAAATGAAAAGATAAAAGGACTATAGATGAGTAGATTCTTAGTGAGTTGTTCCCCGCCCTCTCCCATTCCCACTAATTTGGTTAGAGATAGCCAATACAGAAGATTCTTTAAACATGTGGATGAGGATAGAAACTCAATCCTTAACCATTACACAGTTTCAGGACTGACTTTAAATTAAATTTTAGGCTATCATTAGTATGGTACCGCTATTCTCAGGTTTCTTTTATAGTCTCTTGTTTCGATGACCTTTTCATACTTCGGTCTTTGCTTAATTTCATTCAGAGGTAGAAAATACGGTAATTTTTAACAACTCCTTGGTAATTCTGCAAATACAAAGGAAGTTTTAAAAAGGCAGATTTAAAAGAAAAGAATTGATTTGATTCCAAAGCTGGTATTAACATATTTTAATGCATATAAGGATCAAGATGAATCTTAAGGTTATAAGAGGCCCATCAAATTGATCTACATGAGCTCACAGAATTTACATGTTTCCTCAGGCCAAGGAACTGTTTCATGACCTTGAAGGGTATATTAGTATTTCTATGTAAGTCATTACATTTTCAAACATTGGAACTGCTCAGATTTGGTTCACTGCACAAACCAATCACTTAGAATGTGAAAGAGCATGACTTTGGTCTCCTGGAGACAGCTCTTCTGTGATTGAGCTCTCGTTTCCATGGCCTGTCTACCTTCCCTGTTAATTTTTTTTTCTTGTTTTTTTTTTTTTTTCCCCCTTGTCAGCCTACATTGTGAATGCAACTGATAGAACAAACACCAACACCTAACACTGGAAATTCTCTCCTCTGAACTCATTTGAAACACATGCTGAGGTTCTCAATCGGCAAGTTTTATAAAATGTCAGAACGTTTTAGAGTTGGGAGTGATTGTTAGAGTCATTATAATCACACAGGGAGCTTAAGAAAATACTAATGCCTCAGCCCCACCTTCAGAAATTCTGAATTAACTTGTCTGGGGAAGACTGCAGGCCCCTATGTTTTTAAAAAGTTTTCCAAGCAATTTGAATGTCCAGCCAATTGGAGAACCACTGGGCTAGTCCCATTCGATCAGATAAAAACAGAAATTCATATAGGATTTGACATAGCAAAGGGCACAAAACTAGACATCAGAATAGCTGAGACTGAACACTGACGGCGCCGGCCCTCCCAGCCCCGCAGAGGCCCGCGCGGCCTCCCTCCGCCGCGGGGACCCGGGGTGGCAGCCGCCGCAACCCCCGTCCTTCCCGCGCCCCTCGCACCGCCGCCGCCGCCGCCGCCGCCGCCCGCACTCACCTCAGTGGCGCAACCGGCACAGCCGACCGTCGGCCTCTTTCCCGCCGAAGCGTCTCGGTGCGGTACTCCCTGCGCGGGCCGGTTCTTCCCCGGCGGCCGCAGGGGGTTCAGGGGTGGGGGGCGGGGGGAACGGCCGTCACTTGAGCCACGAACCGAAGCGCCGCCTGGTGGCATTTTCCACAGGCCGGCGCCACCGCAGCCACCTTGGGTCCGCACAGCCCTCTGCTGGCCGAGGCTGTTGCTGTCTCGCCAAGCCCACAAGCCTCCGCGGACAGGGGAGGGGGCCGCGGCGCGAGTCGGAGGCCGGGCTGGGGTGTGCGCACTCTTTCCTCTGGGGACTGCGCGCATGCGCACCAGCAGGGCGGGACCCGAGGCCGCTCCGTGGGGGTGGGACACGCGGCCGCTGCGAGGGGACCGGCCCCGCCCAGGGGCGCTGGTCCGGCTCAGCCAATCGCGAGCGCCGGGTACCTCTTGGCGCGGGCGATTTGAATGGTTCGCGGCCGCCTGAGGTGAGGGCAGATGGGCAGCCCGCTGCCCTTTTGGGAGCTTCTCTGAGATCGGGAGGGGAACCCGCCTCTCATCCTTTCGCCGGAGACCCACCCTCCCCAGGCTGCGGGACTGTCAAAAAAAAAAAAAAAAAAAAGCTGGGAAAGTAAAACAACACTGACTTCAGGATAACAGTTATGTCTTTGGATGGAAAGAAGGGAATGGGATAAAGGAAAGTTGAAAAAGAAACTTCAAGCATTTGTATATGATTTGATTTCTTAAAAGAAAGATTTTTAAATGCTAACATTTTGCCACAATGTTTCAATGTTTTAAAAAAATAAAATGTTAATATGTAATTATATTACATAAAAACCGAAAATACAGTCATGCATATGCATACAGATATGCATATTTTATATCTAAACATAAAAAACATTATTCAATGAATAAAATGATAGACATTTTCTTTATCATTGTGCTTTATTCTTTTCCTTATCTTACGGTTATTTCCGGTACTTCAGGGCTCCAGAGCTTCCAGGAGACGCACATGTCCAAGAAGGTTAGTCCCCAGAAGGGAAGCAGGATGGAGCCCCAGGTGCAGGTACGTCACGGCAGGATGGGGGTACTGGGGATGGTCGAAGGCAGGCAGGGAGTCTCGGGGTCAGGCAACAGGGAGGGAAGCATCGGGGTGTATGTGGGGCACAGGTAGGCCAAGGCAGGATATAGTGAGGGGCCTGTGTGGGACCCAAGTAGGAAGGGAGGGGAGGGGTGCTTCAGGAGCCAGGGTCGTGCTATCCCCTCCCCCCCACCTCCTGCCACCTCCCAAAGCAGCAGCTGAGTCCCTCCTGAGCTCCCTGTGGGACAGGCCCAGCTTTGGCATCTGCGTCCTTGCCCCAACTTCCTACACGGCTCCCCTCATCTAGAGCCCCCGGCCCACTTTTCTTTCCCACCACAGACTGAATGCATCTTTGGACATGTGGGTGGCTCTGGGATGAAATGTTTCCAGGGCACTTCATTGGCACTTTTAACTCGTGTCATAACACACCGAATTGTTTTATAATTACGTTTAGAAATAGCTTATTCACAAGAATATGAAACTTCCTCATTCTTGGTCAACATTGACAGATTGTCATTTATCTTAGCATGTTAAACATACTTCAATTAAGTATTTTTCCCCCTTTCTCTGTGATGGTCTACCGATAAAACTGGTCTGCTATTAGCTTAGAGTCCATCTCTGCCTTTGCTCTTTCATTTTTCCTGAATTTCTCGTGTGGGATAATTTCTCATATTGCTTTCCCTGATTCTAACTTACTTATTATAATTAAGCGGGGTGTAGGAATAGGTATATGGTATAGTTATGAATGTACAATAACATATATTCCAGTATTCTAAATTGATTTAAATGTACTTAAAAATTATAGTTGAAGATAGAGTGCCTCATTTGGAAGGGAAGAGGGTCTACAGAATATTTGCTTTTATAAAGGGGGTATTGGGTCTTAAATGATAGCTATGGCCATAAGTTAGCAACGTTTGCTAGGAACTGGGTTGATGTTAACTCAGCTAGTTCTGATTCATAGATCACAGTCCTTTGTACATCTATGTTCTATTGCACACTTTGTGTGTTAGGTGCAGCATTTATCACATTTTATGTACGGCATTATATATATGATATTCAGTAGCTTACCCTTCTAAATGAAAACATAAAAGGACTATAGATGAGTAGATTCTTAGTGAGTTGTTCCCCGCCCTCTCCCATTCCCACTAATTTGCTTAGAGATAGCCAATACAGATGATTCTTTAAACATGTGGATGAGGATAGAAACTCAATCCTTAACCATTACACATTTTCAGGACTGACTTTAAATTAAATTTTAGGCTATCAATAGCAATGTAACGGTATTCTCAGGTTTCTTTCACAGTCTCTTGTTTGATGACCTTTTCGTACTTCGGTCTTTGCTTAATTTCATTCAGAGCTAGAAAACATGGTAATTTTTAACAACTTCTTGGTAATTCTGCAAATAAAAAGGAAGTTTTAAAAAGGTAGATTTAAAAAGAAAAGAATTGATTTGATTCCAAAGCTGGTATTAACGTATTTTAATGCAGAGGAAAGATAAGGAGCAAGATGAATCTTAAGGTTATAAGAGGCCCATCAAATTGACCTACATGAGCTCACAGAAGTTACACGTTTCCTAGGGCCAAGGAACTGTTTCATGGCCTTGAAGGGTATATTAGTATTTCTACTTAAGTCATTACATTTTCAAACATTGGAACTGCTCAGATTTGGTTCACTGCACAAATCAATCACTTAGAATGTTAAAGAGCATGACTTTGGTCTCCTGGTGACAGCTCTTCGTGACTGAGCTCTCATTTGCACGGCCTGTCTACCTTCCCTGTTAATTTTTTTTTCTTGTTTTTTTTTTTTTTATTTGTTTGTTTTTTTTTTTTTCCCCTTGTCAGCCTACATTGTGAATGCAACTGAAAGAACAAACACCAACACCTAACACTGGAAATTCTCTCCTCTGAACTCATTTGAAACACATGCTGAGTTTCTCAATCGGCAAGTTTTATTAAATGTCAGAACGTTTTAGAGTTGGGAGTGATTGTTGGACTCATTATAATCACACAGGGAGCTTAAGAAAATACTAATGCCTCAGCCCCACCTGCAGAAATTCTCAATTAACTTGTCTGGGGAAGACTGTAGGCCCATATGTTTTAAAAAGTTTTCCAAGCAATTTTAATGTCCAGCCAATTTGAGAACCACTGGGCTAGTCCAATTCGATGAGATAAAAACAGAAATTCATGTATGATTTGACATAGCAAAGGGCACAAAACTAGACATCAGAATAGCTGAGAATAAACACTGACGGCGCCGGCCCTCCCAGCCCCGCAGTCGCCCGCGCCGCCTCCCTCCGCCGCGGGGACCCGGGGTGGCAGCCGCCACAACCCCCGTCCTTCTCGCGACCCGCGCAGTGCCGCCGCCGCAGCCGCCGCCGCCGCCCGCACTCACTTCAGGGGCGCAACCGGCACAGCCGGCCGTCGGCCTCGTTCCCGCCGAAGCGTCTCGGTGCGGTACCCCCTGCGCGGGCCGGTTCTTCCCCGGCGGCGGCAGGGGGTTCAGGGGTGGGGGGGCGGGGAACGGCCGTCACACGTGCAACGAACCGAAGCGCCGCCTGGTGGCATTTTCCACAGGCCGGCGCCACCGCAGCCGCCTTGTGTCAGCACAGCCCCCTGCCGGCCGCAGCTCTTGCTGTCTCGCCGAGCCGACAAGCCTCCGCGGACAGGGGAGGGAGCCACGGCGTGAGTCGGAGGCCGGGCGGGGGTGTGCGCAGACTCTGTCCTCTGGGGACTGCGCGCATGCGCACCAGCCGGGCGGGACCCGCGGCCGCTGCGTGGGGGCGGGACCCGCGGCCGCTTCGTGGGGGCCGGCCCCGCCCAGGGGCACTGGTCCGGCTCAGCCAATCGCGAGCGCCGGGTACCTCTTGGCGCGGGCGATTTGAATGGTTCGCGGCCGCCTGAGGTGGCGGCAGGTGGGCACGCCGCTGCCCTTTTGGGAGCTTCTCTGAGATCGGGGGTGGGGGAACCCGCCCCTCATACTTTCGCCGGAGACCCACCCTCCCCAGGCCCCGGAACTGGCAAAAAAAAAAAAAAACAAAAAACAGAAAACAAACCCAGCTCGGAAATTAAAACAACACTGACTTCAGGATAACGGTTACGTCTTTGGATGGAAAGAAGGGAATGGGATAAAGGAAAGTTGAAAAAGAAACTTCAAGCATTTGTATATGATTTGATTTCTTAGAAGAAAGATTTTTAAATGCTAACATTTTGCCACAATGTTTCAATGTTTTAAAGGAATAAAATGTTAATATGTAATTATATTACATAAAAACCCAAAATACAGTCATGCATATGCATACAGATATGCATATTTTATATGTAAACATAAAAAACATTATTCAATGAATAAAATGATAGAGATTTTCTTTATCATTGAGCTTTATTCTTTTCCTGAACTTACGGTTATTTCAGGTACTTCAGGGCTCCAGAGCTTGCCAGGAGACGCACATGTCCAAGAAGGCCAGTCCCCAGCAGGGAAGCAGGATGGAGCCCCAGGTGCAGGTAGGTCACGGCAGGATGGGGGTACTGGGGATGGTCGAAGGCAGGCAGGGAGGCTCGGGGTCAGGCAACGGGGAGGGAAGCACCGGGGTGTATGTGGGGCACAGGTAGGCCAAGGCAGGATGGAGTGAGGGGCGCTGTGTGGGACCCAAGTAGGAAGGGAGGGGAGGGGTGCTTCAGGAGCCAGGGTCGGGCTATCCCCTCCCCCCACCTCCTGCCACCTCCCAAAGCAGCAGCTGAGTCCCTCCTGAGCTCTCTGTCGGACAGGCCCAGCTTTGGCATCTGCGTCCTTGCCCCAACTTCCTACACGGCTCCCCTCATCTAGAGCCCCCGGCCCACTTTTCTTTCCCACCACAGACCGAATGCATCTTTGGACATGTGGCTGGCTCTGGGATGAAATGTTTCCAGGGCACTTCATTGGCACTTTTAACTCGTGTCATAACACACTGAATTGTTTTATAATTACGTTTAGAAATAGCTTATTCACAAGAATATGAAACTTCCTCATTCTTGGTCAACATTGACAGATTGTCATTTATCTTAGCATGTTAAACATACTTCAATTAAGTATTTTTCCCCCTTTCTCTGTGATGGTCTACAGATAAAACTGGTCTGCTATTAGCTTAGAGTCCATCTCTGCCTTTGCTCTTTCATTTTTCCTGAATTTCTCGTGTGGGATAATTTCTCATATTGCTTTCCCTGATTCTAACTTACTTATTATAATTAAGCGGGGTGTAGGAATAGGTATATGGTATAGTTATGAATGTACAATAACATATATTCCAGTATTCTAAATTGATTTAAATGTACTTAAAAATTATAGTTGAAGATAGAGTGCCTCATTTGGAAGGGAAGAGGGTCTACAGAATATTTGCTTTTATAAAGGGGGTATTGGGTCTTAAATGATAGCTATGGCCATAAGTTAGCAACGTTTGCTAGGAACTGGGTTGATGTTAACTCAGCTAGTTCTGATTCATAGATCACAGTCCTTTGTACATCTATGTTCTATTGCACACTTTGTGTGTTAGGTGCAGCATTTATCACATTTTATGTACGGCATTATATATATGATATTCAGTAGCTTACCCTTCTAAATGAAAACATAAAAGGACTATAGATGAGTAGATTCTTAGTGAGTTGTTCCCCGCCCTCTCCCATTCCCACTAATTTGCTTAGAGATAGCCAATACAGATGATTCTTTAAACATGTGGATGAGGATAGAAACTCAATCCTTAACCATTACACATTTTCAGGACTGACTTTAAATTAAATTTTAGGCTATCAATAGCAATGTACCGGTATTCTCAGGTTTCTTTCACAGTCTCTTGTTTGATGACCTTTTCGTACTTCGGTCTTTGCTTAATTTCATTCAGAGCTAGAAAACATGGTAATTTTTAACAACTTCTTGGTAATTCTGCAAATAAAAAGGAAGTTTTAAAAAGGTAGATTTAAAAAGAAAAGAATTGATTTGATTCCAAAGCTGGTATTAACGTATTTTAATGCAGAGGAAAGATAAGGAGCAAGATGAATCTTAAGGTTATAAGAGGCCCATCAAATTGACCTACATGAGCTCACAGAAGTTACACGTTTCCTAGGGCCAAGGAAATGTTTCATGGCCTTGAAGGGTATATTAGTATTTCTACTTAAGTCATTACATTTTCAAACATTGGAACTGCTCAGATTTGGTTCACTGCACAAACCAATCACTTAGAATGTGAAAGAGCATGACTTTGGTCTCCTGGAGACAGCTCTTCTGTGACTGAGCTCTCGTTTGCACGGCCTGTCTACCTTCCCTGTGAATTTTTTTTTCTTGTTTTTTTTTTTTTGTTTGTTGGTTTGTTTTTTTTTTTTCCCTTGTCAGCCTACATTGTGAATGCAACTGATAGAACAAACACCAACACCTAACACTGGAAACTCTCTCCTCTGAACTCATTTGAAACACATGCTGAGGTTCTCAATCGGCAAGTTTTATAAAATGTCAGAACGTTTTATTAGAGTTGGGAGTGATTGTTGGACTCATTATAATCACACAGGGAGCTTAAGAAAATATAATGCCTCAGCCCCACCTTCAGAAATTCTGAATTAACTTGTCTGGGGAAGGCTGCAGGCCCCTATGTTTTAAAAAGTTTTCCAAGCAATTTGAATGTCCAGCCAATTGGAGAACCACTGGGCTAGTCCCATGCGATCAGATAAAAACAGAAATTCATATAGGATTGGACATAGCAAAGGGCACAAAACTAGACATCAGAATAGCTGAGACTAAACACTGACGGCGCCGGCCCTCCCCGCCCCGCAGAGGCCCGCGCGGACTCCCTCCGCCGCGGGGACCCGGGGTGGCAGCCGCCGCAACCCCCGTCCTTCCCGCGCCCCGCGCCCCGCCGCCGCCGCCGCCGCCCGCACTCACCTCAGGGGCGCAACCGGCACAGCCGACCGTCGGCCTCGTTCCCGCCGAAGCGTCTCGGTGCGGTACTCCCTGCGCGGGCGGGTTCTTCCCTGGCGGTCGCAGGGGGTTCAGGGGTGGGGGGGCGGGGAACGGCCGTCACACGAGCAACGAACCGAAGCGCCGCCTGCTGGCATTTTCCACACGCCGGCGCTACCGCAGCCGCCTTGGGTCCGCACAGCCCCCTGCCGGCCGCAGCTCTTGCTGTCTCGCCGAGCCCACAAGCCTCCGCGGACAGGGGAGGGAGCCACGGCGTGAGTCGGAGGCCGGGCGGGGGTGTGCGCAGACTCTTTCCTCTGGGGACTGCGCGCATGCGCACCAGCGGGGCGGGACCCGCGGCCGCTCCGTGAGGGCGGGACCCGCGGCCGCTGCGAGGGGACCGGCCCCGCCCAGGGGCGCTGGTCCGGCTCAGCCAATCGCGAGCGCCGGGTACCTCTTGGTGCAGGCTATTTGAATGGTTCGCGGCCGCCTGAGGTGAGGGCAGATGGGCACGCCGCTGCCCTTTTGGGAGCTTCTCTGAGATCGGGAGGGGAACCCGCCCCTCATCCTTTCGCCGGAGACCCACCCTCCCCAGGCTGCGGGACTGGCAAAAAAAAAAAAAAAAAAAAAAAAAAAAAAAAAAAAAGCTGGGAAAGTAAAACAACACTGACTTCAGGATAATAGTTATGTCTTTGGATGGAAAGAAGGGAATGGGATAAAGGAAAGGTGAAAAAGAAACTTCAAGCATTTGCATATGATTTGATTTCTTAGAAGAAAGATTTTTAAATGCTAACATTTTGCCACAATGCTTCAATGTTTTAAAGAAATAAAATATTGATATGTAATTTTATTACATAGAAACGCAAAATATAGTCATCCATATGCACACAGATATGCATATTTTATATGTAAACATAAAAAACACTATTCCATGAATAAAATGATAGAGATTTTCTTTATCATTGAGCTTTATTCTTTTCCTGAACTTACGGTTATTTCAGGTACTTCAGGGCTCCTGAGCTTGCCAGGAGACGCACATGTCCAAGAAGGCCAGTCCCCAGCAGGGAAGCAGGATGGAGCCCCAGGTGCAGGTAGGTCACGGCAGGATGGGGGTACTGGGGATGGTCGAAGGCAGGCAGGTAGGCTCGGGGTCCGGCAACGGGGAGGGAAGAATCGGGGTGTATGTGGGGCACAGGTAGGCCAAGGCAGGATGGAGTGAGGGGCGCTGTGTGGGACCCAAATAGGAAGGGAGGGGAGGGGTGCTTCAGGAGCCAGGGTCGGGCTATCCCCTCCCCCCCACCTCCTGCCACCTCCCAAAGCAGCAGCTGAGTCCCTCCTGAGCTCCCTGTCGGACAGGCCCAGCTTTGGCATCTGCGTCCTTGCCCCACGTTGCTACACGGCTCCCCTCATCTGGAGCCCCCGGCCCACTTTTCTTTCCCACCACAGACTGAATGCATCTTTGGACATGTGGCTGGCTCTGGGATGAAATGTTTCCAGGGCACTTCATTGGCACTCTTAACTCTTGTCGTAACACACTGAATTGTTTTATAAGTACGTTTAGAAATAGCTTATTCACAAGAATATCAAACTTCCTCATTCTTGGTCAACATTGACAGATTGTCATTTATCTTAGCATGTTATACATACTCCAGTTGAGTATTTTTCCCCCTTTGTCTGTGATCGTCTACATAGAAAACTGGCCTGCTAGTAGCTGAGAGTCCATCTCTGTCTTTACTCTTTCATTTTTCCTGAACTTCCCATGTGGGATAATTTCTCATATTGCTTTCCCTGATCCTAACTTACTTATTATAATTAAGCGGGGTGTAGGAATAGGAATATAGTATAGTTATGAAGGTACAATAACATATATTCCATTATTCTAAATTGACTTAAATTAGGTTAAAAATTATACTTGAAGATAGAGTGCCTCATTTAGAAGGGAAGGGGGTCTACAGAATATTTGCTTTTATAAAGGGGGTATTGGGTCTGAAATGATAGCTATGGCCATAAGTTAGCAACGTTTGCTAGGAACTGGGTTGATGTTAACTCTGCTAGTTCTGATCCATAGATCATAATCCTTTGCAGATCTATGGTCTATTGTAGACTTTGTGTGTTAGGTGCAGCATTTATCACATTTTAGGTACCGCATTATATATATGATATTCAGTAGCTTACCCTTCTAAATGAAAAGATAAAAGGACTACAGATGAGTAGATTCTTAGTGTGTTGTTCCCCGCCCTCTCCCATTCCCACTAATTTGCTTAGAGATAGCCAATACAGACGATTTTTTAAACATGTGGATGAGGATAGAAACTCAATCCTTAACCATTACACAGTTTCAGGACTGACTTTAAATTAAATTTTAGGCTATCAATAGCAATGTACCGCTATTCTCAGATTTCTTTCATAGTCTCTTGTTTTGATGACCTTTTCGTACTTCGGTCTTTGCTTAATTTCATGCAGAGGTAGAAAATATGGTAATTTTTAACAACTCCTTGGTAATTCTGCAAATACAAAGGAAGTTTTAAAAAGGCAGATTTAAAAAGAAAAGAATTGATTTGATTCCAAAGCTGGTATTAACATATTTTAATGCAGAGGAAAGATAAGGAGCAAGATGAATCTTAAGGTTATAAGAGGCCCATCAAATTGACCTACATGAGCTCACAGAAGTTACACGTTTCCTAGGGCCAAGGAAATGTTTCATGGCCTTGAAGGGTATATTAGTATTTCTACTTAAGTCATTACATTTTCAAACATTGGAACTGCTCAGATTTGGTTCACTGCACAAACCAATCACTTAGAATGTGAAAGAGCATGACTTTGGTCTCCTGGAGACAGCTCTTCTGTGACTGAGCTCTCGTTTGCACGGCCTGTCTACCTTCCCTGTGAATTTTTTTTTCTTGTTTTTTTTTTTTTGTTTGTTGGTTTTTTTTTTTTTCCCTTGTCAGCCTACATTGTGAATGCAACTGATAGAACAAACACCAACACCTAACACTGGAAACTCTCTCCTCTGAACTCATTTGAAACACATGCTGAGGTTCTCAATCGGCAAGTTTTATAAAATGTCAGAACGTTTTATTAGAGTTGGGAGTGATTGTTGGACTCATAATAATCACACAGGGAGCTTAAGAAAATACTAATGCCTCAGCCCCACCTTCAGAAATTCTGAATTAACTTGTCTGGGGAAGACTGCAGGCCCCTATGTTTTTAAAAAGTTTTCCAAGCAATTTGAATGTCCAGCCAATTGGAGAACCACTGGGCTAGTCCCATGCGATCAGATAAAAACAGAAATTCATATAGGATTGGACATAGCAAAGGGCACAAAACTAGACATCAGAATAGCTGAGACTAAACACTGACGGCGCCGGCCCTCCCCGCCCCGCAGAGGCCCGCGCGGACTCCATCCGCCGCGGGGACCCGGGGTGGCAGCCGCCGCAACCCACGTCCTTCCCGCGCCCCGCGCCCCGCCGCCGCCGCCGCAGCCCGCACTCACCTCAGGGGCGCAAGCGGCACAGCCGACCGTCGGCCTCGTTCCCGCCGAAGCGTCTCGGTGCGGTACTCCCTGCGCGGGCGGGTTCTTCCCTGGCGGTCGCAGGGGGTTCAGGGGTGGGGGGGCGGGGAACGGCCGTCACACGAGCAACGAACCGAAGCGCCGCCTGGTGGCATTTTCCACAGGCCGGCGCCACCGCAGCCGCCTTGGGTCCGCACAGCCCCCTGCCGGCCGCAGCTCTTGCTGTCTCGCCGAGCCGACAAGCCTCCGCGGACAGGGGAGGAAGCCACGGCGCGAGTCGGAGGCCGGGCGGGGGTGTGCGCAGACTCTGTCCTCTGGGGACTGCGCGCATGCGCACCAGCGGGGCGGGACCCGCGGCCGCTGCGTGGGGGCGGGACCCGCGGCCGCTTCGTGGGGGCCGGCCCCGCCCAGGGGCACTGGTCCGGCTCAGCCAATCGCGAGCGCCGGGTACCTCTTGGCGCGGGCGATTTGAATGGTTCGCGGCCGCCTGAGGTGGCGGCAGGTGGGCACGCCGCTGCCCTTTTGGGAGCTTCTCTGAGATCGGGGGTGGGGGAACCCGCCTCTCATCCTTTCGCCGGAGCCCCACCCTCCCCAGGCCGCGGGACTGGCAAAAAAAAAAAAAAACAAACCCAGCTGGGAAATTAAAACAACACTGACTTCAGGATAACGGTTACGTCTTTGGATGGAAAGAAGGGAATGGGATAAAGGAAAGGAGAAAAAGAAACTTCAAGCATTTGTATATGATTTGATTTCTTAAAAGAAAGATTTTTAAATGCTAACATTTTGCCACAATGCTTCAATGTTTTGAAGAAATAAAATGTTAATATGTAATTTTATTACATAAAAACCCAAAATTTAGTCATGCATATGCACACAGATATGCATATTTTATATGTAAACATAAAAAACATGATTTAATGAATAAAATGATAGAGATTTTCTTTATCATTGAGCTTTATTCTTTTCCTGAACGTACGGTTATTTCAGGTACTTCAGGGCTCCAGAGCTTGCCAGGAGACGCACATGTCCAAGAAGGCCAGTCCCCAGCAGGGAAGCAGGATGGAGCCCCAGGTGCAGGTAGGTCACGGCAGGATGGGGGTACTGGGGATGGTCGAAGGCAGGCAGGGAGGCTCGGGGTCAGGCAACGGGGAGGGAAGCACCGGGGTGTATGTGGGGCACAGGTAGGCCAAGGCAGGATGGAGTGAGGGGCGCTGTGTGGGACCCAAGTAGGAAGGGAGGGGAGGGGTGCTTCAGGAGCCAGGGTCGGGCTATCCCCTCCCCCCACCTCCTGCCACCTCCCAAAGCAGCAGCTGAGTCCCTCCTGAGCTCCCTGTGGGACAGGCCCAGCTTTGGCATCTGCGTCCTTGCCCCAACTTGCTACACGGCTCCCCTCATCTGGAGCCCCCGGCCCGCTTATCTTTCCCACCACAGACCGAATGCATCTTTGGACATGTGGCTGGCTCTGGGATGAAATGTTTCCAGGGCACTTCATTGGCACTCTTAACTCATGTCATAACACACTGAATTGTTTTATAAGTACGTTAAGAAATAGCTTATTCACAAGAATATCAAACTTCCTCATTCTTGGTCAACATTGACAGATTGTCATTTATCTTAGCATGTTATACATACTCCAGTTAAGTATTTTTCCCCCTTTGTCTGTGATCGTCTACAGATAACACTGGTCTGCTATTAGCTTAGAGTCCATCTCTGCCTTTGCTCTTTCATTTTTCCTGAACTTCCCGTGTGGGATAATTTCTCATATTGCTTTCCCTGATCCTAACTTACTTATTATAATTAAGCGGGGTGTAGGAATAGGAATATAGTATAGTTATGAAGGTACAATAACATATATTCCATTATTCTAAATTGACTTAAATTAGGTTAAAAATTATACTTGAAAATAGAGTGCCTCATTTAGAAGGGAAGGGGGTCTACAGAATATTTGCTTTTATAAAGGGGGTATTGGGTCTGAAATGATAGCTATGGCCATAAGTTAGCAACGTTTGCTAGGAACTGGGTTGATGTTAACTCTGCTAGTTCTGATCCATAGATCATAATCCTTTGCAGATCTATGGTCTATTGTAGACTTTGTGTGTTAGGTGCAGCATTTATCACATTTTAGGTACCGCATTATATATATGATATTCAGTAGCTTACCCTTCTAAATGAAAAGATAAAAGGACTACAGATGAGTAGATTCTTAGTGTGTTGTTCCCCGCCCTCTCCCATTCCCACTAATTTGCTTAGAGATAGCCAATACAGACGATTTTTTAAACATGTGGATGAGGATAGAAACTCAATCCTTAACCATTACACATTTTCAGGACTGACTTTAAATTAAATTTTAGGCTATCAATAGCAATGTACCGCTATTCTCAGATTTCTTTCATAGTCTCTTGTTTTGATGACCTTTTCGTACTTCGGTCTTTGCTTAATTTCATTCAGAGCTAGAAAACATGGTAATTTTTAACAACTCCTTGGTAATTCTGCAAATACAAAGGAAGTTTTAAAAAGGCAGATTTAAAAAGAAAAGAATTGATTTGATTCCAAAGCTGGTATTAACATATTTTAATGCAGAGGAAAGATAAGGAGCAAGATGAATCTTAAGGTTATAAGAGGCCCATCAAATTGACCTACATGAGCTCACAGAAGTTACACGTTTCCTAGGGCCAAGGAAATGTTTCATGGCCTTGAAGGGTATATTAGTATTTCTACTTAAGTCATTACATTTTCAAACATTGGAACTGCTCAGATTTGGTTCACTGCACAAACCAATCACTTAGAATGTGAAAGAGCATGACTTTGGTCTCCTGGAGACAGCTCTTCTGTGACTGAGCTCTCGTTTGCACGGCCTGTCTACCTTCCCTGTTAAATTTTTTTTTGTTTTTTTTTTTTGTTTGTTGGTTTTTTTTTTTTCCCTTGTCAGCCTACATTGTGAATGCAACTGATAGAACAAACACCAACACCTAACACTGGAAACTCTCTCCTCTGAACTCATTTGAAACACATGCTGAGGTTCTCAATCGGCAAGTTTTATAAAATGTCAGAACGTTTTATTAGAGTTGGGAGTGATTGTTGGACTCATAATAATCACACAGGGAGCTTAAGAAAATACTAATGCCTCAGCCCCACCTTCAGAAATTCTGAATTAACTTGTCTGGGGAAGACTGCAGGCCCCTATGTTTTTAAAAAGTTTTCCAAGCAATTTGAATGTCCAGCCAATTGGAGAACCACTGGGCTAGTCCCATGCGATCAGATAAAAACAGAAATTCATATAGGATTGGACATAGCAAAGGGCACAAAACTAGACATCAGAATAGCTGAGACTAAACACTGACGGCGCCGGCCCTCCCCGCCCCGCAGAGGCCCGCGCGGACTCCATCCGCCGCGGGGACCCGGGGTGGCAGCCGCCGCAACCCACGTCCTTCCCGCGCCCCGCGCCCCGCCGCCGCCGCCGCAGCCCGCACTCACCTCAGGGGCGCAAGCGGCACAGCCGACCGTCGGCCTCGTTCCCGCCGAAGCGTCTCGGTGCGGTACTCCCTGCGCGGGCGGGTTCTTCCCTGGCGGTCGCAGGGGGTTCAGGGGTGGGGGGGCGGGGAACGGCCGTCACACGAGCAACGAACCGAAGCGCCGCCTGGTGGCATTTTCCACAGGCCGGCGCCACCACAGCCGCCTTGGGTCCGCACAGCCCCCTGCCGGCCGCAGCTCTTGCTGTCTCGCCGAGCCGACAAGCCTCCGCGGACAGGGGAGGGAGCCACGGCGCGAGTCGGAGGCCGGGCGGGGGTGTGCGCAGACTCTGTCCTCTGGGGACTGCGCGCATGCGCACCAGCGGGGCGGGACCCGCGGCCGCTGCGTGGGGGCGGGACCCGCGGCCGCTTCGTGGGGGCCGGCCCCGCCCAGGGGCACTGGTCCGGCTCAGCCAATCGCGAGCGCCGGGTACCTCTTGGCGCGGGCGATTTGAATGGTTCGCAGCCGCCTGAGGTGGCGGCAGGTGGGCACGCCGCTGCCCTTTTGGGAGCTTCTCTGAGATCGGGGGTGGGGGAACCCACCTCTCATCCTTTCGCCGGAGCCCCACCCTCCCCAGGCCGCGGGACTGGCAAAAAAAAAAAAAACAAACCCAGCTGGGAAATTAAAACAACACTGACTTCAGGATAACGGTTACGTCTTTGGATGGAAAGAAGGGAATGGGATAAAGGAAAGGAGAAAAAGAAACTTCAAGCATTTGTATATGATTTGATTTGTTAAAAGAAAGATTTTTAAATGCTAACATTTTGCCACAATGCTTCAATGTTTTGAAGAAATAAAATGTTAATATGTAATTTTATTACATAAAAACCCAAAATTTAGTCATGCATATGCACACAGATATGCATATTTTATATGTAAACATAAAAAACATGATTCAATGAATAAAATGATAGAGATTTTCTTTATCATTGAGCTTTATTCTTTTCCTGAACGTACGGTTATTTCAGGTACTTCAGGGCTCCAGAGCTTGCCAGGAGACGCACATGTCCAAGAAGGCCAGTCCCCAGCAGGGAAGCAGGATGGAGCCCCAGGTGCAGGTAGGTCACGGCAGGATGGGGGTACTGGGGATGGTCGAAGGCAGGCAGGGAGGCTCGGGGTCAGGCAACGGGGAGGGAAGCACCGGGGTGTATGTGGGGCACAGGTAGGCCAAGGCAGGATGGAGTGAGGGGCGCTGTGTGGGACCCAAGTAGGAAGGGAGGGGAGGGGTGCTTCAGGAGCCAGGGTCGGGCTATCCCCTCCCCCCACCTCCTGCCACCTCCCAAAGCAGCAGCTGAGTCCCTCCTGAGCTCCCTGTGGGACAGGCCCAGCTTTGGCATCTGCGTCCTTGCCCCAACTTGCTACACGGCTCCCCTCATCTGGAGCCCCCGGCCCGCTTATCTTTCCCACCACAGACCGAATGCATCTTTGGACATGTGGCTGGCTCTGGGATGAAATGTTTCCAGGGCACTTCATTGGCACTCTTAACTCGTGTCATAACACACTGAATTGTTTTATAAGTACGTTAAGAAATAGCTTATTCACAAGAATATCAAACTTCCTCATTCTTGGTCAACATTGACAGATTGTCATTTATCTTAGCATGTTATACATACTCCAGTTAAGTATTTTTCCCCCTTTGTCTGTGATCGTCTACAGATAACACTGGTCTGCTATTAGCTTAGAGTCCATCTCTGCCTTTGCTCTTTCATTTTTCCTGAACTTCCCGTGTGGGATAATTTCTCATATTGCTTTCCCTGATCCTAACTTACTTATTATAATTAAGCGGGGTGTAGGAATAGGAATATAGTATAGTTATGAAGGTACAATAACATATATTCCAGTATTCTAAATTGATTTAAATGTACTTAAAAATTATAGTTGAAGATAGAGTGCCTCGTTCGGAAGGGAAGGGGGTCTACACAATATTTGCTTTTATAAAGGGGGTATTGGGTCCGAAATGATAGCTATGGCCATAAGTTAGCAACGTTTGCTAGGAACTGGGTTGATGTTAACTCTGCTAGTTCTGATCCATAGATCACAGTCCTTTGTAGATCTATGTTCTATTGTAGACTTTGTGTGTTAGGTGCAGCATTCATCACATTTTATGTACCGCATTATACATATGATATTCAGTAGCTTACCCTTGTAAATGAAAAGATAAAAGGACTATAGTTGAGTAGATTCTTAGTGAGTTGTTCCCCGCCCTCTCCCATTCCCACTAATTTGCTTAGAGATAGCCAATACAGACGATTCTTTAAACATGTGGATGAGGATAGAAACTCAATCCTTAACCATTACACATTTTCAGGACTGACTTTAAATTAAATTTTAGGCTATCATTAGCAATGTACCGCTATTCTCACATTTCTTTTATAGTCTCTTGTTTTGATGACCTTTTCGTACTTCGGTCTTTGCTTAATTTCATTCAGAGCTAGAAAACATGGTAATTTTTAACAACTCCTTGGTAATTCTGCAAATAAAAAGGAAGTTTTAAAAAGGCAGATTTAAAAAGAAAAGAATTGATTTGATTCCAAAGCTGGTATTAACGTATTTTAATGCAGAGGAAAGATAAGGAGCAAGATGAATCTTAAGGTTATAAGAGGCCCATCAAATTGACCTACATGAGCTCACAGAAGTTACACGTTTCCTAAGGCCAAGGAACTGTTTCATGACCTTGAAGGGTATATTAGTATTTCTTCTTAATTCATTACATTTTCAAACATTGGAACTGCTCAGATTTGGTTCACTGCACAAACCAATCACTTAGAATTTTAAAGAGCATGACTTTGGTCTCCTGGAGACAGCTCTTCTGTGATTGAGCTCTCCTTTGCACGGCCTGTCTACCTTCCCTGTTAATTTTTTTTTCTTTCTTTTTTTTTTTTTTGTTTGTTTGTTTTTTCCCCTTGTCAGCCTACATTGTGAATGCAACTGATAGAACAAACACCAACACCTAACACTGGAAATTCTCTCCTCTGGACTCATTTGAAACACATGCTGAGGTTCTCAATCGGCAAGTTTTATAAAATGTCAGAACGTTTTAGAGTTGGGAGTGATTGTTGGACTCATTATAATCACACAGGGAGCTTAAGAAAATACTAATGCCTCAGCCCCACCTTCAGAAATTCTGAATTAACTTGTCTGGGGAAGGCTGCAGGCCCCTATGTTTTTAAAAAGTTTTCCAAGCAATTTGAATGTCCAGCCAATTGGAGAACCACTGGGCTAGTCCCATGCGATCAGATAAAAACAGAAATTCATATAGGATTTCACATAGCAAAGGGCACAAAACTAGACATCAGTATAGCTGAGACTAAACACTGACGGCGCCGGCCCTCCCAGCCCCGCAGACGCCCGCGCCGCCTCCCTCCGCCGAGGGGACCCGGGGTGGCAGCCGCCACAACCCCCGTCCTTCCCGCGCCCCGCGCCCTGCCGCCGCCGCCGCCGCCCCCACTCACCTCAGGGGCGCAACCGGCACAGCCGGCCGTCGGCCTCGTTCCCGCCGAAGCGTCTCGGTGCGGTACTCCCTGCGCGGGCCGGTTCTTCCCCGGCGGCCGCAGGGGGTTCAGGGGTGGGGGGGCGGGGAACGGCCGTCACTTGAGCAACGAACCGAAACGCCGCCTGGTGGCATTTTCCACAGGCCGGCGCCACCGCAGCCGCCTTGGGTCCGCACAGCCCCCTGCCGGCCGCAGCTCTTGCTGTCTCGCCGAGCCGACAAGCCTCCGCGGACAGGGGAGGGAGCCACGGCGCGAGTCGGAGGCCGGGCGGGGGTGTGCGCAGACTCTGTCCTCTGGGGACTGCGCGCATGCGCACCAGCGGGGCGGGACCCGCGGCCGCTGCGTGGGGGCGGGACCCGCGGCCGCTTCGTGGGGGCCGGCCCCGCCCAGGGGCACTGGTCCGGCTCAGCCAATCGCGAGCGCCGGGTACCTCTTGGCGCGGGCGATTTGAATGGTTCGCGGCCGCCTGAGGGGGCGGCAGGTGGGCACGCCGCTGCCCTTTTGGGAGCTTCTCTGAGATCGGGGGTGGGGGAACCCGCCCCTCATCCTTTCGCCGGAGCCCCACCCTCCCCAGGCCGCGGGACTGGCAAAAAAAAAAAAAAAACAAACCCAGCTGGGAAATTAAAACAACACTGACTTCAGGATAACGGTTACGTCTTTGGATGGAAAGAAGGGAATGGGATAAAGGAAAGGAGAAAAAGAAACTTCAAGCATTTGTATATGATTTGATTTCTTAAAAGAAAGATTTTTAAATGCTAACATTTTGCCACAATGCTTCAATGTTTTGAAGAAATAAAATGTTAATATGTAATTTTATTACATAAAAACCCAAAATTTAGTCATGCATATGCACACAGATATGCATATTTTATATGTAAACATAAAAAACATGCTTCAATGAATAAAATGATAGAGATTTTCTTTATCATTGAGCTTTATTCTTTTCCTGAACTTACGGTTATTTCAGGTACTTCAGGGCTCCAGAGCTTGCCAGGAGACGCACATGTCCAAGAAGGCCAGTCCCCAGCAGGGAAGCAGGATGGAGCCCCAGGTGCAGGTAGGTCATGGCAGGATGGGGGTACTGGGGATGGTCGAAGGCAGGCAGGGAGGCTCGGGGTCAGGCAACGGGGAGGGAAGCACCGGGGTGTATGTGGGGCACAGGTAGGCCAAGGCAGGATGGAGTGAGGGGCGCTGTGTGGGACCCAAGTAGGAAGGGAGGGGAGGGGTGCTTCAGGAGCCAGGGTCGGGCTATCCCCTCCCCCCACCTCCTGCCACCTCCCAAAGCAGCAGCTGAGTCCCTCCTGAGCTCCCTGTGGGACAGGCCCAGCTTTGGCATCTGCGTCCTTGCCCCAACTTGCTACACGGCTCCCCTCATCTGGAGCCCCCGGCCCGCTTATCTTTCCCACCACAGACCAAATGCATCTTTGGACATGTGGCTGGCTCTGGGATGAAATGTTTCCAGGGCACTTCATTGGCACTCTTAACTCGTGTCATAACACACTGAATTGTTTTATAAGTACGTTTAGAAATAGCTTATTCACAAGAATATCAAACTTCCTCATTCTTGGTCAACATTGACAGATTGTCATTTATCTTAGCATGTTATACATACTCCAGTTAAGTATTTTTCCCCCTTTGTCTGTGATCGTCTACAGATAACACTGGTCTGCTATTAGCTTAGAGTCCATCTCTGCCTTTGCTCTTTCATTTTTCCTGAACTTCCCGTGTGGGATAATTTCTCATATTGCTTTCCCTGATCCTAACTTACTTATTATAATTAAGCGGGGTGTAGGAATAGGAATATAGTATAGTTATGAATGTACAATAACATATATTCCAGTATTCTAAATTGATTTAAATGTACTTAAAAATTATAGTTGAAGATAGAGTGCCTCGTTCGGAAGGGAAGGGGGTCTACACAATATTTGCTTTTATAAAGGGGGTATTGGGTCTGAAATGATAGCTATGGCCATAAGTTAGCAACGTTTGCTAGGAACTGGGTTGATGTTAACTCTGCTAGTTCTGATCCATAGATCACAGTCCTTTGTAGATCTATGTTCTATTGTAGACTTTGTGTGTTAGGTGCAGCATTCATCACATTTTATGTACCGCATTATACATATGATATTCAGTAGCTTACCCTTGTAAATGAAAAGATAAAAGGACTATAGATGAGTAGATTCTTAGTGAGTTGTTCCCCGCCCTCTCCCATTCCCACTAATTTGCTTAGAGATAGCCAATACAGACGATTCTTTAAACATGTGGATGAGGATAGAAACTCAATCCTTAACCATTACACATTTTCAGGACTGACTTTAAATTAAATTTTAGGCTATCATTAGCAATGTACCGCTATTCTCACATTTCTTTTATAGTCTCTTGTTTTGATGACCTTTTCGTACTTCGGTCTTTGCTTAATTTCATTCAGAGCTAGAAAACATGGTAATTTTTAACAACTCCTTGGTAATTCTGCAAATAAAAAGGAAGTTTTAAAAAGGCAGATTTAAAAAGAAAAGAATTGATTTGATTCCAAAGCTGGTATTAACGTATTTTAATGCAGAGGAAAGATAAGGAGCAAGATGAATCTTAAGGTTATAAGAGGCCCATCAAATTGACCTACATGAGCTCACAGAAGTTACACGTTTCCTAAGGCCAAGGAACTGTTTCATGACCTTGAAGGGTATATTAGTATTTCTTCTTAAGTCATTACATTTTCAAACATTGGAACTGCTCAGATTTGGTTCACTGCACAAACCAATCACTTAGAATTTTAAAGAGCATGACTTTGGTCTCCTGGAGACAGCTCTTCTGTGATTGAGCTCTCCTTTGCACGGCCTGTCTACCTTCCCTGTTAATTTTTTTTTCTTTCTTTTTTTTTTTTTTTTGTTTGTTTGTTTTTTCCCCTTGTCAGCCTACATTGTGAATGCAACTGATAGAACAAACACCAACACCTAACACTGGAAATTCTCTCCTCTGGACTCATTTGAAACACATGCTGAGGTTCTCAATCGGCAAGTTTTATAAAATGTCAGAACGTTTTAGAGTTGGGAGTGATTGTTGGACTCATTATAATCACACAGGGAGCTTAAGAAAATACTAATGCCTCAGCCCCACCTTCAGAAATTCTGAATTAACTTGTCTGGGCAAGGCTGCAGGCCCCTATGTTTTTAAAAAGTTTTCCAAGCAATTTGAATGTCCAGCCAATTGGAGAACCACTGGGCTAGTCCCATGCGATCAGATAAAAACAGAAATTCATATAGGATTTCACATAGCAAAGGGCACAAAACTAGACATCAGTATAGCTGAGACTAAACACTGACGGCGCCGGCCCTCCCAGCCCCGCAGACGCCCGCGCCGCCTCCCTCCGCCGAGGGGACCCGGGGTGGCAGCCGCCACAACCCCCGTCCTTCCCGCGCCCCGCGCCCTGCCGCCGCCGCCGCCGCCCCCACTCACCTCAGGGGCGCAACCGGCACAGCCGGCCGTCGGCCTCGTTCCCGCCGAAGCGTCTCGGTGCGGTACTCCCTGCGCGGGCCGGTTCTTCCCCGGCGGCCGCAGGGGGTTCAGGGGTGGGGGGGCGGGGAACGGCCGTCACTTCAGCAACGAACCGAAGCGCCGCCTGGTAGCATTTTCCACAGGCCGGCGCCACCGCAGCCGCCTTGGGTCCGCACAGCCCCCTGCCGGCCGCAGCTCTTGCTGTCTCGCCGAGCCGACAAGCCTCCGCGGACAGGGGAGGGAGCCACGGCGCGAGTCGGAGGCCGGGCGGGGGTGTGCGCAGACTCTGTCCTCTGGGGACTGCGCGCATGCGCACCAGCGGGGCGGGACCCGCGGCCGCTGCGTGGGGGCGGGACCCGCGGCCGCTTCGTGGGGGCCGGCCCCGCCCAGGGGCACTGGTCCGGCTCAGCCAATCGCGAGCGCCGGGTACCTCTTGGCGCGGGCGATTTGAATGGTTCGCGGCCGCCTGAGGGGGCGGCAGGTGGGCACGCCGCTGCCCTTTTGGGAGCTTCTCTGAGATCGGGGGTGGGGGAACCCGCCCCTCATCCTTTCGCCGGAGCCCCACCCTCCCCAGGCCGCGGGACTGGCAAAAAAAAAAAAAAAACAAACCCAGCTGGGAAATTAAAACAACACTGACTTCAGGATAACGGTTACGTCTTTGGATGGAAAGAAGGGAATGGGATAAAGGAAAGGAGAAAAAGAAACTTCAAGCATTTGTATATGATTTGATTTCTTAAAAGAAAGATTTTTAAATGCTAACATTTTGCCACAATGCTTCAATGTTTTGAAGAAATAAAATGTTAATATGTAATTTTATTACATAAAAACCCAAAATTTAGTCATGCATATGCACACAGATATGCATATTTTATATGTAAACATAAAAAACATGCTTCAATGAATAAAATGATAGAGATTTTCTTTATCATTGAGCTTTATTCTTTTCCTGAACTTACGGTTATTTCAGGTACTTCAGGGCTCCAGAGCTTGCCAGGAGACGCACATGTCCAAGAAGGCCAGTCCCCAGCAGGGAAGCAGGATGGAGCCCCAGGTGCAGGTAGGTCACGGCAGGATGGGGGTACTGGGGATGGTCGAAGGCAGGCAGGGAGGCTCGGGGTCAGGCAACGGGGAGGGAAGCACCGGGGTGTATGTGGGGCACAGGTAGGCCAAGGCAGGATGGAGTGAGGGGCGCTGTGTGGGACCCAAGTAGGAAGGGAGGGGAGGGGTGCTTCAGGAGCCAGGGTCGGGCTATCCCCTCCCCCCACCTCCTGCCACCTCCCAAAGCAGCAGCTGAGTCCCTCCTGAGCTCCCTGTGGGACAGGCCCAGCTTTGGCATCTGCGTCCTTGCCCCAACTTGCTACACGGCTCCCCTCATCTGGAGCCCCCGGCCCGCTTATCTTTCCCACCACAGACCAAATGCATCTTTGGACATGTGGCTGGCTCTGGGATGAAATGTTTCCAGGGCACTTCATTGGCACTCTTAACTCGTGTCATAACACACTGAATTGTTTTATAAGTACGTTTAGAAATAGCTTATTCACAAGAATATCAAACTTCCTCATTCTTGGTCAACATTGACAGATTGTCATTTATCTTAGCATGTTATACATACTCCAGTTAAGTATTTTTCCCCCTTTGTCTGTGATCGTCTACAGATAACACTGGTCTGCTATTAGCTTAGAGTCCATCTCTGCCTTTGCTCTTTCATTTTTCCTGAACTTCCCGTGTGGGATAATTTCTCATATTGCTTTCCCTGATCCTAACTTACTTATTATAATTAAGCGGGGTGTAGGAATAGGAATATAGTATAGTTATGAATGTACAATAACATATATTCCAGTATTCTAAATTGATTTAAATGTACTTAAAAATTATAGTTGAAGATAGAGTGCCTCGTTCGGAAGGGAAGGGGGTCTACACAATATTTGCTTTTATAAAGGGGGTATTGGGTCTGAAATGATAGCTATGGCCATAAGTTAGCAACGTTTGCTAGGAACTGGGTTGATGTTAACTCTGCTAGTTCTGATCCATAGATCACAGTCCTTTGTAGATCTATGTTCTATTGTAGACTTTGTGTGTTAGGTGCAGCATTCATCACATTTTATGTACCGCATTATACATATGATATTCAGTAGCTTACCCTTGTAAATGAAAAGATAAAAGGACTATAGATGAGTAGATTCTTAGTGAGTTGTTCCCCGCCCTCTCCCATTCCCACTAATTTGCTTAGAGATAGCCAATACAGACGATTCTTTAAACATGTGGATGAGGATAGAAACTCAATCCTTAACCATTACACATTTTCAGGACTGACTTTAAATTAAATTTTAGGCTATCATTAGCAATGTACCGCTATTCTCACATTTCTTTTATAGTCTCTTGTTTTGATGACCTTTTCGTACTTCGGTCTTTGCTTAATTTCATTCAGAGCTAGAAAACATGGTAATTTTTAACAACTCCTTGGTAATTCTGCAAATAAAAAGGAAGTTTTAAAAAGGCAGATTTAAAAAGAAAAGAATTGATTTGATTCCAAAGCTGGTATTAACGTATTTTAATGCAGAGGAAAGATAAGGAGCAAGATGAATCTTAAGGTTATAAGAGGCCCATCAAATTGACCTACATGAGCTCACAGAAGTTACACGTTTCCTAAGGCCAAGGAACTGTTTCATGACCTTGAAGGGTATATTAGTATTTCTTCTTAAGTCATTACATTTTCAAACATTGGAACTGCTCAGATTTGGTTCACTGCACAAACCAATCACTTAGAATGTTAAAGAGCATGACTTTGGTCTCCTGGAGACAGCTCTTCTGTGATTGAGCTCTCCTTTGCACGGCCTGTCTACCTTCCCTGTTAATTTTTTTTTCTTTCTTTTTTTTTTTTTTTTGGTTGTTTGTTTTTTCCCCTTGTCAGCCTACATTGTGAATGCAACTGATAGAACAAACACCAACACCTAACACTGGAAATTCTCTCCTCTGGACTCATTTGAAACACATGCTGAGGTTCTCAATCGGCAAGTTTTATAAAATGTCAGAACGTTTTAGAGTTGGGAGTGATTGTTGGACTCATTATAATCACACAGGGAGCTTAAGAAAATACTAATGCCTCAGCCCCACCTTCAGAAATTCTGAATTAACTTGTCTGGGCAAGGCTGCAGGCCCCTATGTTTTTAAAAAGTTTTCCAAGCAATTTGAATGTCCAGCCAATTGGAGAACCACTGGGCTAGTCCCATGCGATCAGATAAAAACAGAAATTCATATAGGATTTCACATAGCAAAGGGCACAAAACTAGACATCAGTATAGCTGAGACTAAACACTGACGGCGCCGGCCCTCCCAGCCCCGCAGACGCCCGCGCCGCCTCCCTCCGCCGAGGGGACCCGGGGTGGCAGCCGCCACAACCCCCGTCCTTCCCGCGCCCCGCGCCCTGCCGCCGCCGCCGCCGCCCCCACTCACCTCAGGGGCGCAACCGGCACAGCCGGCCGTCGGCCTCGTTCCCGCCGAAGCGTCTCGGTGCGGTACTCCCTGCGCGGGCCGGTTCTTCCCCGGCGGCCGCAGGGGGTTCAGGGGTGGGGGGGCGGGGAACGGCCGTCACTTCAGCAACGAACCGAAACGCCGCCTGGTGGCATTTTCCACAGGCCGGCGCCACCGCAGCCGCCTTGGGTCCGCACAGCCCCCTGCCGGCCGCAGCTCTTGCTGTCTCGCCGAGCCGACAAGCCTCCGCGGACAGGGGAGGGAGCCACGGCGCGATTCGGAGGCCGGGCGGGGGTGTGCGCAGACTCTGTCCTCTGGGGACTGCGCGCATGCGCACCAGCGGGGCGGGACCCGCGGCCGCTGCGTGGGGGCGGGACCCGCGGCCGCTTCGTGGGGGCCGGCCCCGCCCAGGGGCACTGGTCCGGCTCAGCCAATCGCGAGCGCCGGGTACCTCTTGGCGCGGGCGATTTGAATGGTTCGCGGCCGCCTGAGGGGGCGGCAGGTGGGCACGCCGCTGCCCTTTTGGGAGCTTCTCTGAGATCGGGGGTGGGGGAACCCGCCCCTCATCCTTTCGCCGGAGCCCCACCCTCCCCAGGCCGCGGGACTGGCAAAAAAAAAAAAAAAAACAAACCCAGCTGGGAAATTAAAACAACACTGACTTCAGGATAACGGTTACGTCTTTGGATGGAAAGAAGGGAATGGGATAAAGGAAAGGAGAAAAAGAAACTTCAAGCATTTGTATATGATTTGATTTCTTAAAAGAAAGATTTTTAAATGCTAACATTTTGCCACAATGCTTCAATGTTTTGAAGAAATAAAATGTTAATATGTAATTTTATTACATAAAAACCCAAAATTTAGTCATGCATATGCACACAGATATGCATATTTTATATGTAAACATAAACAACATGATTCAATGAATAAAATGATAGAGATTTTCTTTATCATTGAGCTTTATTCTTTTCCTGAACTTACGGTTATTTCAGGTACTTCAGGGCTCCAGAGCTTGCCAGGAGACGCACATGTCCAAGAAGGCCAGTCCCCAGCAGGGAAGCAGGATGGAGCCCCAGGTGCAGGTAGGTCACGGCAGGATGGGGGTACTGGGGATGGTCGAAGGCAGGCAGGGAGGCTCGGGGTCAGGCAACGGGGAGGGAAGCACCGGGGTGTATGTGGGGCACAGGTAGGCCAAGGCAGGATGGAGTGAGGGGCGCTGTGTGGGACCCAAGTAGGAAGGGAGGGGAGGGGTGCTTCAGGAGCCAGGGTCGGGCTATCCCCTCCCCCCACCTCCTGCCACCTCCCAAAGCAGCAGCTGAGTCCCTCCTGAGCTCCCTGTGGGACAGGCCCAGCTTTGGCATCTGCGTCCTTGCCCCAACTTGCTACACGGCTCCCCTCATCTGGAGCCCCCGGCCCGCTTATCTTTCCCACCACAGACCGAATGCATCTTTGGACATGTGGCTGGCTCTGGGATGAAATGTTTCCAGGGCACTTCATTGGCACTCTTAACTCGTGTCATAACACACTGAATTGTTTTATAAGTACGTTTAGAAATAGCTTATTCACAAGAATATCAAACTTCCTCATTCTTGGTTAACATTGACAGATTGTCATTTATCTTAGCATGTTATACATACTCCAGTTAAGTATTTTTCCCCCTTTGTCTGTGATCGTCTACAGATAACACTGGTCTGCTATTAGCTTAGAGTCCATCTCTGCCTTTGCTCTTTCATTTTTCCTGAACTTCCCGTGTGGGTTAATTTCTCATATTGCTTTCCCTGATCCTAACTTACTTATTATAATTAAGCGGGGTGTAGGAATAGGAATATAGTATAGTTATGAATGTACAATAACATATATTCCAGTATTCTAAATTGATTTAAATGTACTTAAAAATTATAGTTGAAGATAGAGTGCCTCGTTCGGAAGGGAAGGGGGTCTACACAATATTTGCTTTTATAAAGGGGGTATTGGGTCTGAAATGATAGCTATGGCCATAAGTTAGCAACGTTTGCTAGGAACTGGGTTGATGTTAACTCTGCTAGTTCTGATCCATAGATCACAGTCCTTTGTAGATCTATGTTCTATTGTAGACTTTGTGTGTTAGGTGCAGCATTCATCACATTTTATGTACCGCATTATACATATGATATTCAGTAGCTTACCCTTGTAAATGAAAAGATAAAAGGACTATAGATGAGTAGATTCTTAGTGAGTTGTTCCCCGCCCTCTCCCATTCCCACTAATTTGCTTAGAGATAGCCAATAGAGACGATTCTTTAAACATGTGGATGAGGATAGAAACTCAATCCTTAACCATTACACATTTTCAGGACTGACTTTAAATTAAATTTTAGGCTATCATTAGCAATGTACCGCTATTCTCACATTTCTTTTATAGTCTCTTGTTTTGATGACCTTTTCGTACTTCGGTCTTTGCTTAATTTCATTCAGAGCTAGAAAACATGGTAATTTTTAACAACTCCTTGGTAATTCTGCAAATAAAAAGGAAGTTTTAAAAAGGCAGATTTAAAAAGAAAAGAATTGATTTGATTCCAAAGCTGGTATTAACGTATTTTAATGCAGAGGAAAGATAAGGAGCAAGATGAATCTTAAGGTTATAAGAGGCCCATCAAATTGACCTACATGAGCTCACAGAAGTTACACGTTTCCTAAGGCCAAGGAACTGTTTCATGACCTTGAAGGGTATATTAGTATTTCTTCTTAAGTCATTACATTTTCAAACATTGGAACTGCTCAGATTTGGTTCACTGCACAAACCAATCACTTAGAATGTTAAAGAGCATGACTTTGGTCTCCTGGAGACAGCTCTTCTGTGATTGAGCTCTCCTTTGCACGGCCTGTCTACCTTCCCTGTTAATTTTTTTTTCTTTCTTTTTTTTTTTTTTTTGTTTGTTTGTTTTTTCCACTTGTCAGCCTACATTGTGAATGCAACTGATAGAACAAACACCAACACCTAACACTGGAAATTCTCTCCTCTGGACTCATTTGAAACACATGCTGAGGTTCTCAATCGGCAAGTTTTATAAAATGTCAGAACGTTTTAGAGTTGGGAGTGATTGTTGGACTCATTATAATCACACAGGGAGCTTAAGAAAATACTAATGCCTCAGCCCCACCTTCAGAAATTCTGAATTAACTTGTCTGGGGAAGGCTGCAGGCCCCTATGTTTTTAAAAAGTTTTCCAAGCAATTTGAATGTCCAGCCAATTGGAGAACCACTGGGCTAGTCCCATGCGATCAGATAAAAACAGAAATTCATATAGGATTGGACATAGCAAAGGGCACAAAACTAGACATCAGAATAGCTGAGACTAAACACTGACGGCGCCGGCACTCCCAGCCCCGCAGACGCCCGCGCCGCCTCCCTCCGCCGAGGGGACCCGGGGTGGCAGCCGCCACAACCCCCGTCCTTCCCGCGCCCCGCGCACTGCCGCCGCCGCCGCCGCCCCCACTCACCTCAGGGGCGCAACCGGCACAGCCGGCCGTCGGCCTCGTTCCCGCCGAAGCGTCTCGGTGCGGTACTCCCTGCGCGGGCCGGTTCTTCCCCGGCGGCCGCAGGGGGTTCAGGGGTGGGGGGGCGGGGAACGGCCGTCACTTGAGCAACGAACCGAAGCGCCGCCTGGTGGCATTTTCCACAGGCCGGCGCCACCGCAGCCGCCTTGGGTCCGCACAGCCCCCTGCCGGCCGCAGCTCTTGCTGTCTCGCCGAGCCGACAAGCCTCCGCGGACAGGGGAGGGAGCCACGGCGCGAGTCGGAGGCCGGGCGGGGGTGTGCGCAGACTCTGTCCTCTGGGGACTGCGCGCATGCGCACCAGCGGGGCGGGACCCGCGGCCGCTGCGTGGGGGCGGGACCCGCGGCCGCTTCGTGGGGGCCGGCCCCGCCCAGGGGCACTGGTCCGGCTCAGCCAATCGCGAGCGCCGGGTACCTCTTGGCGCGGGCGATTTGAATGGTTCGCGGCCGCCTGAGGGGGCGGCAGGTGGGCACGCCACTGCCCTTTTGGGAGCTTCTCTGAGATCGGGGGTGGGGGAACCCGCCCCTCATCCTTTCGCCGGAGCCCCACCCTCCCCAGGCCGCGGGACTGGCGAAAAAAAAAAACAGCTGGGAAAGTAAAACAACACTGACTTCAGGATAACGGTTACCTCTTTGGATGCAAAGAAGGGAATGGGATAAAGGAAAGGTGAAAAAGAAACTTCAAGCATTTGTATACGATCAGATTTCTGAAAAGAAAGATTTTTAAATGCTAACGTTTTGCCACAATGCGTCAATGTTTTAAAGAAATAAAATGTTTATATGTAATTTTATTACATAACAACCCAAAATATAGCAATGCATATTCACACAGATATGCATATTTTATATGTAAACATAAACAACATGATTCAATGAATAAAATGATAGAGTTTTTCTTTATCATTGAGCTTTATTCTTTTCCTGAACTTACGGTTATTTCAGGTACTTCAGGGCTCCAGAGCTTGCCAGGAGACGCACATGTCCAAGAAGGCCAGTCCCCAGCAGGGAAGTAGGATGGAGCCCCAGGTGCAGGTTGGTCACGGCACGATGGGGGTACTGGGGATGGTCGAAGGCAGGCAGGGAGGCTCGGGGTCAGGCAACTGGGAGGGAAGCACCGGGGTGTATGTGGGGCACAGGTAGGCCAAGGCAGGATGGAGTGAGGGGCGCTGTGTGGGACCCAAGTAGGAAGGGAGGGGAGGGGTGCTTCAGGAGCCAGGGTCGGGCTATCCCCTCCCCCCACCTCCTGCCACCTCCCAAAGCAGCAGCTGAGTCCCTCCTGAGCTCCCTGTCGGACAGGCCCAGCTTTGGCATCTGCGTCCTTGCCCCAACTTGCTACACGGCTCCCCTCATCTGGAGCCCCCGGCCCGCTTATCTTTCCCACCACAGACCGAATGCATCTTTGGACATGTGGCTGGCTCTGGGATGAAATGTTTCCAGGGCACTTCATTGGCACTCTTAACTCGTGTCATAACACACTGAATTGTTTTATAAGTACGTTTAGAAATAGCTTATTCACAAGAATATCAAACTTCCTCATTCTTGGTCAACATTGACAGATTGTCATTTATCTTAGCATGTTATACATACTCCAGTTAAGTATTTTTCCCCCTTTGTCTGTGATCGTCTACAGATAACACTGGTCTGCTATTAGCTTAGAGTCCATCTCTGCCTTTGCTCTTTCATTTTTCCTGAACTTCCCGTGTGGGATAATTTCTCATATTGCTTTCCCTGATCCTAACTTACTTATTATAATTAAGCGGGGTGTAGGAATAGGAATATAGTATAGTTATGAATGTACAATAACATATATTCCAGTATTCTAAATTGATTTAAATGTACTTAAAAATTATAGTTGAAGATAGTGTGCCTCGTTCGGAAGGGAAGGGGGTCTACACAATATTTGCTTTTATAAAGGGGGTATTGGGTCTGAAATGATAGCTATGGCCATAAGTTAGCAACGTTTGCTAGGAACTGGGTTGATGTTAACTCTGCTAGTTCTGATCCATAGATCACAGTCCTTTGTAGATCTATGTTCTATTGTAGACTTTGTGTGTTAGGTGCAGCATTCATCACATTTTATGTACCGCATTATACATATGATATTCAGTAGCTTACCCTTGTAAATGAAAAGATAAAAGGACTATAGATGAGTAGATTCTTAGTGAGTTGTTCCCCGCCCTCTCCCATTCCCACTAATTTGCTTAGAGATAGCCAATACAGACGATTCTTTAAACATGTGGATGAGGATAGAAACTCAATCCTTAACCATTACACATTTTCAGGACTGACTTTAAATTAAATTTTAGGCTATCATTAGCAATGTACCGCTATTCTCACATTTCTTTTATAGTCTCTTGTTTTGATGACCTTTTCGTACTTCGGTCTTTGCTTAATTTCATTCAGAGCTAGAAAACATGGTAATTTTTAACAACTCCTTGGTAATTCTGCAAATAAAAAGGAAGTTTTAAAAAGGCAGATTTAAAAAGAAAAGAATTGATTTGATTCCAAAGCTGGTATTAACGTATTTTAATGCAGAGGAAAGATAAGGAGCAAGATGAATCTTAAGGTTATAAGAGGCCCATCAAATTGACCTACATGAGCTCACAGAAGTTACACGTTTCCTAAGGCCAAGGAACTGTTTCATGACCTTGAAGGGTATATTAGTATTTCTTCTTAAGTCATTACATTTTCAAACATTGGAACTGCTCAGATTTGGTTCACTGCACAAACCAATCACTTAGAATGTTAAAGAGCATGACTTTGGTCTCCTGGAGACAGCTCTTCTGTGATTGAGCTCTCCTTTGCACGGCCTGTCTACCTTCCCTGTTAATTTTTTTTTCTTTCTTTTTTTTTTTTGTTTGTTTGTTTTTTCCCCTTGTCAGCCTACATTGTGAATGCAACTGATAGAACAAACACCAACACCTAACACTGGAAATTCTCTCCTCTGGACTCATTTGAAACACATGCTGAGGTTCTCAATCGGCAAGTTTTATAAAATGTCAGAACGTTTTAGAGTTGGGAGTGATTGTTGGACTCATTATAATCACACAGGGAGCTTAAGAAAATACTAATGCCTCAGCCCCACCTTCAGAAATTCTGAATTAACTTGTCTGGGCAAGGCTGCAGGCCCCTATGTTTTTAAAAAGTTTTCCAAGCAATTTGAATGTCCAGCCAATTGGAGAACCACTGGGCTAGTCCCATGCGATCAGATAAAAACAGAAATTCATATAGGATTTCACATAGCAAAGGGCACAAAACTAGACATCAGTATAGCTGAGACTAAACACTGACGGCGCCGGCCCTCCCAGCCCCGCAGACGCCCGCGCCGCCTCCCTCCGCCGAGGGGACCCGGGGTGGCAGCCGCCACAACCCCCGTCCTTCCCGCGCCCCGCGCCCTGCCGCCGCCGCCGCCGCCCCCACTCACCTCAGGGGCGCAACCGGCACAGCCGGCCGTCGGCCTCGTTCCCGCCGAAGCGTCTCGGTGCGGTACTCCCTGCGCGGGCCGGTTCTTCCCCGGCGGCCGCAGGGGGTTCAGGGGTGGGGGGGCGGGGAACGGCCGTCACTTGAGCAACGAACCGAAGCGCCGCCTGGTGGCATTTTCCACAGGCCGGCGCCACCGCAGCCGCCTTGGGTCCGCACAGCCCCCTGCCGGCCGCAGCTCTTGCTGTCTCGCCGAGCCGACAAGCCTCCGCGGACAGGGGAGGGAGCCACGGCGCGAGTCGGAGGCCGGGCGGGGGTGTGCGCAGACTCTGTCCTCTGGGGACTGCGCGCATGCGCACCAGCGGGGCGGGACCCGCGGCCGCTGCGTGGGGGCGGGACCCGCGGCCGCTTCGTGGGGGCCGGCCCCGCCCAGGGGCACTGGTCCGGCTCAGCCAATCGCGAGCGCCGGGTACCTCTTGGCGCGGGCGATTTGAATGGTTCGCGGCCGCCTGAGGGGGCGGCAGGTGGGCACGCCGCTGCCCTTTTGGGAGCTTCTCTGAGATCGGGGGTGGGGGAACCCGCCCCTCATCCTTTCGCCGGAGCCCCACCCTCCCCAGGCCGCGGGACTGGCAAAAAAAAAAAAAAACAAACCCAGCTGGGAAATTAAAACAACACTGACTTCAGGATAACGGTTACGTCTTTGGATGGAAAGAAGGGAATGGGATAAAGGAAAGGAGAAAAAGAAACTTCAAGCATTTGTATATGATTTGATTTCTTAAAAGAAAGATTTTTAAATGCTAACATTTTGCCACAATGCTTCAATGTTTTGAAGAAATAAAATGTTAATATGTAATTTTATTACATAAAAACCCAAAATTTAGTCATGCATATGCACACAGATATGCATATTTTATATGTAAACATAAAAAACATGATTCAATGAATAAAATGATAGAGATTTTCTTTATCATTGAGCTTTATTCTTTTCCTGAACTTACGGTTATTTCAGGTACTTCAGGGCTCCAGAGCTTGCCAGGAGACGCACATGTCCAAGAAGGCCAGTCCCCAGCAGGGAAGCAGGATGGAGCCCCAGGTGCAGGTAGGTCACGGCAGGATGGGGGTACTGGGGATGGTCGAAGGCAGGCAGGGAGGCTCGGGGTCAGGCAACGGGGAGGGAAGCACCGGGGTGTATGTGGGGCACAGGTAGGCCAAGGCAGGATGGAGTGAGGGGCGCTGTGTGGGACCCAAGTAGGAAGGGAGGGGAGGGGTGCTTCAGGAGCCAGGGTCGGGCTATCCCTTCCCCCCACCTCCTGCCACCACCCAAAGCAGCAGCTGAGTCCCTCCTGAGCTCCCTGTGGGACAGGCCCAGCTTTGGCATCTGTGTCCTTGCCCCAACTTGCTACACGGCTCCCCTCATCTGGAGCCCCCGGCCCGCTTATCTTTCCCACCACAGACCGAATGCATCTTTGGACATGTGGCTGGCTCTGGGATGAAATGTTTCCAGGGCACTTCATTGGCACTCTTAACTCGTGTCATAACACACTGAATTGTTTTATAAGTACGTTTAGAAATAGCTTATTCACAAGAATATCAAACTTCCTCATTCTTGGTCAACATTGACAGATTGTCATTTATCTTAGCATGTTATACATACTCCAGTTAAGTATTTTTCCCCCTTTGTCTGTGATCGTCTACAGATAACACTGGTCTGCTATTAGCTTAGAGTCCATCTCTGCCTTTGCTCTTTCATTTTTCCTGAACTTCCCGTGTGGGATAATTTCTCATATTGCTTTCCCTGATCCTAACTTACTTATTATAATTAAGCGGGGTGTAGGAATAGGAATATAGTATAGTTATGAATGTACAATAACATATATTCCAGTATTCTAAATTGATTTAAATGTACTTAAAAATTATAGTTGAATATAGAGTGCCTCGTTCGGAAGGGAAGGGGGTCTACACAATATTTGCTTTTATAAAGGGGGTATTGGGTCTGAAATGATAGCTATGGCCATAAGTTAGCAACGTTTGCTAGGAACTGGGTTGATGTTAACTCTGCTAGTTCTGATCCATAGATCACAGTCCTTTGTAGATCTATGTTCTATTGTAGACTTTGTGTGTTAGGTGCAGCATTCATCACATTTTATGTACCGCATTATACATATGATATTCAGTAGCTTACCCTTGTAAATGAAAAGATAAAAGGACTATAGATGAGTAGATTCTTAGTGAGTTGTTCCCCGCCCTCTCCCATTCCCACTAATTTGCTTAGAGATAGCCAATAGAGACGATTCTTTAAACATGTGGATGAGGATAGAAACTCAATCCTTAACCATTACACATTTTCAGGACTGACTTTAAATTAAATTTTAGGCTATCATTAGCAATGTACCGCTATTCTCACATTTCTTTTATAGTCTCTTGTTTTGATGACCTTTTCGTACTTCGGTCTTTGCTTAATTTCATTCAGAGCTAGAAAACATGGTAATTTTTAACAACTCCTTGGTAATTCTGCAAATAAAAAGGAAGTTTTAAAAAGGCAGATTTAAAAAGAAAAGAATTGATTTGATTCCAAAGCTGGTATTAACGTATTTTAATGCAGAGGAAAGATAAGGAGCAAGATGAATCTTAAGGTTATAAGAGGCCCATCAAATTGACCTACATGAGCTCACAGAAGTTACACGTTTCCTAAGGCCAAGGAACTGTTTCATGACCTTGAAGGGTATATTAGTATTTCTTCTTAAGTCATTACATTTTCAAACATTGGAACTGCTCAGATTTGGTTCACTGCACAAACCAATCACTTAGAATGTTAAAGAGCATGACTTTGGTCTCCTGGAGACAGCTCTTCTGTGATTGAGCTCTCCTTTGCACGGCCTGTCTACCTTCCCTGTTAATTTTTTTTTCTTTCTTTTTTTTTTTTTTGTTTGTTTGTTTTTTCCCCTTGTCAGCCTACATTGTGAATGCAACTGATAGAACAAACACCAACACCTAACACTGGAAATTCTCTCCTCTGGACTCATTTGAAACACATGCTGAGGTTCTCAATCGGCAAGTTTTATAAAATGTCAGAACGTTTTAGAGTTGGGAGTGATTGTTGGACTCATTATAATCACACAGGGAGCTTAAGAAAATACTAATGCCTCAGCCCCACCTTCAGAAATTCTGAATTAACTTGTCTGGGGAAGGCTGCAGGCCCCTATGTTTTTAAAAAGTTTTCCAAGCAATTTGAATGTCCAGCCAATTGGAGAACCACTGGGCTAGTCCCATGCGATCAGATAAAAACAGAAATTCATATAGGATTTCACATAGCAAAGGGCACAAAACTAGACATCAGTATAGCTGAGACTAAACACTGACGGCGCCGGCCCTCCCAGCCCCGCAGACGCCCGCGCCGCCTCCCTCCGCCGAGGGGACCCGGGGTGGCAGCCGCCACAACCCCCGTCCTTCCCGCGCCCCGCGCCCTGCCGCCGCCGCCGCCGCCCCCACTCACCTCAGGGGCGCAACCGGCACAGCCGGCCGTCGGCCTCGTTCCCGCCGAAGCGTCTCGGTGCGGTACTCCCTGCGCGGGCCGGTTCTTCCCCGGCGGCCGCAGGGGGTTCAGGGGTGGGGGGGCGGGGAACGGCCGTCACTTGAGCAACGAACCGAAGCGCCGCCTGGTGGCATTTTCCACAGGCCGGCGCCACCGCAGCCGCCTTGGGTCCGCACAGCCCCCTGCCGGCCGCAGCTCTTGCTGTCTCGCCGAGCCGACAAGCCTCCGCGGACAGGGGAGGGAGCCACGGCGCGAGTCGGAGGCCGGGCGGGGGTGTGCGCAGACTCTGTCCTCTGGGGACTGCGCGCATGCGCACCAGCGGGGCGGGACCCGCGGCCGCTGCGTGGGGGCGGGACCCGCGGCCGCTTCGTGGGGGCCGGCCCCACCCAGGGGCACTGGTCCGGCTCAGCCAATCGCGAGCGCCGGGTACCTCTTGGCGCGGGCGATTTGAATGGTTCGCGGCCGCCTGAGGGGGCGGCAGGTGGGCACGCCGCTGCCCTTTTGGGAGCTTCTCTGAGATCGGGGGTGGGGGAACCCGCCCCTCATCCTTTCGCCGGAGCCCCACCCTCCCCAGTCCGCGGGACTGGCGAAAAAAAAAACAGCTGGGAAAGTAAAACAACACTGACTTCAGGATAACGGTTACCTCTTTGGATGCAAAGAAGGGAATGGGATAAAGGAAAGGTGAAAAAGAAACTTCAAGCATTTGTATACGATCTGACTTCTGAAAAGAAAGATTTTTAAATGCTAACGTTTTGCCACAATGCGTCAATGTTTTAAAGAAATAAAATGTTAATATGTAATTTTATTACATAAGAACCCAAAATATAGCCATGCATATGCACACAGATATGCATATTGTATATTTAAACATAAAAAACATGATTCAATGAATAAAATGATAGAGATTTTCTTTATCATTGAGCTTTATTCTTTTCCTGAACTTAAGGTTATTTCAGGTACTTCAGGGCTCCAGAGCTTGCCAGGAGACGCACATGTCCAAGAAGGCCAGTCCCCAGCAGGGAAGCAGGATGGAACCCCAGGTGCAGGTAGGTCACGGCACGATGGGGGTACTGGGGATGGTCGAAGGCAGGCAGGGAGGCTCGGGGTCAGGCAACGGGGAGGGAAGCACCGGGGTGTATGTGGGGCACAGGTAGGCCAAGGCAGGATGGAGTGAGGGGCGCTGTGTGGGACCCAAGTAGGAAGGGAGGGGAGGGGTGCTTCAGGAGCCAGGGTCGGGCTATCCCCTCCCCCCACCTCCTGCCACCTCCCAAAGCAGCAGCTGAGTCCCTCCTGAGCTCCCTGTGGGACAGGCCCAGCTTTGGCATCTGCGTCCTTGCCCCAACTTGCTACACGGCTCCCCTCATCTGGAGCCCCCGGCCCGCTTATCTTTCCCACCACAGACCGAATGCATCTTTGGACATGTGGCTGGCTCTGGGATGAAATGTTTCCAGGGCACTTCATTGGCACTCTTAACTCGTGTCATAACACACTGAATTGTTTTATAAGTACGTTTAGAAATAGCTTATTCACAAGAATATCAAACTTCCTCATTCTTGGTCAACATTGACAGATTGTCATTTATCTTAGCATGTTATACATACTCCAGTTAAGTATTTTTCCCCCTTTGTCTGTGATCGTCTACAGATAACACTGGTCTGCTATTAGCTTAGAGTCCATCTCTGCCTTTGCTCTTTCATTTTTCCTGAACTTCCCGTGTGGGATAATTTCTCATATTGCTTTCCCTGATCCTAACTTACTTATTATAATTAAGCGGGGTGTAGGAATAGGAATATAGTATAGTTATGAATGTACAATAACATATATTCCATTATTCTAAATTGATTTAAATGTACTTAAAAATTATAGTTGAAGATAGAGTGCCTCGTTTGGAAGGGAAGGGGGTCTACACAATATTTGCTTTTATAAAGGGGGTATTGGGTCTGAAATGATAGCTATGGCCATAAGTTAGCAACGTTTGCTAGGAACTGGGTTGATGTTAACTCTGCTAGTTCTGATCCATAGATCACAGTCCTTTGTAGATCTATGTTCTATTGTAGACTTTGTGTGTTAGGTGCAGCATTCATCACATTTTATGTACCGCATTATACATATGATATTCAGTAGCTTACCCTTGTAAATGAAAAGATAAAAGGACTATAGATGAGTAGATTCTTAGTGAGTTGTTCCCCGCCCTCTCCCATTCCCACTAATTTGCTTAGAGATAGCCAATAGAGACGATTCTTTAAACATGTGGATGAGGATAGAAACTCAATCCTTAACCATTACACAGTTTCAGGACTGACTTTAAATTAAATTTTAGGCTATCATTAGCAGTGTACCGCTATTCTAAGGTTTCTTTTATAGTCTCTTGTTTCGATGACCTTTTCGTACTTCGGTCTTTGCTTAATTTCATTCAGAGCTAGAAAACATGGTAATTTTTAACAACTCCTTGGTAATTCTGCAAATAAAAAGGAAGTTTTAAAAAGGCAGATTTAAAAAGAAAAGAATTGATTTGATTCCAAAGCTGGTATTAACGTATTTTAATGCAGAGGAAAGATAAGGAGCAAGATGAATCTTAAGGTTATAAGAGGCCCATCAAATTGACCTACATGAGCTCACAGAAGTTACACGTTTCCTAAGGCCAAGGAACTGTTTCATGACCTTGAAGGGTATATTAGTATTTCTTCTTAAGTCATTATATTTTCAAACATTGGAACAGCTCAGATTTGGTTCACTGCACAAACCAATCACTTAGAATGTGAAAGAGCATGACTTTGGTCTCCTGGAGACAGCTCTTCTGTGATTGAGCTCTCCTTTGCACGGCCTGTCTACCTTCCCTGTTAATTTTTTTTTCTTTCTTTTTTTTTTTTTTTCTTTGTTTGTTTTTTCCCCTTGTCAGCCTACATTGTGAATGCAACTGATAGAACAAACACCAACACCTAACACTGGAAATTCTCTCCTCTGGACTCATTTGAAACACATGCTGAGGTTCTCAATCGGCAAGTTTTATAAAATGTCAGAACGTTTTAGAGTTGGGAGTGATTGTTGGACTCATTATAATCACACAGGGAGCTTAAGAAAATACTAATGCCTCAGCCCCACCTTCAGAAATTCTGAATTAACTTGTCTGGGCAAGGCTGCAGGCCCCTATGTTTTTAAAACGTTTTCCAAGCAATTTGAATGTCCAGCCAATTGGAGAACCACTGGGCTAGTCCCATTCGATCAGATAAAAACAGAAATTCATATAGGATTTGACATAGCAAAGGGCACAAAACTAGACATCAGAAGAGCTGAGACTAAACACTGACGGCGCCGGCACTCCCAGCCCCGCAGACGCCCGCGCCGCCTCCCTCCGCCGAGGGGACCCGGGGTGGCAGCCGCCACAACCCCCGTCCTTCCCGCGCCCCGCCGCCGCCCCCACTCACCTCAGGGGCGCAACCGGCACAGCCGGCCGTCGGCCTCGTTCCCGCCGAAGCGTCTCGGTGCGGTACTCCCTGCGCGGGCCGGTTCTTCCCCGGCGGCCGCAGGGGGTTCAGGGGTGGGGGGGCGGCGAACGGCCGTCACTTGAGCAACGAACCGAAGCGCCGCCTGGTGGCATTTTCCACAGGCCGGCGCCACCGCAGCCGCCTTGGGTCCGCACAGCCCCCTGCCGGCCGCAGCTCTTGCTGTCTCGCCGAGCCGACAAGCCTCCGCGGACAGGGGAGGGAGCCACGGCGCTAGTCGGAGGCCGGGCGGGGGTGTGCGCAGACTCTGTCCTCTGGGGACTGCGCGCATGCGCACCAGCGGGGCGGGACCCGCGGCCGCTGCGTGGGGGCGGGACCCGCGGCCGCTTCGTGGGGGCCGGCCCCACCCAGGGGCACTGGTCCGGCTCAGCCAATCGCGAGCGCCGGGTACCTCTTGGCGCGGGCGATTTGAATGGTTCGCGGCCGCCTGAGGGGGCGGCAGGTGGGCACGCCGCTGCCCTTTTGGGAGCTTCTCTGAGATCGGGGGTGGGGGAACCCGCCCCTCATCCTTTCGCCGGAGCCCCACCCTCCCCAGTCCGCGGGACTGGCGAAAAAAAAAAACAGCTGGGAAAGTAAAACAACACTGACTTCAGGATAACGGTTACCTCTTTGGATGCAAAGAAGGGAATGGGATAAAGGAAAGGTGAAAAAGAAACTTCAAGCATTTGTATACGATCTGACTTCTGAAAAGAAAGATTTTTAAATGCTAACGTTTTGCCACAATGCGTCAATGTTTTAAAGAAATAAAATGTTAATATGTAATTTTATTACATAAGAACCCAAAATATAGCCATGCATATGCACACAGATATGCATATTTTATATTTAAACATAAAAAACATGATTCAATGAATAAAATGATAGAGATTTTCTTTATCATTGAGCTTTATTCTTTTCCTGAACTTACGGTTATTTCAGGTACTTCAGGGCTCCAGAGCTTGCCAGGAGACGCACATGTCCAAGAAGGCCAGTCCCCAGCAGGGAAGCAGGATGGAGCCCCAGGTGCAGGTAGGTCACGGCACGATGGGGGTACTGGGGATGGTCGAAGGCAGGCAGGGAGGCTCGGGGTCAGGCAACGGGGAGGGAAGCACCGGGGTGTATGTGGGGCACAGGTAGGCCAAGGCAGGATGGAGTGAGGGGCGCTGTGTGGGACCCAAGTAGGAAGGGAGGGGAGGGGTGCTTCAGGAGCCAGGGTCGGGCTATCCCCTCCCCCCACCTCCTGCCACCTCCCAAAGCAGCAGCTGAGTCCCTCCTGAGCTCCCTGTGGGACAGGCCCAGCTTTGGCATCTGCGTCCTTGCCCCAACTTGCTACACGGCTCCCCTCATCTGGAGCCCCCGGCCCGCTTATCTTTCCCACCACAGACCGAATGCATCTTTGGACATGTGGCTGGCTCTGGGATGAAATGTTTCCAGGGCACTTCATTGGCACTCTTAACTCGTGTCATAACACACTGAATTGTTTTATAAGTACGTTTAGAAATAGCTTATTCACAAGAATATCAAACTTCCTCATTCTTGGTCAACATTGACAGATTGTCATTTATCTTAGCATGTTATACATACTCCAGTTAAGTATTTTTCCCCCTTTGTCTGTGATCGTCTACAGATAACACTGGTCTGCTATTAGCTTAGAGTCCATCTCTGCCTTTGCTCTTTCATTTTTCCTGAAATTCCCGTGTGGGATAATTTCTCATATTGCTTTCCCTGATCCTAACTTACTTATTATAATTAAGCGGGGTGTAGGAATAGGAATATAGTATAGTTATGAAGGTACAATAACATATATTCCATTATTCTAAATTGATTTAAATGTACTTAAAAATTATAGTTGAAGATAGAGTGCCTCGTTTGGAAGGGAAGGGGGTCTACACAATATTTGCTTTTATAAAGGGGGTATTGGGTCTGAAATGATAGCTATGGCCATAAGTTAGCAACGTTTGCTAGGAACTGGGTTGATGTTAACTCTGCTAGTTCTGATCCATAGATCACAGTCCTTTGTAGATCTATGTTCTATTGTAGACTTTGTGTGTTAGGTGCAGCATTCATCACATTTTATGTACCGCATTATACATATGATATTCAGTAGCTTACCCTTGTAAATGAAAAGATAAAAGGACTATAGATGAGTAGATTCTTAGTGAGTTGTTCCCCGCCCTCTCCCATTCCCACTAATTTGCTTAGAGATAGCCAATAGAGACGATTCTTTAAACATGTGGATGAGGATAGAAACTCAATCCTTAACCATTACACAGTTTCAGGACTGACTTTAAATTAAATTTTAGGCTATCATTAGCAGTGTACCGCTATTCTCAGGTTTCTTTTATAGTCTCTTGTTTCGATGACCTTTTCGTACTTCGGTCTTTGCTTAATTTCATTCAGAGCTAGAAAACATGGTAATTTTTAACAACTCCTTGGTAATTCTGCAAATAAAAAGGAAGTTTTAAAAAGGCAGATTTAAAAAGAAAAGAATTGATTTGATTCCAAAGCTGGTATTAACGTATTTTAATGCAGAGGAAAGATAAGGAGCAAGATGAATCTTAAGGTTATAAGAGGCCCATCAAATTGACCTACATGAGCTCACAGAAGTTACACGTTTCCTAAGGCCAAGGAACTGTTTCATGACCTTGAAGGGTATATTAGTATTTCTTCTTAAGTCATTATATTTTCAAACATTGGAACAGCTCAGATTTGGTTCACTGCACAAACCAATCACTTAGAATGTGAAAGAGCATGACTTTGGTCTCCTGGAGACAGCTCTTCTGTGATTGAGCTCTCCTTTGCACGGCCTGTCTACCTTCCCTGTTAATTTTTTTTTCTTTCTTTTTTTTTTTTTTCTTTGTTTGTTTTTTCCCCTTGTCAGCCTACATTGTGAATGCAACTGATAGAACAAACACCAACACCTAACACTGGAAATTCTCTCCTCTGGACTCATTTGAAACACATGCTGAGGTTCTCAATCGGCAAGTTTTATAAAATGTCAGAACGTTTTAGAGTTGGGAGTGATTGTTGGACTCATTATAATCACACAGGGAGCTTAAGAAAATACTAATGCCTCAGCCCCACCTTCAGAAATTCTGAATTAACTTGTCTGGGCAAGGCTGCAGGCCCCTATGTTTTTAAAACGTTTTCCAAGCAATTTGAATGTCCAGCCAATTGGAGAACCACTGGGCTAGTCCCATTCGATCAGATAAAAACAGAAATTCATATAGGATTTGACATAGCAAAGGGCACAAAACTAGACATCAGAAGAGCTGAGACTAAACACTGACGGCGCCGGCACTCCCAGCCCCGCAGACGCCCGCGCCGCCTCCCTCCGCCGAGGGGACCCGGGGTGGCAGCCGCCACAACCCCCGTCCTTCCCGCGCCCCGCCGCCGCCCCCGCCGCCGCCGTCGCCGCCGCCCCCACTCACCTCAGGGGCGCAACCGGCACAGCCGGCCGTCGGCCTTGTTCCCGCCGAAGCGTCTCGGTGCGGTACTCCCTGCGCGGGCCGGTTCTTCCCCGGCGGCCGCAGGGGGTTCAGGGGTGGGGGGGCGGCGAACGGCCGTCACTTGAGCAACGAACCGAAGCGCCGCCTGGTGGCATTTTCCACAGGCCGGCGCCACCGCAGCCGCCTTGGGTCCGCACAGCCCCTGCCGGCCGCAGTTCTTGCTGTCTCGCCGAGCCGACAAGCCTCCGCGGACAGGGGAGGGAGCCACGGCGCGAGTCGGAGGCCGGGCGGGGGTGTGCGCAGACTCTGTCCTCTGGGGACTGCGCGCATGCGCACCAGAGGGGCGGGACCCGCGGCCGCTGCGTGGGGGCGGGACCAGCCCAGGGGCACTGGTCCGGCTCAGCCAATCGCGAGCGCCGGGTACCTCTTGGCGCGGGCGATTTGAATGGTTCGCGGCCGCCTGAGGTGGCGGCAGGTGGGCACGCCGCTGCCCTTTTGGGAGCTTCTCTGAGATCGGGGGTGGGGGAACCCGCCCCTCATCCTTTCGCCGGAGCGCCACCCTCCCCAGGCCGCGGGACTGGCAAAAAAAAAAAAAAGAAAAAACAAACCCAGCTGGGAAATTAAAACACCACTGACTTCAGGATAAGGGTTACGTCTTTGGATGGAAAGAAGGGAATGGGATAAAGGAAAGGAGAAAAAGAAACTTCAAGCATTTGTATATGATTTGATTTCTTAAAAGAAAGATTTTTAAATGCTAACATTTTGCCACAATGCTTCAATGTTTTGAAGAAATAAAATGTTAATATGTAATTTTATTACATAAAAACCCAAAATTTAGTCATGCATATGCACACAGATATGCATATTTTATATGTAAACATAAAAAACATGATTCAATGAATAAAATGATAGAGATTTTCTTTATCATTGAGCTTTATTCTTTTCCTGAACTTACGGTTATTTCAGGTACTTCAGGGCTCCAGAGCTTGCCAGGAGACGCACATGTCCAAGAAGGCCAGTCCCCAGCAGGGAAGCAGGATGGAGCCCCAGGTGCAGGTAGGTCACGGCACGAAGGGGGGACTGGGGATGGTCGAAGGCAGGCAGGGAGGCTCGGGGTCAGGCAACGGGGAGGGAAGCACCGGGGTGTATGTGGGGCACAGGTAGGCCAAAGCAGGATGGAGTGAGGGGCGCTGTGTGGGACCCAAGTAGGAAGGGAGGGGAGGGGTGCTTCAGGAGCCAGGGTCGGGCTATCCCCTCCCCCCACCTCCTGCCACCTCCCAAAGCAGCAGCTGAGTCCCTCCTGAGCTCCCTGTGGGACAGGCCCAGCTTTGGCATCTGCGTCCTTGCCCCAACTTGCTACACGGCTCCCCTCATCTGGAGCCCCCGGCCCACTTTTCTTTCCCACCACAGACCGAATGCATCTTTGGACATGTGGCTGGCTCTGGGATGAAATGTTTCCAGGGCACTTCATTGGCACTCTTAACTCGTGTCATAACACACTGAATATTTTTATAAGTACGTTTAGAAATAGCTTATTCACAAGAATATCAAACTTCCTCATTCTTGGTCAACATTGACAGATTGTCATTTATCTTAGCATGTTATACATACTCCAGTTAAGTATTTTTCCCCCTTTGTCTGTGATCGTCTACAGATAACACTGGTCTGCTATTAGCTTAGAGTCCATCTCTGCCTTTGCTCTTTCATTTTTCCTGAACTTCCCGTGTGGGATAATTTCTCATATTGCTTTCCCTGATCCTAACTTACTTATTATAATTAAGCGGGGTGTAGGAATAGGAATATAGTATAGTTATGAAGGTACAATAACATATATTCCATTATTCTAAATTGATTTAAATGTACTTAAAAATAATAGTTGAAGATAGAGTGCCTCGTTTGGAAGGGAAGGGGGTCTACACAATATTTGCTTTTATAAAGGGGGTATTGGGTCTGAAATGATAGCTATGGCCATAAGTTAGCAACGTTTGCTAGGAACTGGGTTGATGTTAACTCTGCTAGTTCTGATCCATAGATCACAGTCCTTTGTAGATCTATGTTCTATTGTAGACTTTGTGTGTTAGGTGCAGCATTTATCACATTTTATGTACCGCATTATACATATGATATTCAGTAGCTTACCCTTGTAAATGAAAAGATAAAAGGACTATAGATGAGTAGATTCTTAGTGAGTTGTTCCCCGCCCTCTCCCATTCCCACTAATTTGCTTAGAGATAGCCAATACAGACGATTCTTTAAACATGTGGATGAGGATAGAAACTCAATCCTTAACCATTACACATTTTCAGGACTGACTTTAAATTAAATTTCAGGCTATCATTAGCAATGTACCGCTATTCTCACATTTCTTTTATAGTCTCTTGTTTTGATGACCTTTTCGTACTTCGGTCTTTGCTTAATTTCATTCAGAGCTAGAAAACATGGTAATTTTTAACAACTCCTTGGTAATTCTGCAAATACAAAGGAAGTTTTAAAAAGGCAGATTTAAAAAGAAAAGAATTGATTTGATTCCAAAGCTGGTATTAACGTATTTTAATGCAGAGGAAAGATAAGGAGCAAGATGAATCTTAAGGTTATAAGAGGCCCATCAAATTGACCTACATGAGCTCACAGAAGTTACACGTTTCCTAAGGCCAAGGAACTGTTTCATGACCTTGAAGGGTATATTAGTATTTCTTCTTAAGTCATTACATTTTCAAACATTGGAACAGCTCAGATTTGGTTCACTGCACAAACCAATCACTTAGAATGTTAAAGAGCATGACTTTGGTCTCCTGGAGACAGCTCTTCTGTGATTGAGCTCTCCTTTGCACGGCCTGTCTACCTTCCCTGTTAATTTTTTTTTCTTTCTTTTTTTTTTTTTTTGTTTGTTTGTTTTTTCCCCTTGTCAGCCTACATTGTGAATGCAACTGATAGAACAAACACCAACACCTAACACTGGAAATTCTCTCCTCTGGACTCATTTGAAACACATGCTGAGGTTCTCAATCGGCAAGTTTTATAAAATGTCAGAACGTTTTAGAGTTGGGAGTGATTGTTGGACTCATTATAATCACACAGGGAGCTTAAGAAAATACTAATGCCTCAGCCCCACCTTCAGAAATTCTGAATTAACTTGTCTGGGGAAGGCTGCAGGCCCCTATGTTTTTAAAAAGTTTTTCAAGCAATTTGAATGTCCAGCCAATTGGAGAACCACTGGGCTAGTCCCATTCGATCAGATAAAAACAGAAATTCATATAGGATTTGACATAGCAAAGGGCACAAAACTAGACATCAGAATAGCTGAGACTAAACACTGACGGCGCTGGCTCTCCCAGCCCCGCAGACGCTGGCGCCGCCTCCCTCCGCCGAGGGGACCCGGGGTGGCAGCCGCCACAACCCCCATCCTTCCCGCGCCCCGCGCCCTGCCGCCGCCGCCGCCGCCGCCGCCGCCCCCACTCACCTCAGGGGCGCAACCGGCACAGCCGGCCGTCGGCCTCGTTCCCGCCGAAGCGTCTCGGTGCGGTACTCCCTGCGCGGTCCGGTTCTTCCCCGGCGGCGGCAGGGGGTTCAGGGATGGGGGGGCGGGGAACGGCCGTCACTTGAGCAACGAACCGAAGCGCCGCCTGGTGGCATTTTCCACAGGCCGGCGCCACCGCAGCCGCCTTGAGTCCGCACAGCCCCCTGCCGGCCACAGCTCTTGCTGTCTCGCCTAGCCGACAAGGCTCCGGGGACAGGGGAGGGAGCCACGGCGCGAGTCGGAGGCCGGGCGGGGGTGTGCGCAGACTCTGTCCTCTGGGGACTGCGCGCATGCGCACCAGCGGGGCGGGACTCGCGGCCGCTGCGTGGGGGCGGGACCCGCGGCCGCTTCGTGGGGGCCGGCCCCGCCCAGGGGCACTGGTCCGGCTCAGCCAATCGCGAGCGCCGGGTACCTCTTGGCGCGGGCCATTTGAATGGTTCGCGGCCGCCTGAGGTGGCGGCAGGTGGGCACGCAGCTGCCCTTTTGGGAGCTTCTCTGAGATCGGGGGTGGGGGAACCCGCCCCTCATCCTTTCGCCGGAGCCCCACCCTCCCCAGGCCTGGGGACTGGCAAATAAAACAAAAAGAAAAAAAAAAAAACCCAGCTGGCAAATTAAAACAACACTGACTTCAGGATAACGGTTACGTCTTTGGATGGAAAGAAGGGAATGGGATAAAGGAAAGGAGAAAAAGAAACTTCAAGCATTTGTATATGATTTGATTTCTTAAAAGAAAGATTTTTAAATGCTAACATTTTGCCACAATGCTTCAATGTTTTGAAGAAATAAAATGTTAATATGTAATTTTATTACATAAAAACCCAAAATTTAGTCATGCATATGCACACAGATATGCATATTTTATATGTAAACATAAAAAACATGATTCAATGAATAAAATGATAGAGATTTTCTTTATCATTGAGCTTTATTCTTTTCCTGAACTTACGGTTATTTCAGGTACTTCAGGGCTCCAGAGCTTGCCAGGAGACGCACATGTCCAAGAAGGCCAGTCCCCAGCAGGGAAGCAGGATGGAGCCCCAGGTGCAGGTAGGTCACGGCACGATGGGGGTACTGGGGATGGTCGAAGGCAGGCAGGGAGGCTCGGGGTCAGGCAACGGGGAGGGAAGCACCGGGGTGTATGTGGGGCACAGGTAGGCCAAGGCAGGATGGAGTGAGGGGCGCTGTGTGGGACCCAAGTAGGAAGGGAGGGGAGGGGTGCTTCAGGAGCCAGGGTCGGGCTATCCCCTCCCCCCACCTCCTGCCACCTCCCAAAGCAGCAGCTGAGTCCCTCCTGAGCTCCCTGTGGGACAGGCCCAGCTTTGGCATCTGCGTCCTTGCCCCAACTTGCTACACGGCTCCCCTCATCTGGAGCCCCCGGCCCGCTTATCTTTCCCACCACAGACCGAATGCATCTTTGGACATGTGGCTGGCTCTGGGATGAAATGTTTCCAGGGCACTTCATTGGCACTCTTAACTCGTGTCATAACACACTGAATTGTTTTATAAGTACGTTTAGAAATAGCTTATTCACAAGAATATCAAACTTCCTCATTCTTGGTCAACATTGACAGATTGTCATTTATCTTAGCATGTTATACATACTCCAGTTAAGTATTTTTCCCCCTTTGTCTGTGATCGTCTACAGATAACACTGGTCTGCTATTAGCTTAGAGCCCATCTCTGCCTTTGCTCTTTCATTTTTCCTGAAATTCCCGTGTGGGATAATTTCTCATATTGCTTTCCCTGATCCTAACTTACTTATTATAATTAAGCGGGGTGTAGGAATAGGAATATAGTATAGTTATGAATGTACAATAACATATATTCCATTATTCTAAATTGATTTAAATGTACTTAAAAATTATAGTTGAAGATAGAGTGCCTCGTTTGGAAGGGAAGGGGGTCTACACAATATTTGCTTTTATAAAGGGGGTATTGGGTCTGAAATGATAGCTATGGCCATAAGTTAGCAACGTTTGCTAGGAACTGGGTTGATGTTAACTCTGCTAGTTCTGATCCATAGATCACAGTCCTTTGTAGATCTATGTTCTATTGTAGACTTTGTGTGTTAGGTGCAGCATTCATCACATTTTATGTACCGCATTATACATATGATATTCAGTAGCTTACCCTTGTAAATGAAAAGATAAAAGGACTATAGATGAGTAGATTCTTAGTGAGTTGTTCCCCGCCCTCTCCCATTCCCACTAATTTGCTTAGAGATAGCCAATAGAGACGATTCTTTAAACATGTGGATGAGGATAGAAACTCAATCCTTAACCATTACACAGTTTCAGGACTGACTTTAAATTAAATTTTAGGCTATCATTAGCAGTGTACCGCTATTCTCAGGTTTCTTTTATAGTCTCTTGTTTCGATGACCTTTTCGTACTTCGGTCTTTGCTTAATTTCATTCAGAGGTAGAAAATACGGTAATTTTTAACAACTCCTTGGTAATTCTGCAAATACAAAGGAAGTTTTAAAAAGGCAGATTTAAAAAGAAAAGAATTGATTTGATTCCAAAGCTGGTATTAACATATTTTAAGGCAGAGGAAAGATAAGGAGCAAGATGAATCTTAAGGTTATAAGAGGCCCATCAAATTGACCTACATGAGCTCACAGAAGTTACACGTTTCCTAAGGCCAAGGAACTGTTTCATGACCTTGAAGGGTATATTAGTATTTCTATTCAAGTCATTACATTTTCAAACATTGGAACTGCTCAGATTTGGTTCACTGCACAAACCAATCACTTAGAATGTTAAAGAGCATGACTTTGGTCTCCTGGAGACAGCTCTTCTGTGATTGAGCTCTTCTTTGCACGGCCTGTCTACCTTCCCTTTGAATTTTTTTTTCTTGTTGTTGTTTTTTTTTTTCCCCCTTGTCAGCCTACATTGTGAATGCAACTGATAGAACAAACACCAACACCTAACACTGGAAACTCTCTCCTCTGAACTCATTTGAAACACATGCTGAGGTTCTCAATCGGCAAGTTTTATAAAGTGTCAGAAAGTTTTATTAGAGTTGGGAGTGATTGTTGGACTCATTATAATCACACAGGGAGCTTAAGAAAATACTAATGCCTCAGCCCCACCTTCAGAAATTCTGAATTAACTTGTCTGGGGAAGGCTGCAGGCCCCTATGTTTTTAAAAAGTTTTTCAAGCAATTTGAATGTCCAGCCAATTGGAGAACCACTGGGCTAGTCCCATTCGATCAGATAAAAACAGAAATTCATATAGGATTTGACATAGCAAAGGGCACAAAACTAGACATCAGAATAGCTGAGACTAAACACTGACGGCGCTGGCTCTCCCAGCCCCGCAGACGCTGGCGCCGCCTCCCTCCGCCGAGGGGACCCGGGGTGGCAGCCGCCACAACCCCCATCCTTCCCGCGCCCCGCGCCCTGCCGCTGCCGCCGCCGCCGCCGCCGCCGCCGTCGCCGCCCCCACTCACCTCAGGGGCGCAACCGGCACAGCCGGCCTTCGGCCTCGTTCCCGCCGAAGCGTCTCGGTGTGGTACTCACTGCGCGGGCCGGTTCTTCCCCGGCGGTCGCAGGGGGTTCAGGGGTGGGGGGGCGGGGAACGGCCGTCACACGAGCAACGAACCGAAGCGCCGCCTGTTGGCATTTTCCACACGCCGGCGCCACCGCAGTCGCCTTGGGTCCGCACGGCGCCCTGCCGGCCGCAGCTCTTGCTGTCTCGCCCATCCGACAAGCCTCCGCGGACAGGGGAGGGGGCCGCGGCGCGAGTCGGAGGCCGGGCGGGGGTGTGCGCAGACTCTTTCCTCTGGGCACTGCGCGCATGCGCACCAGCGGGTCGGAAACCGCGGCCGCTGCGTGGGGGCGGGACACGCGTCCGCTGCGTGGGGTCCGGACCCGCCCAGGGGCGCTGGTCCAGCTCCGCCAATCGCGAGGGCCGGGTACCTCTTGGCGCGGGCCATTTGAATGATTCGTGGCCGCCTGTGGTGAGGGCAGTTGGGCAGGCCGCTGCCCTTTTGGGAGCTTCTCTGACATCAGGAGGGGAACCCGCCCCTCATCCTTTCGCCGGAGCCCCACCCTCCCCAGGCCGCGGGACTGGCAAAAAAAAAAAAAAAAAAAGCTGGGAAAGTAAAACAACACTGACTTCAAGATAACGGTTACGTCTTTGGATGGAAAGAAGGGAATGGGATAAAGGAAAGGAGAAAAAGAAACTTCAAGCATTTGTATATGATTTGATTTCTTAAAAGAAAGATTTTTAAATGCTAACATTTTGCCACAATGCTTCAATGTTTTGAAGAAATAAAATGTTAATATGTAATTTTATTACATAAAAACCCAAAATTTAGTCATGCATATGCACACAGATATGCATATTTTATATGTAAACATAAAAAACATGATTCAATGAATAAAATGATAGAGATTTTCTTTATCATTGAGCTTTATTCTTTTCCTGAACTTACGGTTATTTCAGGTACTTCAGGGCTCCAGAGCTTGCCAGGAGACGCACATGTCCAAGAAGGCCAGTCCCCAGCAGGGAAGCAGGATGGAGCCCCAGGTGCAGGTAGGTCACGGCACGATGGGGGTACTGGGGATGGTCGAAGGCAGGCAGGGAGGCTCGGGGTCAGGCAACGGGGAGGGAAGCACCGGGGTGTATGTGGGGCACAGGTAGGCCAAGGCAGGATGGAGTGAGGGGCGCTGTGTGGGACCCAAGTAGGAAGGGAGGGGAGGGGTGCTTCAGGAGCCAGGGTCGGGCTATCCCCTCCCCCCACCTCCTGCCACCTCCCAAAGCAGCAGCTGAGTCCCTCCTGAGCTCCCTGTGGGACAGGCCCAGCTTTGGCATCTGCGTCCTTGCCCCAACTTGCTACACGGCTCCCCTCATCTGGAGCCCCCGGCCCGCTTATCTTTCCCACCACAGACCGAATGCATCTTTGGGCATGTGGCTGGCTCTGGGATGAAATGTTTCCAGGGCACTTCATTGGCACTCTTAACTCGTGTCATAACACACTGAATTGTTTTATAAGTACGTTTAGAAATAGCTTATTCACAAGAATATCAAACTTCCTCATTCTTGGTCAACATTGACAGATTGTCATTTATCTTAGCATGTTATACATACTCCAGTTAAGTATTTTTCCCCCTTTGTCTGTGATCGTCTACAGATAACACTGGTCTGCTATTAGCTTAGAGTCCATCTCTGCCTTTGCTCTTTCATTTTTCCTGAACTTCCCGTGTGGGATAATTTCTCATATTGCTTTCCCTGATCCTAACTTACTTATTATAATTAAGCGGGGTGTAGGAATAGGAATATAGTATAGTTATGAAGGTACAATAACATATATTCCATTATTCTAAATTGATTTAAATGTACTTAAAAATTATAGTTGAAGATAGAGTGCCTCGTTTGGAAGGGAAGGGGGTCTACACAATATTTGCTTTTATAAAGGGGGTATTGGGTCTGAAATGATAGCTATGGCCATAAGTTAGCAACGTTTGCTAGGAACTGGGTTGATGTTAACTCTGCTAGTTCTGATCCATAGATCACAGTCCTTTGTAGATCTATGTTCTATTGTAGACTTTGTGTGTTAGGTGCAGCATTCATCACATTTTATGTACCGCATTATACATATGATATTCAGTAGCTTACCCTTGTAAATGAAAAGATAAAAGGACTATAGATGAGTAGATTCTTAGTGAGTTGTTCCCCGCCCTCTCCCATTCCCACTAATTTGCTTAGAGATAGCCAATAGAGACGATTCTTTAAACATGTGGATGAGGATAGAAACTCAATCCTTAACCATTACACAGTTTCAGGACTGACTTTAAATTAAATTTTAGGCTATCATTAGCAGTGTACCGCTATTCTCAGGTTTCTTTTATAGTCTCTTGTTTCGATGACCTTTTCGTACTTCGGTCTTTGCTTAATTTCATTCAGAGGTAGAAAATACGGTAATTTTTAACAACTCCTTGGTAATTCTGCAAATACAAAGGAAGTTTTAAAAAGGCAGATTTAAAAAGAAAAGAATTGATTTGATTCCAAAGCTGGTATTAACATATTTTAAGGCAGAGGAAAGATAAGGAGCAAGATGAATCTTAAGGTTATAAGAGGCCCATCAAATTGACCTACATGAGCTCACAGAAGTTACACGTTTCCTAAGGCCAAGGAACTGTTTCATGACCTTGAAGGGTATATTAGTATTTCTATTCAAGTCATTACATTTTCAAACATTGGAACTGCTCAGATTTGGTTCACTGCACAAACCAATCACTTAGAATGTTAAAGAGCATGACTTTGGTCTCCTGGAGACAGCTCTTCTGTGATTGAGCTCTTCTTTGCACGGCCTGTCTACCTTCCCTTTGAATTTTTTTTTCTTGTTGTTGTTTTTTTTTTCCCCCTTGTCAGCCTACATTGTGAATGCAACTGATAGAACAAACACCAACACCTAACACTGGAAACTCTCTCCTCTGAACTCATTTGAAACACATGCTGAGGTTCTCAATCGGCAAGTTTTATAAAGTGTCAGAAAGTTTTATTAGAGTTGGGAGTGATTGTTGGACTCATTATAATCACACAGGGAGCTTAAGAAAATACTAATGCCTCAGCCCCACCTTCAGAAATTCTGAATTAACTTGTCTGGGGAAGGCTGCAGGCCCCTATGTTTTTAAAAAGTTTTTCAAGCAATTTGAATGTCCAGCCAATTGGAGAACCACTGGGCTAGTCCCATTCGATCAGATAAAAACAGAAATTCATATAGGATTTGACATAGCAAAGGGCACAAAACTAGACATCAGAATAGCTGAGACTAAACACTGACGGCGCTGGCTCTCCCAGCCCCGCAGACGCTGGCGCCGCCTCCCTCCGCCGAGGGGACCCGGGGTGGCAGCCGCCACAACCCCCATCCTTCCCGCGCCCCGCGCCCTGCCGCTGCCGCCGCCGCCGCCGCCGCCGCCGCCGCCGCCCCCACTCACCTCAGGGGCGCAACCGGCACAGCCGGCCGTCGGCCTCGTTCCCGCCGAAGCGTCTCGGTGTGGTACTCACTGCGCGGGCCGGTTCTTCCCCGGCGGTCGCAGGGGGTTCAGGGGTGGGGGGGCGGGGAACGGCCGTCACACGAGCAACGAACCGAAGCGCCGCCTGTTGGCATTTTCCACACGCCGGCGCCACCGCAGTCGCCTTGGGTCCGCACGGCGCCCTGCCGGCCGCAGCTCTTGCTGTCTCGCCCATCCGACAAGCCTCCGCGGACAGGGGAGGGGGCCGCGGCGCGAGTCGGAGGCCGGGCGGGGGTGTGCGCAGACTCTTTCCTCTGGGCACTGCGCGCATGCGCACCAGCGGGTCGGAAACCGCGGCCGCTGCGTGGGGGCGGGACACGCGTCCGCTGCGTGGGGTCCGGACCCGCCCAGGGGCGCTGGTCCAGCTCCGCCAATCGCGAGGGCCGGGTACCTCTTGGCGCGGGCCATTTGAATGATTCGCGGCCGCCTGTGGTGAGGGCAGTTGGGCAGGCCGCTGCCCTTTTGGGAGCTTCTCTGACATCAGGAGGGGAACCCGCCCCTCATCCTTTCGCCGGAGACCCACCCTCCCCAGGCTGCGGGACTGGCAAAAAAAAAAAAAAAAAAAAAAAAAAAAAAAAAAAAAAAAAAAAAAAAAAGCTGAGAAAGTAAAACAACACTGACTTCAGGATAATAGTTATGTCTTTGGATGGAAAGAAGGGAATGGGATAAAGGAAAGGTGAAAAAGAAACTTCAAGCATTTGCATATGATTTGATTTCTTAGAAGAAAGATTTTTAAATGCTAACATTTTGCCACAATGCTTCAATGTTTTAAAGAAATAAAATATTCATATGTAATTTTATTACATAGAAACGCAAAATATAGTCATCCATATGCACACAGATATGCATATTTTATATGTAAACATAAAAAACACTATTCCATGAATAAAATGATAGAGATTTTCTTTATCATTGAGCTTTATTCTTTTCCTGAACTTACGGTTATTTCAGGTACTTCAGGGCTCCTGAGCTTGCCAGGAGACGCACATGTCCAAGAAGGCCAGTCCCCAGCAGGGAAGCAGGATGGAGCCCCAGGTGCAGGTAGGTCACGGCAGGATGGGGTTACTGGGGATGGTCGAAGGCAGGCAGGTAGGCTCGGGGTCCGGCAACGGGGAGGGAAGAATCGGGGTGTATGTGGGGCACAGGTAGGCCAAGGCAGGATGGAGTGAGGGGCGCTGTGTGGGACCCAAATAGGAAGGGAGGGGAGGGGTGCTTCAGGAGCCAGGGTCGGGCTATCCCCTCCCCCCCACCTCCTGCCACCTCCCAAAGCAGCAGCTGAGTCCCTCCTGAGCTCCCTGTCGGACAGGCCCAGCTTTGGCATCTGCGTCCTTGCCCCACGTTGCTACACGGCTCCCCTCATCTGGAGCCCCCGGCCCACTTTTCTTTCCCACCACAGACTGAATGCATCTTTGGACATGTGGCTGGCTCTGGGATGAAATGTTTCCAGGGCACTTCATTGGCACTCTTAACTCTTGTCGTAACACACTGAATTGTTTTATAAGTACGTTTAGAAATAGCTTATTCACAAGAATATCAAACTTCCTCATTCTTGGTCAACATTGACAGATTGTCATTTATCTTAGCATGTTATACATACTCCAGTTGAGTATTTTTCCCCCTTTGTCTGTGATCGTCTACAGAGAAAACTGGCCTGCTAGTAGCTGAGAGTCCATCTCTGTCTTTACTCTTTCATTTTTCCTGAACTTCCCATGTGGGATAATTTCTCATATTGCTTTCCCTGATCCTAACTTACTTATTATAATTAAGCGGGGTGTAAGAATAGGAATATAGTATAGTTATGGATGTACAATAACATATATTCCATTATTCTAAATTGATTTAAATGTACTTAAAAATTATTGTTGAAAATAGAGTGCCTCATTTGGAAGGGAAGGGGGTCTACAGAATATTTGCTTTTATAACGGGGGTATTGGGTCTGAAATGATAGCTATGGCCATAAGTAAGCAACGTTTCCTAGGCAGCTGGGTTGATGTTAACTCTGCTAGTTCTGATCCATAGATCATAGTCCTTTATAGATCTATGGTCTATTGTAGACTTTGTGTGTTAGGTGCAGCATTTATCACATTTTATGTACCGCATCATATATATGATATTCAGTAGCTTACCCTTGTAAATGAAAAGATAAAAGGACTATAGATGAGTAGATTCTTAGTGAGTTGTTCCCCGTCCTCTCCCATTCCCACTTATTTGGTTAGAGATAGCCAATACAGACGATTCTTTAAACATGTGGATGAGGATAGAAACTCAATCCTTAACCATTACACATTTTCAGGACTGGCTTTAAATTAAATTTTAGGCTATCATTAGCAATGTACCGCTATTCTCAGGTTTCTTTTATAGTCTCTTGTTTCGATGACCTTTTAGTACTTCGGTCTTTGCTTAATTTCATTCAGAGGTAGAAAATACGGTAATTTTTAACAACCCCTTGGTAATTCTGCAAATACAAAGGAAGTTTTTAAAAGGCAGATTTAAAAAGAAAAGAATTGATTTGATTCCAAAGCTGGTATTAACATATTTTAATGCAGAGGAAAGATAAGGAGCAAGATGAATCTTAAGGTTATAAGAGGCCCATCAAATTGACCTACATGAGCTCACAGTAGTTACACGTTTCCTAAGGCCAAGGAACTGTTTCATGACCTTGAAGGGTATATTAGTATTTCTATTCAAGTCATTACATTTTCAAACATTAGAACTGCTCAGATTTGGTTCACTGCACAAACCAATCACTTAGAATGTGAAAGAGCATGACTTTGGTCTCCTGGAGACAGCTCTTCTGTGATTGAGCTCTCGTTTGCACGGCCTGTCTACCTTCCCTGTTAAATTTTTTTGTTGTTTTTTTTTTTTTTTTTCCCTTGTCAGCCTACATTGTGAATGCAACTGATAGAACAAACACCAACACCTAACACTGGAAACTCTCTCCTCTGAACTCATTTGAAACACATGCTGAGGTTCTCAATCGGCAAGTTTTATAAAATGTCAGAACGTTTTATTAGAGTTGGGAGTGATTGTTGGACTCATAATAATCACACAGGGAGCTTAAGAAAATACTAATGCCTCAGCCCCACCTTCAGAAATTCTGAATTAACTTGTCTGGGGAAGACTGCAGGCCCCTATGTTTTTAAAAAGTTTTCCAAGCAATTTGAATGTCCAGCCAATTGGAGAACCACTGGGCTAGTCCCATGCGATCAGATAAAAACAGAAATTCATATAGGATTGGACATAGCAAAGGGCACAAAACTAGACATCAGAATAGCTGAGACTAAACACTGACGGCGCCGGCCCTCCCCGCCCCGCAGAGGCCCGCGCGGACTCCATCCGCCGCGGGGACCCTGGGTGGCAGCCGCCGCAACCCACGTCCTTCCCGCGCCCCGCGCCCCGCCGCCGCCGCCGCCGCAGCCCGCACTCACCTCAGGGGCGCAAGCGTCACAGCCGGCCGTCGGCCTCGTTCCCGCCGAAGCGTCTCGGTGCGGTACTCCCTGCGCGGGCGGGTTCTTCCCTGGCGGTCGCAGGGGGTTCAGGGGTGGGGGGGCGGGGAACGGCCGTCACACGAGCAACGAACCGAAGCGCCGCCTGGTGGCATTTTCCACAGGCCGGCGCCACCGCAGCCGCCTTGGGTCCGCACAGCCCCCTGCCGGCCGCAGCTCTTGCTGTCTCGCCGAGCCGACAAGCCTCCGCGGACAGGGGAGGAAGCCACGGCGCGAGTCGGAGGCCGGGCGGGGGTGTGCGCAGACTCTGTCCTCTGGGGACTGCGCGCATGCGCACCAGCGGGGCGGGACCCGCGGCCGCTGCGTGGGGGCGGGACCCGCGGCCGCTTCGTGGGGGCCGGCCCCGCCCAGGGGCACTGGTCCGGCTCAGCCAATCGCGAGCGCCGGGTACCTCTTGGCGCGGGCGATTTGAATGGTTCGCGGCCGCCTGAGGTGGCGGCAGGTGGGCACGCCGCTGCCCTTTTGGGAGCTTCTCTGAGATCGGGGGTGGGGGAACCCGCCTCTCATCCTTTCGCCGGAGCCCCACCCTCCCCAGGCCGCGGGACTGGCAAAAAAAAAAAAAAAAAAAAGCTGGGAAAGTAAAACAACACTGACTTCAGGATAACAGTTATGTCTTTGGATGGAAAGAAGGGAATGGGATAAAGGAAAGTTGAAAAAGAAACTTCAAGCATTTGTATATGATTTGATTTCTTAGAAGAAAGATTTTTAAATGCTAACATTTTGCCACAATGTTTCAATGTTTTAAAGGAATAAAATGTTAATATGTAATTATATTACATAAAAACCCAAAATACAGTCATGCATATGCACACAGATATGCATATTTTATATGTAAACATAAAAAACATTATTCAATGAATAAAATGATAGAGATTTTCTTTATCATTGAGCTTTATTCTTCTCCTGAACTTACGGTTATTTCAGGTACTTCAGGGCTCCAGAGCTTGCCAGGAGACGCACATGTCCAAGAAGGCCAGTCCCCAGCAGGGAAGCAGGATGGAGCCCCAGGTGCAGGTAAGTCACGGCACGATGGGGGTACTGGGGATGGTCGAAGGCAGGCAGGGAGGCTCGGGGTCAGGCAACGGGGAGGGAAGCACCGGGGTGTATGTGGGGCACAGGTAGGCCAAGGCAGGATGGAGTGAGGGTCGCTGTGTGGGACCCAAGTAGGAAGGGAGGGGAGGGGTGCTTCAGGAGCCAGGGTCGGGCTATCCCCTCCCCCCACCTCCTGCCACCTCCCAAAGCAGCAGCTGAGTCCCTCCTGAGCTCCCTGTGGGACAGGCCCAGCTTTGGCATCTGCGTCCTTGCCCCAACTTGCTACACGGCTCCCCTCATCTGGAGCCCCAGGCCCGCTTATCTTTCCCACCACAGACCGAATGCATCTTTGGACATGTGGCTGGCTCTGGGATGAAATGTTTCCAGGGCACTTCATTGGCACTCTTAACTCGTGTCATAACACACTGAATTGTTTTATAAGTACGTTTAGAAATAGCTTATTCACAATAATATCGAACTTCCTCATTCTTGGTCAACATTGACAGATTGTCATTTATCTTAGCATGTTAAACATACTTCAATTAAGTATTTTTCCCCCTTTGTCTGTGATCGTCTACAGATAAAACTGGTCTGCTATTCGCTTAGAGTCCATCTCTGCCTTTGCTCTTTCATTTTTCCTGAACTTCCCGTGTGGGATAATTTCTCATATTGCTTTCCCTGATCCTAACTTACTTATTATAATTAAGCAGGGTGTAGGAATAGGAATATGGTATAGTTATGAATGTACAATAACATATATTCCAGTATTCTAAATTGATTTAAATGTACTTAAAAATTATAGTTGAAAATAGAGTGCATCATTTGGAAGGGAAGGGGGTCTACAGAATATTTGCTTTTATAAAGGGGGTATTGGGTCTGAAATGATAGCTATGGCCATAAGTTAGCAACGTTTGCTAGGAACTGGGTTGATGTTAACTCTGCTAGTTCTGATCCATAGATCACAGTCCTTTGTAGATCTATGTTCTATTGTAGACTTTGTGTGTTAGGTGCAGCATTTATCACATTTTATGTACCGCATTATACATATGATATTCAGTAGCTTACCCTTGTAAATGAAAAGATAAAAGGACTATAGATGAGTAGATTCTTAGTGAGTTGTTCCCCGCCCTCTCCCATTCCCACTAATTTGCTTAGAGATAGCCAATACAGACGATTCTTTAAACATGTGGATGAGGATAGAAACTCAATCCTTAACCATTACACATTTTCAGGACTGACTTTAAATTAAATTTCAGGCTATCATTAGCAATGTACCGCTATTCTCACATTTCTTTTATAGTCTCTTGTTTTGATGACCTTTTCGTACTTCGGTCTTTGCTTAATTTCATTCAGAGCTAGAAAACATGGTAATTTTTAACAACTCCTTGGTAATTCTGCAAATAAAAAGGAAGTTTTAAAACGGCAGATTTAAAAAGAAAAGAATTGATTTGATTCCAAAGCTGGTATTAACGTATTTTAATGCAGAGGAAAGATAAGGAGCAAGATGAATCTTAAGGTTATAAGAGGCCCATCAAATTGACCTACATGAGCTCACAGAAGTTACACGTTTCCTAAGGCCAAGGAACTGTTTCATGACCTTGAAGGGTATATTAGTATTTCTTCTTAAGTCATTACATTTTCAAACATTGGAACAGCTCAGATTTGGTTCACTGCACAAACCAATCACTTAGAATGTTAAAGAGCATGACTTTGGTCTCCTGGAGACAGCTCTTCTGTGATTGAGCTCTCCTTTGCACGGCCTGTCTACCTTCCCTGTTAATTTTTTTTTCTTTCTTTTTTTTTTTTGTTTGTTTGTTTTTTCCCCTTGTCAGCCTACATTGTGAATGCAACTGATAGAACAAACACCAACACCTAACACTGGAAATTCTCTCCTCTGGACTCATTTGAAACACATGCTGAGGTTCTCAATCGGCAAGTTTTATAAAATGTCAGAACGTTTTAGAGTTGGGAGTGATTGTTGGACTCATTATAATCACACAGGGAGCTTAAGAAAATACTAATGCCTCAGCCCCACCTTCAGAAATTCTGAATTAACTTGTCTGGGGAAGGCTGCAGGCCCCTATGTTTTTAAAAAGTTTTTCAAGCAATTTGAATGTCCAGCCAATTGGAGAACCACTGGGCTAGTCCCATTCGATCAGATAAAAACAGAAATTCATATAGGATTTGACATAGCAAAGGGCACAAAACTAGACATCAGAATAGCTGAGACTAAACACTGACGGCGCTGGCTCTCCCAGCCCCGCAGACGCTGGCGCCGCCTCCCTCCGCCGAGGGGACCCGGGGTGGCAGCCGCCACAACCCCCATCCTTCCCGCGCCCCGCGCCCTGCCGCCGCCGCCGCCGCCGCCGCCGCCGCCGCCGCCCCCACTCACCTCAGGGGCGCAACTGGCACAGCCGGCCGTCGGCCTCGTTCACGCCGAAGCGTCTCGGTGCGGTACTCCCTGCGCGGTCCGGTTCTTCCCCGGCGGCGGCAGGGGGTTCAGGGATGGGGGGGCGGGGAACGGCCGTCACTTGAGCAACGAACCGAAGCGCCGCCTGGTGGCATTTTCCACAGGCCGGCGCCACCGCAGCCGCCTTGGGTCCGCACAGCCCCCTGCCGGCCGCAGCTCTTGCTGTCTCGCCGAGCCGACAAGGCTCCGGGGACAGGGGAGGGAGCCACGGCGCGAGTCGGAGGCCGGGCGGGGGTGTGCGCAGACTCTTTCCTCTGGGGACTGCGCGCATGCGCACCAGCGGGGCGGGACTCGCGGCCGCTGCGTGGGGGCGGGACCCGCGGCCGCTTCGTGGGGGCCGGCCCCGCCCAGGGGCACTGGTCCGGCTCAGCCAATCGCGAGCGCCGGGTACCTCTTGGCGCGGGCCATTTGAATGGTTCGCGGCCGCCTGAGGTGGCGGCAGGTGGGCACGCAGCTGCCCTTTTGGGAGCTTCTCTGAGATCGGGGGTGGGGGAACCCGCCCCTCATCCTTTCGCCGGAGCCCCACCCTCCCCAGGCCTCGGGACTGGCAAATAAAAGAAAAAGAAAAAAAAAAAAAAACCCAGCTGGCAAATTAAAACAACACTGACTTCAGGATAACGGTTACGTCTTTGGATGGAAAGAAGGGAATGGGATAAAGGAAAGGAGAAAAAGAAACTTCAAGCATTTGTATATGATTTGATTTCTTAAAAGAAAGATTTTTAAATGCTAACATTTTGCCACAATGCTTCAATGTTTTGAAGAAATAAAATGTTAATATGTAATTTTATTACATAAAAACCCAAAATTTAGTCATGCATATGCACACAGATATGCATATTTTATATGTAAACATAAAAAACATGATTCAATGAATAAAATGATAGAGATTTTCTTTATCATTGAGCTTTATTCTTTTCCTGAACTTACGGTTATTTCAGGTACTTCAGGGCTCCAGAGCTTGCCAGGAGACGCACATGTCCAAGAAGGCCAGTCCCCAGCAGGGAAGCAGGATGGAGCCCCAGGTGCAGGTAGGTCACGGCACGATGGGGGTACTGGGGATGGTCGAAGGCAGGCAGGGAGGCTCGGGGTCAGGCAACGGGGAGGGAAGCACCGGGGTGTATGTGGGGCACAGGTAGGCCAAGGCAGGATGGAGTGAGGGGCGCTGTGTGGGACCCAAGTAGGAAGGGAGGGGAGGGGTGCTTCAGGAGCCAGGGTCGGGCTATCCCCTCCCCCCACCTCCTGCCACCTCCCAAAGCAGCAGCTGAGTCCCTCCTGAGCTCCCTGTGGGACAGGCCCAGCTTTGGCATCTGCGTCCTTGCCCCAACTTGCTACACGGCTCCCCTCATCTGGAGCCCCCGGCCCGCTTATCTTTCCCACCACAGACCGAATGCATCTTTGGGCATGTGGCTGGCTCTGGGATGAAATGTTTCCAGGGCACTTCATTGGCACTCTTAACTCGTGTCATAACACACTGAATTGTTTTATAAGTACGTTTAGAAATAGCTTATTCACAAGAATATCAAACTTCCTCATTCTTGGTCAACATTGACAGATTGTCATTTATCTTAGCATGTTATACATACTCCAGTTAAGTATTTTTCCCCCTTTGTCTGTGATCGTCTACAGATAACACTGGTCTGCTATTAGCTTAGAGTCCATCTCTGCCTTTGCTCTTTCATTTTTCCTGAACTTCCCGTGTGGGATAATTTCTCATATTGCTTTCCCTGATCCTAACTTACTTATTATAATTAAGCGGGGTGTAGGAATAGGAATATAGTATAGTTATGAAGGTACAATAACATATATTCCATTATTCTAAATTGATTTAAATGTACTTAAAAATTATAGTTGAAGATAGAGTGCCTCGTTTGGAAGGGAAGGGGGTCTACACAATATTTGCTTTTATAAAGGGGGTATTGGGTCTGAAATGATAGCTATGGCCATAAGTTAGCAACGTTTGCTAGGAACTGGGTTGATGTTAACTCTGCTAGTTCTGATCCATAGATCACAGTCCTTTGTAGATCTATGTTCTATTGTAGACTTTGTGTGTTAGGTGCAGCATTCATCACATTTTATGTACCGCATTATACATATGATATTCAGTAGCTTACCCTTGTAAATGAAAAGATAAAAGGACTATAGATGAGTAGATTCTTAGTGAGTTGTTCCCCGCCCTCTCCCATTCCCACTAATTTGCTTAGAGATAGCCAATAGAGACGATTCTTTAAACATGTGGATGAGGATAGAAACTCAATCCTTAACCATTACACAGTTTCAGGACTGACTTTAAATTAAATTTTAGGCTATCATTAGCAGTGTACCGCTATTCTCAGGTTTCTTTTATAGTCTCTTGTTTCGATGACCTTTTCGTACTTCGGTCTTTGCTTAATTTCATTCAGAGGTAGAAAATACGGTAATTTTTAACAACCCCTTGGTAATTCTGCAAATACAAAGGAAGTTTTAAAAAGGCAGATTTAAAAAGAAAAGAATTGATTTGATTCCAAAGCTGGTATTAACATATTTTAAGGCAGAGGAAAGATAAGGAGCAAGATGAATCTTAAGGTTATAAGAGGCCCATCAAATTGACCTACATGAGCTCACAGAAGTTACACGTTTCCTAAGGCCAAGGAACTGTTTCATGACCTTGAAGGGTATATTAGTATTTCTATTCAAGTCATTACATTTTCAAACATTGGAACTGCTCAGATTTGGTTCACTGCACAAACCAATCACTTAGAATGTTAAAGAGCATGACTTTGGTCTCCTGGAGACAGCTCTTCTGTGATTGAGCTCTTCTTTGCACGGCCTGTCTACCTTCCCTTTGAATTTTTTTTTCTTGTTGTTGTTTTTTTTTTTTCCCCCTTGTCAGCCTACATTGTGAATGCAACTGATAGAACAAACACCAACACCTAACACTGGAAACTCTCTCCTCTGAACTCATTTGAAACACATGCTGAGGTTCTCAATCGGCAAGTTTTATAAAGTGTCAGAAAGTTTTATTAGAGTTGGGAGTGATTGTTGGACTCATTATAATCACACAGGGAGCTTAAGAAAATACTAATGCCTCAGCCCCACCTTCAGAAATTCTGAATTAACTTGTCTGGGGAAGGCTGCAGGCCCCTATGTTTTTAAAAAGTTTTTCAAGCAATTTGAATGTCCAGCCAATTGGAGAACCACTGGGCTAGTCCCATTCGATCAGATAAAAACAGAAATTCATATAGGATTTGACATAGCAAAGGGCACAAAACTAGACATCAGAATAGCTGAGACTAAACACTGACGGCGCTGGCTCTCCCAGCCCCGCAGACGCTGGCGCCGCCTCCCTCCGCCGAGGGGACCCGGGGTGGCAGCCGCCACAACCCCCATCCTTCCCGCGCCCCGCGCCCTGCCGCTGCCGCCGCCGCCGCCGCCGCCGCCGCCGCCGCCCCCACTCACCTCAGGGGCGCAACCGGCACAGCCGGCCGTCGGCCTCGTTCCCGCCGAAGCGTCTCGGTGTGGTACTCACTGCGCGGGCCGGTTCTTCCCCGGCGGTCGCAGGGGGTTCAGGGGTGGGGGGGCGGGGAACGGCCGTCACACGAGCAACGAACCGAAGCGCCGCCTGTTGGCATTTTCCACACGCCGGCGCCACCGCAGTCGCCTTGGGTCCGCACGGCGCCCTGCCGGCCGCAGCTCTTGCTGTCTCGCCCATCCGACAAGCCTCCGCGGACAGGGGAGGGGGCCGCGGCGCGAGTCGGAGGCCGGGCGGGGGTGTGCGCAGACTCTTTCCTCTGGGCACTGCGCGCATGCGCACCAGCGGGTCGGAAACCGCGGCCGCTGCGTGGGGGCGGGACACGCGTCCGCTGCGTGGGGTCCGGACCCGCCCAGGGGCGCTGGTCCAGCTCCGCCAATCGCGAGGGCCGGGTACCTCTTGGCGCGGGCCATTTGAATGATTCGCGGCCGCCTGTGGTGAGGGCAGTTGGGCAGGCCGCTGCCCTTTTGGGAGCTTCTCTGACATCAGGAGGGGAACCCGCCCCTCATCCTTTCGCCGGAGACCCACCCTCCCCAGGCTGCGGGACTGGCAAATAAAACAAAAAGAAAAAAGCTGGGAAAGTAAAACAACACTGACTTCAGGATAACAGTTATGTCTTTGGATGGAAAGAAGGGAATGGGATAAAGGAAAGTTGAAAAAGAAACTTCAAGCATTTGTATATGATTTGATTTCTTAGAAGAAAGATTTTTAAATGCTAACATTTTGCCACAATGTTTCAATGTTTTAAAGGAATAAAATGTTAATATGTAATTATATTACATAAAAACCCAAAATACAGTCATGCATATGCACACAGATATGCATATTTTATATGTAAACATAAAAAACATTATTCAATGAATAAAATGATAGAGATTTTCTTTATCATTGAGCTTTATTCTTCTCCTGAACTTACGGTTATTTCAGGTACTTCAGGGCTCCAGAGCTTGCCAGGAGACGCACATGTCCAAGAAGGCCAGTCCCCAGCAGGGAAGCAGGATGGAGCCCCAGGTGCAGGTAAGTCACGGCACGATGGGGGTACTGGGGATGGTCGAAGGCAGGCAGGGAGGCTCGGGGTCAGGCAACGGGGAGGGAAGCACCGGGGTGTATGTGGGGCACAGGTAGGCCAAGGCAGGATGGAGTGAGGGTCGCTGTGTGGGACCCAAGTAGGAAGGGAGGGGAGGGGTGCTTCAGGAGCCAGGGTCGGGCTATCCCCTCCCCCCACCTCCTGCCACCTCCCAAAGCAGCAGCTGAGTCCCTCCTGAGCTCCCTGTGGGACAGGCCCAGCTTTGGCATCTGCGTCCTTGCCCCAACTTGCTACACGGCTCCCCTCATCTGGAGCCCCAGGCCCGCTTATCTTTCCCACCACAGACCGAATGCATCTTTGGACATGTTGCTGGCTCTGGGATGAAATGTTTCCAGGGCACTTCATTGGCACTCTTAACTCGTGTCATAACACACTGAATTGTTTTATAAGTACGTTTAGAAATAGCTTATTCACAATAATATCGAACTTCCTCATTCTTGGTCAACATTGACAGATTGTCATTTATCTTAGCATGTTAAACATACTTCAATTAAGTATTTTTCCCCCTTTGTCTGTGATCGTCTACAGATAAAACTGGTCTGCTATTCGCTTAGAGTCCATCTCTGCCTTTGCTCTTTCATTTTTCCTGAACTTCCCGTGTGGGATAATTTCTCATATTGCTTTCCCTGATCCTAACTTACTTATTATAATTAAGCAGGGTGTAGGAATAGGAATATGGTATAGTTATGAATGTACAATAACATATATTCCAGTATTCTAAATTGATTTAAATGTACTTAAAAATTATAGTTGAAAATAGAGTGCATCATTTGGAAGGGAAGGGGGTCTACAGAATATTTGCTTTTATAAAGGGGGTATTGGGTCTGAAATGATAGCTATGGCCATAAGTTAGCAACGTTTGCTAGGAACTGGGTTGATGTTAACTCTGCTAGTTCTGATCCATAGATCACAGTCCTTTGTAGATCTATGTTCTATTGTAGACTTTGTGTGTTAGGTGCAGCATTTATCACATTTTATGTACCGCATTATACATATGATATTCAGTAGCTTACCCTTGTAAATGAAAAGATAAAAGGACTATAGATGAGTAGATTCTTAGTGAGTTGTTCCCCGCCCTCTCCCATTCCCACTAATTTGCTTAGAGATAGCCAATACAGACGATTCTTTAAACATGTGGATGAGGATAGAAACTCAATCCTTAACCATTACACATTTTCAGGACTGACTTTAAATTAAATTTCAGGCTATCATTAGCAATGTACCGCTATTCTCACATTTCTTTTATAGTCTCTTGTTTTGATGACCTTTTCGTACTTCGGTCTTTGCTTAATTTCATTCAGAGCTAGAAAACATGGTAATTTTTAACAACTCCTTGGTAATTCTGCAAATAAAAAGGAAGTTTTAAAACGGCAGATTTAAAAAGAAAAGAATTGATTTGATTCCAAAGCTGGTATTAACGTATTTTAATGCAGAGGAAAGATAAGGAGCAAGATGAATCTTAAGGTTATAAGAGGCCCATCAAATTGACCTACATGAGCTCACAGAAGTTACACGTTTCCTAAGGCCAAGGAACTGTTTCATGACCTTGAAGGGTATATTAGTATTTCTATTCAAGTCATTACATTTTCAAACATTGGAACTGCTCAGATTTGGTTCACTGCACAAACCAATCACTTAGAATGTTAAAGAGCATGACTTTGGTCTCCTGGAGACAGCTCTTCTGTGATTGAGCTCTTCTTTGCACGGCCTGTCTACCTTCCCTTTGAATTTTTTTTTCTTGTTGTTGTTTTTTTTTTTTCCCCCTTGTCAGCCTACATTGTGAATGCAACTGATAGAACAAACACCAACACCTAACACTGGAAACTCTCTCCTCTGAACTCATTTGAAACACATGCTGAGGTTCTCAATCGGCAAGTTTTATAAAGTGTCAGAAAGTTTTATTAGAGTTGGGAGTGATTGTTGGACTCATTATAATCACACAGGGAGCTTAAGAAAATACTAATGCCTCAGCCCCACCTTCAGAAATTCTGAATTAACTTGTCTGGGGAAGGCTGCAGGCCCCTATGTTTTTAAAAAGTTTTTCAAGCAATTTGAATGTCCAGCCAATTGGAGAACCACTGGGCTAGTCCCATTCGATCAGATAAAAACAGAAATTCATATAGGATTTGACATAGCAAAGGGCACAAAACTAGACATCAGAATAGCTGAGACTAAACACTGACGGCGCTGGCTCTCCCAGCCCCGCAGACGCTGGCGCCGCCTCCCTCCGCCGAGGGGACCCGGGGTGGCAGCCGCCACAACCCCCATCCTTCCCGCGCCCCGCGCCCTGCCGCTGCCGCCGCCGCCGCCGCCGCCGCCGCCGCCGCCCCCACTCACCTCAGGGGCGCAACCGGCACAGCCGGCCGTCGGCCTCGTTCCCGCCGAAGCGTCTCGGTGTGGTACTCACTGCGCGGGCCGGTTCTTCCCCGGCGGTCGCAGGGGGTTCAGGGGTGGGGGGGCGGGGAACGGCCGTCACACGAGCAACGAACCGAAGCGCCGCCTGTTGGCATTTTCCACACGCCGGCGCCACCGCAGTCGCCTTGGGTCCGCACGGCGCCCTGCCGGCCGCAGCTCTTGCTGTCTCGCCCATCCGACAAGCCTCCGCGGACAGGGGAGGGGGCCGCGGCGCGAGTCGGAGGCCGGGCGGGGGTGTGCGCAGACTCTTTCCTCTGGGCACTGCGCGCATGCGCACCAGCGGGTCGGAAACCGCGGCCGCTGCGTGGGGGCGGGACACGCGTCCGCTGCGTGGGGTCCGGACCCGCCCAGGGGCGCTGGTCCAGCTCCGCCAATCGCGAGGGCCGGGTACCTCTTGGCGCGGGCCATTTGAATGATTCGCGGCCGCCTGTGGTGAGGGCAGTTGGGCAGGCCGCTGCCCTTTTGGGAGCTTCTCTGACATCAGGAGGGGAACCCGCCCCTCATCCTTTCGCCGGAGACCCACCCTCCCCAGGCTGCGGGACTGGCAAATAAAACAAAAAGAAAAAAGCTGGGAAAGTAAAACAACACTGACTTCAGGATAACGGTTACCTCTTTGGATGCAAAGAAGGGAATGGGATAAAGGAAAGGTGAAAAAGAAACTTCAAGCATTTGTATACGATCTGATTTCTGAAAAGAAAGATTTTTAAATGCTAACGTTTTGCCACAATGCGTCAATGTTTTAAAGAAATAAAATGTTAATATGTAATTTTATTACATAAAAACCCAAAATATAGCCATGCATATGCACACAGATATGCATACTTTATATGTAAACATAAACAACATGATTCAATGAATAAAATGATAGAGATTTTCTTTATCATTGAGCTTTATTCTTTTCCTGAACTTAAGGTTATTTCAGGTACTTCAGGGCTCCAGAGCTTGCCAGGAGACGCACATGTCCAAGAAGGCCAGTCCCCAGCAGGGAAGCAGGATGGAGCCCCAGGTGCAGGTAGGTCACGGCAGGATGGGGGTACTGGGGATGGTCGAAGGCAGGCAGGGAGGCTCGGGCTCAGGCAACGGGGAGGGAAGCATCGGGGTGTATGTGGGGCACAGGTAGGCCAAGGCAGGATGCAGTGAGGGGCGCTGTGTGGGACCCAAGTAGGAAGGGAGGGGAGGGGTGCTTCAGGAGCCAGGGTCGGGCTATCCCCTCCCCCCACCTCCTGCCACCTCCCAAAGCAGCAGCTGAGTCCCTCCTGAGCTCCCTGTCGGACAGGCCCAGCTTTGGCATCTGCGTCCTTGCCCCAAGTTGCTACACGGCTCCCCTCATCTGGAGCCCCCGGCCCACTTTTCTTTCCCACCACAGACTGAATGCATCTTTGGACATGTGGCTGGCTCTGGGATGAAATGTTTCCAGGGCACTTCATTGGCACTCTTAACTCGTGTCATAACACACTGAATTGGTTTATAAGTACGTTTATAAATAGCTCATTCACAGGAATATCAAACTTCCTCACTCTTGGTCAACATTGACAGATTGTAATTTATCTTAGCATGTTATACATACTCCAGTTAAGTATTTTTCCCCCTTTGTCTGTGATCGTCTACAGATAAAACTGGCCTGCTAGTAGCTGAGAGTCCATCTCTGCCTTTGCTCTTTCATTTTTCCTGAACTTCCCGTGTGGGATAATTTCTCATATTGCTTTCCCTGATCCTAACTTACTTATTATAATTAAGAGGGGTGTAGGAATAGGAATATAGTATAGTTATGAATGTACAATAACATATATTCCATTATTCTAAATTGATTTAAATTTACTTAAAAATTACAGTTGAAGATAGAGTGCCTCATTTGGAAGGGAAGGGGGTCTACAGAATATTTGCTTTTATAACGGGGGTATTGGGTCTGAAATGATAGCTATGGCCATAAGTTAGCAACGTTTGCTAGGAACTGGGTTGATGTTAACTCTGCTAGTTCTGCTCCATAGATCATAGTCCTTTGTAGATCTATGGTCTATTGTAGACTTTGTGTGTTAGGTGCAGCATTTATCACATTTTATGTACCGCATTATATATATGACATTCAGTAGCTTACCCTTCTAAATGAAAAGATAAAAGGACTATAGATGAGTAGATTCTTAGTGAGCTGTTCCCCGCCCTCTCCCATTCCCACTAATTTGGTTAGAGATAGCCAATACAGAAGATTCTTTAAACATGTGGATGAGGATAGAAACTCAATCCTTAACCATTACACAGTTTCAGGACTGACTTTAAATTAAATTTTAGGCTATCATTAGCAGTGTACCGCTATTCTCAGGTTTCTTTTATAGTCTCTTGTTTCGATGACCTTTTCGTACTTCGGTCTTTGCTTAATTTCATTCAGAGGTAGAAAATACGGTAATTTTTAACAACTCCTTGGTAATTCTGGAAATATAAAGGAACTTTTAAAAAGGCAGATTTAAAAAGAAAAGAATTGATTTGATTCCAAAGCTGGTATTAACATATTTTAATGCAGAGGAAAGATAAGGAGCAAGATGAATCTTAAGGTTATAAGAGGCCCATCAAATTGACCTACATGAGCTCACAGAAGTTACACGTTTCCTAAGGCCAAGGAACTGTTTCATGACCTTGAAGGGTATATTAGTATTTCTATTCAAGTCATTACATTTTCAAACATTGGAACTGCTCAGATTTGGTTCACTGCACAAACCTATCACTTAGAATGTTAAAGAGCATGACTTTGGTCTCCTGGAGACAGCTCTTCTGTGATTGAGCTCTCGTTTGCACGGCGTGTCTACCTTCCCTGTTAATTTTTTTTTTCCTTGTTTTTTTTTTTTGTTTTTTTTTTTTTTTTTCCCCTTGTCAGCCTACATTGTGAATGCAACTGATAGAACAAACACCAACACCTAACACTGGAAACTCTCTCCTCTGAACTCATTTGAAACACATGCTGAGGTTCTCAATCGGCAAGTTTTATAAAATGTCAGAACGTTTTATTAGAATTGGGAGTGATTGTTGGACTCATTATAATCACACAGGGAGCTTAAGAAAATACTAATGCCTCAGCCCCACCTTCAGAAATTCTGAATTAACTTGTCTGGGGAAGGCTGCAGGCCCCTATGTTTTTAAAAAGTTTTCCAAGCAATTTGAATGTCCAGCCAATTGGAGAACCACTGGGCTAGTCCCATGCGATCAGATAAAAACAGAAATTCATATAGGATTGGACATAGCAAAGGGCACAAAACTAGACATCAGAATAGCTGAGACTAAACACTGACGGCGCCGGCCCTCCCCGCCCCGCAGAGGCCCGCGAGGCCTCCCTCCGCCGCAGGGACCCGGGGTGGCAGCCGCCGCAACCCCCTCCTTCCCGCGTCCCGCGCCCTGCCGCCGCCGCCGCCGCCGCCGCCGCCGCCGCCGCGGCCGCCGCCGCCGCCGCCGCCCGCACTCACCTCAGGGGCGCAACCGGCACAGCCGGCCGTTGGCCTCGTTCCCGCCGAAGCGTCTCGGTGCGGTACTCACTGCGCGGGCCGGTTCTTCCTCGGCGGTCGCAGGGTGTTCAGGGGTGGGGGGGGTGGGGAACGGCCGTCACTTGAGCAACGAACCGAAGCGCCGCCTGGTGGCATTTTCCACAGGCCGGCGCCACCGCAGCCGCCTGGGGTCCGCACAGCCCCCTGCCGGCCGCAGCTCTTGCTGTCTCTCCGAGCCGACAAGCCTCCGCGGACACGGGAGTGAGCCGCGGCGTGAGACGGAGGCCGGGTGGGGGTGTGCGCAGACTCTGTCCTCTTGGGACTGCGCGCATGCGCACCAGCCGGGCGGGACCCGCGGCCGCTACGTGTGGGCGGGACCCGCGTCCGCTGCGTGTGGGCTGGCCTCGCCCAGGGGCGCTGGTCCGGCTCAGCCAATCGCGAGCGCCGGGTACCTCTTGGTGGTTGAAGATTATTTTCATTTTGAATTGTACAGTGAGGGACACAATACAACTTTTACTACTTTAGCCTTCTAAAGGACAACTTCTACTATTCTTAAAACGAACGCATGAACGTACACACAAGCGCACGTGCGGACACACTGACTCTGCTCCACATACATCCCCACGCTCACACACACTTGGACTCATGCACCCCACACACACCCACAACATACACACAACCACACACGTCCTCAGGCGCGCACACACACGTGAAGTCACTCTCACGTACCACACACGTCCCCAGGGGCACGCGTGTGCACACACACACACACACACACGTCACACACACCTTTGACGTCATTCGAAACCAACATGCACTCGAGGGTCTCAGTGTCCATTGTTTCATCCGCTCAGAAGCTCCTCCCTTCGGGGCGTGAATCAGGAGCCCCTCCTCTCTGGAGGTGGTCTTTTCCTCTTGCAGTCTCAACAGAGCAAACATAACTGCTCTGGACCTTTGGAAGTGCAGGGCCAGAGCATCCCTGGGAGTTCCCATCCTTAATATATGTAAACATTTTAAGTGCAGTAGGTTCTAAACTCCTGCCTTTACAAATACACATTTATTAGAAGGGGGAAGGCCAGGCTCAACTTTACAATTCCCAGACTCAGGGGAGTCCCGCCAAGAAAGTGACAGTGTGGGGAGAGCCGATTCCCAGTCTCGGACCACTAGCCTGACCCTTTTCTTCCCAATGCTGGGTCCATCCCTTGCCCCAAGGGGCCTTGGATGTGCACAGGGGGACACTCGGACCTCACATCCAGGCTCTGTCCATACCCTCCATGCCTACAGCTGCCCGTTGGCCTCTCTGTGAGTCCTGGGAAGCTCAACTCCGGGGAGAGCCGGTGCGGACACCAGAAGTGGGTCAGGGGCTGCTGGGGCTGGGCATTCGGGGTCCTGGGATTCCAGAGCCCGGAGTGAGCCAATTGGCGTGTCCCCTTGGCCTGGCGGACTCCACCCCGTGTAGGGCTTGTCCAGAGGGAGCGTCAGGGCCAGAGGGACCCTGTGTAGTGCAGGACCCAGGGCAGCTGTGGGGTGGGGGTGGGGGGCCCTTGCCGGGGTGTAAGGGCAGAAGCCCTAAGGAAGGGCCTGAGGGGGCTGTAAGGTATCCTCATTCCCATCAATTAAACAAACAAAAGCTCACCACAGGCGAGGGTGGGAAGGCTTTTGTTTGAACAAGGGAAGGCGCTCGCCCGAGATCTGCCCAGAGAGGGCTTGGGGGCTTGGAGGCTGATGAGGAACCGAGAGGCCATCAGCCTCCAAACACCGCCCCAATTCCTCCGGGTGACACTGAAATGCAGTGAGACACGGAAAGCACGATAAACACAGGCCGGAATCTCAGCAGCCTGTTGCTTGGTTCACTGACCGTCTGGCGCTCCCTCTGCTAGGAGCCTTTACCGCATCACCCAGGACTGACCTGGCTCAGGATTCCAGCTGATTTTCCACAGGTGGCTTCACTTGCTGGTGACACGAAGCAGGCACGTTAGCCACCTCCCAAACCCTGAAGCTCCTCCTGGGAGGAGCCTGCGGGCCCCCAGTCCAGCCTCTGCGCCACGATGCTCCTTAGTGCCACTCCCGGTTTGCTGCCCCGGCCTCTAGCTCTTTCCGGAACCTCGCTGGATTGTCGACAAATATCACCCGTGCACCCTGTCTAAGTTTGGGGTCCACATGTGACCGTGGCTCTTTTCTTCTTCCCATCGATGGGTTGTTCGGGCTTCATGTCATCCTGTTGGCAGGAAGGCCAGCACCGCCCCCTTGAGGCCTCCCTGAAGACACATGCAAACAGAGGACACAACGCAGCCCATCTCTTTTTTTTTTTTTAACACTTTTATTGTGGTACGATTTCTGTTCCGTAAATTAGACACTTCTCTCATGTAGTATTTGGTGAATTTCCATAGATGTCTACACCCAGAAAACCATCACCACACTCATGATAGCTACCATTTCCATCCCTCCCCAAGAGGGGTATTTTTCCAATTCCCAGATTTACCCCTTCCCACCCCCTTCCCTCCCGGGTAACCATAAGTTTTTTTCTCTATGTCTGTGGGTCTCTTCCTCTTTTGTCGTTAAGTTCATTTGTGCCTTTTTTTTTTTTTTAGATTCTGCATGGAAGTGGTATCATATAGCATTTTTCTCTCTTCTGGCTTACTTCACTCAGAATGACTAGCTCTGTGTCCATCCGTGTTGCTGCAAATGGCATCGTTTTATCGATTTCATGGCTGTATAGTATTCCGCTTTATAAATAACCACTGCTTCTTTCTCAAGTCACCAGGCGATGGACGTTTGTGTTGGTTCCATGTCCTGGCTATTACAAATAGGGCTGCTGTGAGCATTGAGGTGCATGTGAATTTTTGAATTAGAGTTTTCTCCTGACGTATCCCCAGGCATGGGAAGGCTGGATCATAAGGTAAGTCTATTTTTAGTTTTTTAAGGAACCTCCATCCTGCCTTCTCTAGTGGCAATGCAGCCCGTGTTTTTGAAACAGAGCCGTGCTCAGAAAGTAACTGGTATTTCTAGAGTTCAGACGTGAAGTGCAGTGAGCTTGGGCTGTTCCAGACGAAGAGGGCAGTCTGGAGGCAGGGCTGGAGGAGAGTGACCAGGGGAGTGTGGTTCAGGCAGGATTCAGACCACGTGGGGACATGACAGGCTAGGATAAGGAGCCTGGGCTTCCAGCCATCCCTTGGTAACCATGGGGCACTGGTTCCAGGACTCCCCACGGATTCCAACATCCATGATGCTGACGCCTCTTGTATACAATGACATAGGACTTATGTGGAATTACAAGCATCCTCCCGTGTACTTTACTTTTTACATACAAACATTTTTTTTTTCTCCAAGTGATAGTCATTTCACAATGTTGTGTCGAATTCCAATGTAGGGCACAATTTTTCAGTTCTAAATGAACATACGCATACGTTGATTGTCACATTCTCTTTCGCTGTGTCCTCCTGTGTATTTTAAGTCATCTCTAGATGACGCGTGGTATGGAAGGCAACGTGAATGCTATGTAAGCAGTTGCCGGTGTGTGGCAAATTCAAGTGTCGCTTTCTGAAACTTTTTGTTTTTTTCCCGATTATTTTCAACCCACAGTTAGTTGAATCTGCTGGATCCGGAGCCCCTAGATACGGAGAACCCCCAAGCCCTTCCCACCTCCTACATTTCCACTGTAAGCGCTGAAGGGGACCAAAGAGAGGAGAAGAGCGCCCTCTAGCGGCTGGAAACGCTGAGGAATTTCTTCATTGTATGCAGCGCAGGAGAGAAGGTTTCGGGCCCACTAGCGTCAAAGGAGGGCCCGCCTGGACAGGAAGGAGGAAGGACGGCAGTGGAAGCCAGCTCGCACCCTTCCTGGAGCTAGCTGGTAGCAGTGAGGGACGCCGAGGGACTGGGGACACATCGCGTGGGGGCGGGGCAATCCTGGCCGCCAGGTGCACGGTTCACGCAGCTGGCACCCAGTTTGCACGATCAAAATAACAAGGAGTGGGGGTGGGGGGAAGGGGCTGCCTCAGCACCGGGATCCTGACAAGAGCCAGAGCGCGGCGACCTCAGCTAATGCGGCTCCCCTAGTAAGCCAAAAAAAGGGAACTCTGAGGCAAGATATTGCAGATTCCACCACAGCCACACGGAGAACTAGATCTCTAAGGTGACAAAATGGAACCGTCGGAACCAGGAATCTTTCCTTTTCTCTTCTTCTGGACCTTGGGACAGGGAGCCATACATCTCTGACGGGAACCATCTTTACTCCAGTAGAGAGCTCACTTTTTCAGGAATAAGCATAGAGAGTAAGAGTGTCGTGATGGTTTCGTGGTTCAGAGTTTCTGTCAGGGGCTGCAGTGGAAAGGCGGGGCTCCCCACTAAACCTGAATCTTTGCTCCCATGTCCCCCTTGGCCTGACCTGGGTTCTGCGTTTGATACCCCAGGTTCACCTTCTGCACATCCAAGTGCTGGCTGGCTCCCTCTAGGCGGGCGCTGTGCCCTCAAGGGTGGTGGCGTTAGCGAAGGCGGGGAGGCTGCAGAGAGTGCGGCATCGGGGGGCGGGACTGCCCAGGGAATCCTGTGGGTTTCCTCCCGTGTCCCCTTCAACCTGCACTGAGAGCGCCCTCTGCTGCCTGAAGTTCAGTGGGTGCACATCACCTTATTTTCTGGCTCCCTGGAGGCGGGCACGGTGCGCTCAGGGGTCCTTCTGTGGGGCGGAGGCGGGGTGTCTGCAGAGAATGAGGCAGCGAGGGGGGGGGGCTGCGCAGGTAAGCTTTGGATTCCTCCTGTGTTCCCCTCAGTCTGCTCCATGGGCGCCCTCTTCTACCCCAGGTTCACGGGGTGCCCTTCACCGTGTTGGCCGGCTCCTGAGATGCCGGCGTGGTATTCACAGGGGGCGGGGTCGGGGAGGGGGCGGGGCGTCTGCAGACAGGGCAGCAGCAAAGGATGGGGGCTGCCCACGGAAGCCTGTGCATTTCTTCCACTGTCCCCCTCAGCCTGTTCCGGGGGCGCCCTCTGCTACCCCAGCTTCACTGGGTGCAATTCCCCGTGTTGGCTGGCTCCTAGGATACTGGCGCGGTAAGGCCAGGGGGCGGGGTCGGGGGAGGGGGCGGGGCGTCTGCAGACAGGGCAGCAGCGATGGATAGGGGCAGCCCAGGCATGCCTGTGGGTTTCTAGCCTTGTGCACGTCAGCCTGCTCTGGGGCGCCCACTGCTACCCCAGGTTCACTTGGTGAACATCTCCTTGTTGGCTGGCTCCCTGTAAGCGGGTGCGGTTGCGCTCAGTGGGCGGTGAAATGCTTGGGACGGGGCTGTTAGAGAGAGGGCGCCAGCTGGGGGCCAAGGCTGCCCAGGAAAGCCTGTGGGTTTCCTCCCGTTTCCCCTTCAGCCTGCTCTGTGGGCGCCATATGCAGCCTGAGGTTCAGTGGGTGCACATCTCCTTGATGGCTGGCTCCCCAGAGGAAGGCGCGGTGCGCTCAGGGTCCTTCTATGGCGCGGGGGCGGGGCGGCTATAGAGAGTGCGGCAGCGGGGGACGGAGGCTGCACAGGTAAGCTTTGGATTTCCTCCACTGTCACCCTCAGCCTGGTCTGGCGGCGCCCTCTGCTACCCCAGGTTCACTGGGTGCACTTCCCGATGTTGGCAGTCTCCCAGGATGCTAGCGAGTTATGCCCAGGGAGCGGGGGAGTGGGTGGGGCGGTTGCAGAGAGGGCGGTGGGGGGGAGGTCTGCGCAGGCAAGCCTGTGGATTTCCTCCCATGTCCCCCTCAGCCTTCTCTGGGGACGCCCTCTGCTACACCAGATTCACTGGGTGCACATCTCCTTGTTGTCTTCCTCCCTAGAGGTGGGCTCGGTGCGCCCTCGAGGCAGTGGAAGGGGCAGGGGCTGGACGGCTACACGGAGGGTGGCAGCGGGGTGCGGTGGCTGCCCAGGAAAGACTTTGAATTTCTTCCCCTGTTCCCCTCAGCCTTCTCTGCGGGCGCCATCTGCTACCCCAGGTTCACTGGGTGCCCTTCCCTGTGGTTGCCTGCTCCAGGGATGATGGCGTGCTATGCCCAGGGGGCAGGACAGCTGCAGACCGGGCAGCAGCGAAGGACTGGGCCTCCCAGGAAAACCTGAGGATTTCCTCCCGAGTCCCCCTCAGCCTGCTCTCTGGGGTCCTTCTACTGCTTCAGGGTGGCATTTGACATCCCTTCAGGTCAGTCGAGTCCTGGGAGGCTTCCTCCAATACACAGAGAGACACACATATAAATAGAGAGGCAGACACACTAGTCTCTTCATTCGTTTATTAACAAATAGTTATACTAAACTCCTCGCCCTCCTATATTATGTAGGTACACCCATACATAGATAGAAAGACAGACTCACACACACAAACACACACACACACACTCACACAGAGAAGCCTCTTTCTACTCCTCAATTAGGTAGGTAGATCGACACACTGATCTCCTCCTCCATTAGATAGATTGTCAGACAGATACACACACACACCAGCCTCCTGTTCCTCCTCAATAAGGTAGGTAAGTAGATAGACACGCTAACTTCCTCCTCCAACACACAGATAGATGAAAAGACACACTACCCTGCTCGTATGCCTCCACTTGATAGGTAGGTAGATAGGTAGATAGATAATAGCGACAGACAGACTACCCTCCACCTCCTACTACAATAGCTTAAATAGATAGGCACACTAGCCTCCTCCTCTAGTAGATAAAGAAACAATTAGACAGACTGAGAGACAGACACACTCAACTCCTCCAATAGACAGACAGACGAACTCACTAGCGTCCTCCTACTTCATTAGATGCATCTGCAGACAGACAGACAGAAAGTCACGCTAGCTTCCTCCACCTCCTCCTCCATTAGATAGAAAGTATAGTCATGGACAGACACACACACACACACACACACACATACATACACACACACACACACTACCCTCCTTCTCCTCCTCAATTATGCAGATAGAGAAACACACTTGCCTCCTCTGCCTCCTTCTTTGCATAGATAGATTGACAGAGATATAGGTAGGCAGAGAGATAGACCGACATTCTAGCCTCCTCCTCGTCCATTAGATAGACACACAGAAACACGCAGACAAAGACTATCCTCTCCCCTCCTATAATAGATAGATAGACTGTCAGGCAAGCAGGCAGACAGACAGACAGACACAATAGAGGCGGAGTGCCGCCAGGGGACGGTGTCAGGGACAGCGTGAGGGGACTGGGGTGCCCCTTGAGAGCCAGAGGTTTTTCTCCCATGTCCTCAACGGACTGGCCTGGGGGCGACCTCCGCTCACCCACGTTCGCCAGACTCAAACCCTTTAATCAGCCTGCTCTTGGGAGCGGGCGTGGTGCTCTCAGTCAAAGAGGATAGCGGTGGAGGGTGCGGAGGCACTGCAGCTAAGGGGGCTGCACTGGCGAGTTGGCAATTTTCCTCCGATCTCCCCCTCTCCTGCCCTTGGGACGGCCTCTGCAACCCCGGGTTTGCGGGATTGAAGTCTCCTTGTCAGCCAAGTCATGGGAGGCTGCCGAGGTTCCATCAGGGGCTGCAGTGGAAAGGCGGGGCTAACCACTAAACCTGAATCTTTGCTCCCATGTCACCCTTGGCCTGACCTGGGGTCTGCGTCTGATACCCCAGGTTCACTGGCTGCACATCCAAGTGCTGGCTGGCTCCCTCTAGGCGGGCGCTGTGCCCTGAAGGGCGGTGGCGCTAGCGAGGGCGGGGAGGCTGCAGAGAGTGCGGCAGCGAGGGGCGGGGTCAGCGCAGGTAAGATTCGGATTCCTGCCGTGTCTCCCTCAGCCTGCTCTGGAGGCGCCCTCTGCTACACCAGATTCACTGGGTGAAGTTCCCCGTGTTGGCTGGCTCCCGGGATGCTGGTGCAGTATGGCCAATGGGCGGGGTCGGGGAAGGGGGCAAGGCGGCAGTAGACATGGCAGCAGGGATGGATGGGGGCTGCCCACGGAATCCTGCGTATTTACAAATTTGTCCCCCTCAGCCTGCTCTCCGGGTGCCCTCTGCTACCGCAGGTTCACGTGCTACACTTCCCCGTGTAGCCGGCTCCTGGGATTACGGCGCCTTATTGCCAGGGGGCGGGGTCCGGGGAGGGCGCGGGGCGGTTGCAGACAGGGCATCAGCGAAGGATGGGGGATGCAATCGGAAGCCTGTATATTTCTTCCACTGTCCCCCTCAGCCTGCTTTGCGGGCGCCCTCTGCTACCCCCGATTCACTGGGTACAATTCCCCATAATGACCTGTAACCAGGATGCTAGCGTGATTCGCCCAGGGGGCGGGTACGCGGGAGGGGGCAGGGCGGATGCAGACAGGGCAGCACCGAAGCATGGGGGCTTCCTAGGCAACCCTGATGGTTTCTTCCCTTGACCAACTCAGCCTGCTCTGGGACGTCCAGTGCTACCCCAGGTTCATTTGGTGAATATCTCCTTGTTAGCTGGCTCCGGGCAGGAGGGTCGGCTGCGCTCAGAGGGCGGTGACATGCTTTGGACGGGGCTGTTACAGAGACGGCCCCAGCTGGGGGCGAAGACTAACCAGGAAAGCCTTTGGGTTTCCTCCCGTGTCCCCTTCAGCCTGCTCTGAGGGCACTCTCTGCTACCTAAGGTTCACTGGGTGCACATCTCCTATTTGGCTGGCTCCCTGGAGGCAGGCGGGGTGCGCTCTTGTGTCCGTCTATGGGGTGGGGGAGGGGCGGCTGCAGAGAGGGCGGCAGCGATGGGCAGGTTCAGCGCAAGTAAGATTCGGATTCCCCCTGTGTCTCCGTCAGCCTGCTCTGGAGGCGCCCTCTGCTACGCCAGATTCACTGGGTGAACTTCCCCGTGTTGGCTGGATCCCGGGATGCTGGAGCAGTATGGCCCATGGGCCGGGTCGGGGAAGGGGGCGGGGCGGCAGAAGACAGGGCAGCAGGGATGAATGGGGGCTGCCCACGGAAGCCTGCGTATTTCCAAACTTGTCCCCCTCAGCCTGCTCTGCGGGTGCCCTCTGCTACCGCAGATTCACGTGGTACACTTCCCCGTGTAGCCGGAACCCGGGATTCCGGCGCGGTATTGCCAGGGGGCGGGGTCCGGGGAGAGGGCGTGGAAGTTGCAGACAGGGCATTAGCGAAGGATGGGGGATGCATACTGAAGCCTGTATATTTCTTTCACTATCCTCCTAAGCCTGCTGTGGGGGTGCCCAGTGCTACCCCAGGTACACTGGGTACAATTCCCCGTATTGGCTGGCTTCCAGGATACAAGCGCGGTTCGCCCAAGGGGACGGGTTCGCGGGATGGGGCAGGGCGGAAGCAGACAGGGCAGCTCCGAAGGATGGGGGCTTCCCAGGCAACCCTGATGGTTTCTTCCCTTGTGCAACTCAGTCTGCAATGGGGCACCCAGTGCTATCCCAACTTCAGTTTGTGAATATCTCTTGTTGGCTGGATTCCGGCAGGAGGGTCGGCTGCGCTGAGGGGGCGGTGAAATTCTTTGGACGGGGCTGTTACAGAGAGGGCGACAGCTGGGGGCGAAGGCTGCCCAGGAAAGCCTTTGGGTTTTCTCCCGTGTCCCCTTCAGCCTGCTCTGAGGGCGCCCTCGGCTGCCTGAGCTTCACTGGGTGCACAACTCCTTGTGAGCTGGCTCCCTGGAGGCAGGCGCGGTGCACTCAGGTGTCCCTCTATGGGGCTGGGGAGGGGCGGCTGCAGAGAGTGCGGCAGCGAGGGGCGGGGTCAGCGCAGGTGAGATTCGGATTCCTGCCGTGTCTCCCTCAGCCTGCTCTGGAGGCGCGCTCTGCTACCCCAGATTCACTGGGTGAAGTTCCCCGTGTTGGCTGGCTCCTGGGATGCTGGCGCAGTATGGCCAATGGGCGGGGCCGGGGAAGAGGGCAAGGCAGCAGTAGACATGGCAGCAGGGATGGATGGGGGCTGCCCACGGAAACCCGGGTATTTCCAAACGTGTCCCCCTCAGCCTGCTATACGGGTGCCCCATGCTACCGCAGGTTCACGTGCTACACTTCCCCGTGTATCTGGCTCCCAGGATTCCGGCGCGGTATTGCCAGGGGGCGGGGTCCGGTGAGGGGGCGTGGCGCTTGCAGACATGGCATCAGCGAAGCATGGGGGATGCCAACGGAAGCCTGTATATTTCTTCCACTGTCCCCCTCAGCATACTGTAGGGGCTCCCACTGCTACCCCAGGTTCACTGTGTACACTTCCCGGTATTGGCTGGCTACCAGCATGCTGGCACGGTTTGCCCAGGGGGCGGGTTCTTGGGAGGGGGCAGGGCGGATGCAGACAGGGTAGCACAGAAGGATAGGGGCTTCCCAGGCAACCCTGATGGTTTCTTCACTTGTCCTACTCAGCCTGCTCTAGGGCGCCCAGTGCTACCACAGGTTCGTTTTGTGAACATTTCCTTGTTGGCTGGCTCCCGGCAGGAGGGTCGGCTGCGCTCAGGGGGCGGTGAAATGCTTTGGACAGGGCTGTTACTGAGAGGGCGCCAGCTGGGGGCGAAGGCTGCCCAGGAAAGTCTTTGGGTTTCCTCCCGTGTCCCCTTCAGCCTGCTCTGAGGGCGCCCTCTGCTGCCTGAGGTTCTCTGCACATATCCTTATTCGCTGGCTCCCTGGAGGAAGGTGCGGTGCACTCAGGTGTCCGTCTATGGGGCGGGGGAGGGGTGGCTGCAGAGAGTGCGGCAGCGAGGGGCGGGGTCAGCGCAGGTAAGATTCGGATTTCTTCCGTGTCTCCCTCAACCTGCTCTAGTGGTGACCTCTGCTACCACAGATTCACTGGGTGAACTTCCTCGTGTTGGCTGGCTCCCGGGATGCCGGCGCAGTATGGCCAATGGGCGGGGTCGCGGAAGGGGGCGGGGCGGCAGAAGACAGGGCAGCAGGGATGGGTGGGGGCTGCCCACAGAAGCCTGGGTATTTCCAGACTTGTCCCCCTCAGCCTGATCTGCGGGTGCCCCCTGCTTCTGCAGGTTCACATGCTACACTTCCCCGTGTATCCGGCTCCCGGGATTCCGGCGCGGTATTGCCAGGGGGCGGGGTCCAGGGAGGGGGCGTGGCGCTTGCACACATGGCATCAGCGAATGATGGGGTATGCAAACGGAAGCCTGTATATTTGTTACGCTGTTCCCCTCAGCCTGCTGTGGGGGCGCCCACTGCTGCCCCAGGATCACTGGATACAATTCCCCGTATTGGCTGGCTATCTGGATGCCAGCGCGGTTCGCCCAGGGGGCGGGTTCGCGGGAGGGGGCAGGGCGGATGCAGACAGGGCAGCTCCGAAGGATGGGGGCTTCCCAGGCAACCGTGATGATTTCTTTCAATGTCCAACTCAGCCTGCTCTGGGGCGCCCAGTGCTACCCCAGGTTCATTTTCTGAATATCTCCTTGTTGGCTGACTCCCGGCAGGAGGGTTGGCTGCGCTCAGAGGGCGGTGAAATGCTTTGGACGGGGCTGTTACAGAGAGGGCGCCAGCTGGGGGCGAAGGCTGCCCAGGAAAGCTTTTGGGTTTCCTCCCGTGTCCCCTTCAGCCTGCTCTGAGGGCGCCCTCTGCTGCCTGAGGTGCACTGAGTGCACATCTCGTTGTTGGCTGGCTCCCTGGAGGCAGGCGCGGTGCACTCAGGTGTCCCTCTATGGGGCTGGGGAGGGGCGGCTGCAGAGAGTGCGGCAGCGAGGGGCGGGGTCAGCGCAAGTAAGATTCGGATTCCTGCCGTTTCTCCCTCAGCCTGCTCTGGAGGTGCCCTCTGCTACCCCAGATTCACTGGGTGAACTTCCCCGTGTTGGCTGGTTCCCGGGATGCTGGTGCAGTATGTCCAATGGCGGGGTCAGGGAAGGGGTCGGGGCGGTAGAAGACAGGGCAGCAGGGATGGATGGGGGCTGTGCACGGAAGCCTGGGTGTTTCCAGACTTGTCCCCCTCAGCCTGATCTGCGGGTGCCCCCTGCTTCTGCAGGTTCACATGCTACACTTCCCCGTGTAGCAGGCTCCCAGGATTCCGGCGCGGTATTGCCAGGGGGCGGGGTCTGGGGAGGGGGCGTGGCGCTTGCAGACAGGGCAGCACCGAAGGATGGGGGCTGGCCAGGCAACCCTGATGATTTCTTCCCTTGTCCAACTCAGCCTACTTTGGGGCTCCCACTGCTACCCCAGGTTCATTTGGTGAATATCTCCTTGTTGGCTGGCTCCCTGGAAGAGGGCTCGGTGTGCTCAAGGGTCCGTGTATGGCACGGGGGCTGGGCGGCTACAGAGAGTGCGGTAGCGGGGCGGGGGCGGCGCAGTTAAGCTTTGGATTTCCTCCAGTGTCACCCTCAGCCTGCTCTGCGGGCGCCCTATGCTACCCCAGGTTCACTGGGTGCACTTCCCGGTGTAGGCCGGCTACCGGGATGCTAGCGAGGTATCCCCAGGGGGCGGGGACGAGTGAGTGGGTGGGGCGGCTGTAGAGAGGGCGGTACCGTGGGGGGCGGGGTGTCTGCGCAGGCAAGCAAGTGGATTTCCTCCCGTGTCTCCCTCAGCCTACTCTGGGGACACCCTGTGGTACACCAGAATCCCTGGGTGCACATCTCATTGTTGGCTTCCTCCTGAGAGGCGGAGTCGGTGCGCCCTGGAGGCAGTGGAAGGGGCAGGGGCTGGGCGGCTCTATAGAGGGGGGAAGCGGGGTGCGGTGGCTGCCGAGGAAAGCCTTTGGATTTCTTGCCCTGTTCCCCTCAGCCTTCCCTGAGGGCGCCATCTGCTACTGGAGGTTCACTGGGTGCACATCTCCTTGTTGGCTGTCTCCCTGGAGGCGGGTGCGGCTGCATTCAGTGGGCGGTGAAAGGAGCGGGGGCGGGGCAGCCACAGTGAGGGCGGCAGAGGGGGACGGTGGCTGCCCAGGAAAGCTTGTGGGTTTCCTCCCGTGTCCTCTTCAGCCTGTTCTGGGGGCGCCCTCTGCTGCCTCAGTTTCACTGGGTGCACCTCTCCTTGTTGCCTGTCAAACTGAATGGATGAAGCACTCCCCGCCCCCCGCATTACGAAGGGTCATTTGTTTTATGTCAACTTCAGTTGATTGGCGATGTCTATCACGTGGAGAAAGCCCTTTCCAGCAACACCTAGACGGGAGCCTGAGCCAGTAACTGAGCCCGCCGGCCTGGGCAGGCTGATGCGGAGACGTCACCGTCACTGCTCCCAGACTCGGAGGACAGAGCAACACGGTGGAAAGTGTTCCTCTGCTCTAGATGTCCCTCCCCGACAAGCACCGGCACTCACCGAGTGTCAGGGGCCAGGAGAGCCCCGGGCAAGCCTCGTTCAGCAGGTCCAGCCCTGCTCCGAGCCCCACGCCCTGCCGTCCCCGCTCAGGGACAAGCCCAGGACAGCCCCACCACCCACACTTGCTGGCTTTCAACTCTGGGGGGTTTTTTTCCTTCCAATTTGTTTGTTTTTGTTTCCTGATCTTGGAGGATATATTTACTCTGTTTGCAAAACGCTGACGCCCTCGTGACCCTGCCTTGTCCTGGAGATCCCACGCCTCTGCTCATGCTGGTTTTCAGGGCTCTCCTTCTGCCTTCCCACCACCCACCGTCCCAACCTTCAAGTCTGCTGGGTTTCCTCTTTGCCCCGTTTTTCTTTGACTGTGAAAGAAGAGAGTCGCAGACCCGTGGTCTGTCCGTGTTCACCCGCCTCTGTTCATACTTGTTTTCTGCCCATTTAGCTCCTTTTCAAGCCCCCATGGGGGTCTTCCCTTCTCCGCAGCCTCCTGGTCGATGTTCCCCTTCATGATGTCTTCCTGGGCCCATTTTCTGTTTCGCTATTTCCTTCTTCTGTGGACCTGTTTGCATAGCTGATTCTTATTTTAATTTGTTGTTCAAACACTTCTTCCTTTTTATCGTGTGTTTTAGTCTTCTTTTCAGGGACTCAATTTTTAAAGCCTTCTCACTTCAACAATGCTTTCGTTCCTCTCTTAGCATTTATTTCTTCCCTTTATTCTCACAGGCCAGCCGTCCGCCTCTTTCCCGTGCAGCTGGGTCTCCACTCGGACCCTCGGCAGGGTGCGAGCGGTGGCAGGAGGTGCCTTTGTGTTTTCTATGTTTTTTCACCTTAAATTTGCTCTGTCTTTTATACTTTGTGCTCTTCTAAAGTCACAGATTTACATCCCCTGGGAATAGGCAAAGCGTAGCTTTGAAACCCGCCGGCTAAGAGACCACGATGGAGGTGGCCTGGCTGAGGCAGCGTTTCTCAGGGGGGTTCCGGGAGGATGCCAAACTCGGCTGTTCCTGCACCAGCACCTCCACAGCACTTGCCTGGATAACGTGCCTGCCCAGAAACCCTGAGCCCTTTGGATCCGAGGTCCCTGCTTGAAAGTCCTGCCTGCCCCACCGTCTCCTGCAAGTTACCTGCCCCACTCGGCCCCTCTCGTGTTGGCCCTTCCAGAGCCCTCAGCATGGGCATCTTTTTTCCAGAACGTTCCAGATCTTGGCCACGCAGAGGGGATCCTGAACCAGCAAGATTGCATTCTTGCTGACACGGGTGTCCTCTGGTCTGAGTCCCCGAGGAAGGAGCTGAGACCTGAACTCCCATCCATCCATGTTCATGGCCCGGGGTGGGGGGCAGGGCGTGGCAGGCCCCACAGGGGAGGCGGGGAGCCTGCAGGAGGTTCCTGGGGGCGGCCTCACCGCGAGATGTGTCCTCTCATCCAGTCCTGGGCGGGCAACTGGGCGAGTGAGGCTGTGGCCACGATGACCCCAGGACTCGTGCAGACGTGATTGACCCGAGGCCCTCCCCAGCCCTGAAGAGCTTGCTGAGCCTGTGAGCACCAGACACAGAGGCCCCTGGACCGACATCGAGGCCACTTCCTGGAACCGTCAAGACGCCTGGTCAGGACCTAGACTGGGCCCCTCACGAGGAGCTGAGGGTACAAAAGACGTACCAAGAATATCCTATTTGGTGAAAGAGAGAGAGAGCAGGTGGGGCCAAGCTCCAGGAATAGGTCCCCTCCCTCCTCTTCCAACCTGTATAAACAGCCACGAGGCGAGGAATCCCCTTGATTCCCCGTGACCTCTCATCACCCCCAGCCCCATCCAAGCATCACCATGCCTGCGCGCAGGGAAGCCTGTCTCCTGACCCGGGTTGTGGTGCAGGAAAAGGCAGCGTGTGCCGCAGACGCCCAGCGGGGAGGGGCACCCCGACTTCCCGACGGGGTTCAGGGAAGGGGTTAGGAGGGCCCGAGGGGGCGTGATCATCTTGGGCGCAGTTCTCAGGTTGGCACCGAGGTCCAGTCTCAAGCATCACCAGCCAGCCTTCTGGCCTCAGGTGGTCCGGGCTGCACGTGCCTGTTGCCAGCAGTTTTCCTCTGGTCGGGGGTCTGTTTCCTGCAAAAACACCTTGGGGCTGTGGGCCAGACCTTTATCTGTATCTTCAGGGAACTGGGAGTTTGGTGACTCGGCTGTGTGGCCAGTTTATAGTCTGGATTGTTACCAGTTTCCTTCCCAACAAATAGTCCTTGTTTCTGCATCTTCTCGCTTCCTAGTCATTCACTGCTGAGCAGCCTTTTGAGACTCGGGGGGGCCTGGAAAACTGAAGCAGAAGCCTCTCACATCAAAGGGCAGGGTCCCAGGGCCCTGTATGTAGTTTCCACGCCCTTTTCTTTGATACCCCTCAGTCTTTTGGGGAATGGGTTCAGGGAAAGAAAGGGTGTGAGGTTTGGGCAGAGGGCTTAATCATAGACTCGGCAGAGGGACTGGGTTTTAGGGGCACTCGCTTTCAAAAGCAGACCTCTCGCCAAGGGCTCTTAACAACCTTATGTTGCTGTGTGAGTTTGCTGGGCTGCTGTAAGAAACGCCACAGAGGGCTGTGTGCCTTAGTGCCTGGGAGGCTGCAGTCCGAGAGGTGCTGGCATGGCAGGGCCGGTGTCTCCCACGGCCTCTCTCCTTGGCTGCAGATGCCGACTCCTCCCCGCGTCCTCACAGGGTCTCCTTCTATCCTGAGCTCCTGTGCTTACAAGGACACCAGTCCCGTGGGATTCAGGGTCCACTTCCCCTTAGTTACCTCTTTAAGGATCCTGCCTCCAAATACAGTCACATGCTGAGGTCCAGGAGGTTACGACTTGGACGTATGAACTTGGAGGAGGGGTGGACAAGACTCTGCCCAGAACAACTGCCAAAGGCAAGGTCACGGAGGACACGCTCTGCGGACTCTGTCTGATGGCAATTCTGTGAGCACAGGGCTAAATTCGCAGCAGTCTCCAAGCCCGGCGTCAGGTTCCGTGGGCGGGTGAGGGACGCGTCACCCCCAGCAGACGATCCCGAGACGTTCCTGTTCATGGTGTTTGGGAAGTCACCCCTTCCAGCCTTTTCTAAGGAGACCAGGAGATATGCTGGCATTTCAGAAATTCGAGGTGGGTTGGGCACAGGCCTAGCATGCATGAGGTCCTGGGTCAATCCCCCCTGCCTCTATTAAAATAAAGAAATAAACTTAATTACTTCTCCCTCAAAAACAACCCCCTCAAAAAAATTTAAAAACCAAAGTTAAAAAAAAAATTTTAAGTTCATTATTAATGCATACTTTCAGAAGTTTTGTATTTCTGGACCAGTGGGCATTGTCTTCCATTCCCGTCCCTCCCTCTTCTCCCCCACCCCGTGGCTCTCCTCAACCCCTGTGATTTCACTGGTCCTCGGTGCTTATCCACACCCCAGGGTGAGTCATCCCTGGAACCCCCAGGTCAGCCACTTTTCTCATGGGACTCTGAAAGCATCGAGGTATATTTGTGGCCAAGCAAAGTGGCTGCTGCTAAGATCGAACGGCCTGTAAGTGTTGCTGGGGAGAGGTGCAGAGGCCTCGGAGAGACAGATGGTGCAAGAGGGCAAAACCGCAGGCCGGAGGGGGGAGCCCGGGAGAGCTCCCGCTGGGACGTGTTGCAGACAGCTTTCTGTGCTCTGCCCTGTGCTTTTGCTGCAGCTCTGATGCCATTGGCTTTGATTACAAGGGCTGCTCTCTCCCCACAAAAAATTGTCCCCTGGGGCGCAATGAGGCTGAGGCTTCTGAGTCAGAATTGTGCACACAGAAGATAAGATGTCCGTCTTTCTTTCTTATTTCTAACCCCCCGGCGTCAGTTATTGTGTTTCTCCAAATCCCCAACCCTGTGAGGTCACATTCCTTGAGCGCTGAAATGAAAATCGCTCAGGGCCCCGTGCCCCCACCACCCCTCCTTCCCCCATCTGCTGACGGACCTGGGGACACCCTAAGGACACGCTATCCCTGGCGTCCTCTGCTCTGCCCCCGGCACCTCACACCCTTTGGTTCCACGACAGCCATCAGCACGAAGCCATTTCTTGAGACACAGGTTTCCCCAAGGGAGTGGCCGCTTGGAGGAGACCTGAGTGAGCTGCCACGGGGATGCTGGTGTCTGACCACGTGAGGGCCGTCCCGCCCACAGCAATTCCGGAGGGGTGCTCTGGTTACAGGGCCACCAGGGTCTGTCTTGGGTTTGTCAGACTGAAGGCATCTGAGCAGTCTTTCCCAGCTGGGCTGGGGACGTGCATGTGGGCACTTTGATGGTGAAGGGTTGAGTTACCGCTCCTTTGCCCTCTCCCCTGGAAAAGCTAATACCCTGGGATAGAAGAGACAGAGGGATGCGTGGTGGACTGTGGGAAACGGCTCAGCCTCCTTGCCTGTGTCTCATTTACATGTTCCCCGTCACAACAGCCCGCCTCCCAGGTCCCCAGGGAGGAGCGTCACCAGCCCCCAAGTGCCCCCTTTCATGAGTCACAGAGCCCAAAGGTACCCCCTCAGCATGTGACCTGCTTGGTAGGGCCTGGCCCGCCAGAGCAGCACAGCTGGGAGACACCTGCTTGGCAGCCAAGAGAGACGGATTCCAAAGAGCTGTGGACCTGATGCAGGAAAAACAGACGTGGGGTGTGAGGGGGGCCATGTCCCTGGTCTCGGTGGAGCCCCTGGGACATGCCCCGCCAAGTGTGGGTCCTTGGCTTCGTGCAGGAAAGAACTCAGGAGTGAGCCACCATTGAGTAAAGGTAGATTTATTCAGAGAGATACATCGAAAGGCAAGAGAAAGGCCATGAGGTGTGGGGGTTGGGGGCTCAGGTTAGAGTAAAAGTAGGTGCACACTCCATAGACAGAGTGCCGGCCGTCTCCAAACAGAGACAGAGGCCGTGAGGGGCAGTGTTGCCCATTTTTATGGGCTTGGTGGCTTCATATGCAAAGAAGTAGAAGGACCAGTGTAACTAGCTTGGGGCAGGGGCTGGGATTCCCAGGAAGTCGGCCTTTTCCCACACTTTGACCTTCTGTGGATAGCCTCGGGTCCTCCATGGTGCCTGTGGGCGTGTTATTCACCATGCTGATATATTACAGTGGGCGTATAATGAAGCTCAAGGTCTCCTAGAGGGCAAATCTCCCACCACCTTGAGCCCCAATGCCTCCTGGGGGTTGAATCTTCCATCAGTTTGACGTTAATTGCAGTAGCGGTCCTTGAATAGCTGTGCCCTGCCCCCTTCCCGTCTCAGACCCACCACCCCTGCAATTCGGGGGAATTCCTGCACTTCCCTATCAGCAAGGCTAGAACACCCGGTCTTCCTGGGCTGTCGCAGTTTAATGAAACGATGCAGCCATAACAGGCAACAAATCTCCCTCTAAAATCCTGCACTAAAATTCTGTTAATTGGGCACCTGTGAGGACACGGGAGAGCTCTGCGGTTGCACTTCTGTACCTGCTCAGTCACTTTTAGGAAATGACCCTTATACAGATTGTCACAGCTTCCTATTTATCATCTCCAGATGTTTTTCTTTGTTTGGTTTCTAATGGTTATTCTGAAATTGTTATTACGGTTGACCTCTTTCTGTTGATTTTCAGAAGATCCTCGTTAAAAAAAAAAAAAAAAAGTCTAGGAAAGTTGCATGTGTCCCAAACCGAGATGATCTGTTATTTCCAAGTGTGTTATTTGTAAACGTGGGTTTTTTTTTTCCCCTTTTTGAAGCTTCTCCCAAGGGACTGCCTGGTTCCAGATCTTTCCAGCATTTGGAAAAGAGCTGTTGCACACTTAACATTTTTCTTTAATCGTGAGGTTGAAATAAACATCGGGAGAGGCCAGAGCCAACGGCTGAGGGGGAGGAAAGTTCCAGGGCCAGTGGAGCAGGCACGTCCATCCTTCAGAAATAAAAATGATGGATGACCCAGGTTATCATCGCCCTTTGAAGGAAGAACAAGGGAGATGCAGTTTCCATGCTGGCAATTTCTTTGTTTACAAAAAAGGAAGGGAGGAGAGGCCTGGTTTCCCACAAGGCCTCAGGACATTGGGCAAAGTCCTTGAAAAGCTGCTGGGGAACCACGGTCCCTGCTCCAGTTGACAATGGTGAGGAGGTGGTTCCTGCAGCCACGTGAAGACACAGCACAGGCTGCCTCTGGCCGTTGCCTGGCAGGTGCACACGGTGCTCTGGCCCCAGAGAGACCCTGGGGCCCCCGGCTGATGGTTACCAGCCATTGGGTACCACGCCCTGGGGAGTCCCCATGCTCTGCAGGTGGGCTCTGGGCTGTCCCACCTCTCCAGCTTCCTTCCACTCGGAAGCCCCTCCCTCCCACTGCAAGGACACTGGGCTTTTCTCAGGTCAGCAGGCACCCCACTGCTGGATGCCCCCTAAATTCATAGGGAGAAATCCGAGCCCCCAGTGGGACTGTACTTGGATACAGGGCCTCTAAGGAGGTGATTAAGGTTACGTGAGATCGCACGGGTGGGGCTGGCACCCTTATAAGAAGGGCGACAGCAGAGATGCATACAGAGAGGGCAGCCCTCCGCAAGCCTCGGGAGGAAGCCTGGGGAGAAACCAGCCCTGCCGACACCCTGATCGCAGACTCGCAGCTCTGAGACCCGTGGGAAGGCTGCTTGTTTCAACCTTTCGGGGACTTGGTGGTGCCTGATACAAAACTTGCAAATCCATGGTGGCCCGTCCTTAGCGTGGAAAAGGCCACTGTCTCAGGACATCTGGAACCTGCGACCCTGGATGCTCTGAAAGGGCAGGTGGGCCCTCCCCCTCCCCCCTCCCCTCCTTTTTCCCCTCCATCCCGATGCTCAGAAATGCCAGGAAGTCTGCTGGTTGTTTGACATTCAACCCGCATCCGGCCTCTGTGCCCAGAAAGCTCAGCTGTGGGTCCCAACAAACGACCTCCGCCAAAGAGGAAGTCTCCCGGCGCAGCGAGCGCCCTACAGCGTCACAGCCACGCGGCCCCCGCGCTCAGGGCGCTCCCTCACAGTTCTCTTCTTAAACCCCGGTCCCTCTTCTTCCCAGCGCTGGGGAGGAGCCCGGCAGGAGGGGTCCGCGCCCCCCAGGACCGCGCGGGGTGGTATCCTTACCGGGCGGTCATGCAAAGCACTGCCACGTGTCCGGCCCGAGGACGCCCCCCCGGAGGACCCTGCCCCCTCCCCGCCTCGGGTGGGTTCCCGCGGGGTTCGGGCTAGCCCCTGGGGCCCCCTCTATCCCGGATACACACCTCTCCCTCCCCAGCGCATCCCACCTCCCCAGCCCTGGGGACCCTGCGGGAGCCCCTGGCCCGGGCCAACAGACCCTGCAGGGCCGGGCGGCTTCCTCCGCGCCTGACTCGTATCCCACGCACAGACCCCCGCCCCCAGGCCCCAAGGGCGGTCTGCGGACCCCCGCCCTCCCCGCGGTTTTCCCCCACCGACCCCCGTGTCCAACACGCAGACTCCCTCTCCAGGCCCCACTTCCTGCGCCGGGACCCCGCCCCTCTCCGCTGTGTCCCCCTTGCCCTTGCCTCTAGGCCCCGCCTCCTGTGCAGACCCCGCCCACCCCACGGTCACCCCTCCTGGCTGTCTGAGGACCCCCGCCCCTCCCCGCATTCACCCCCGCCCCCGGCCCCGCCTCCTGCGCAGAGATTCCCTCCCCCCACCTCCTCCGCCCCTTACGAGTCCCGGATGGCGCGCTCCCCCTGCTGGCCACCCGGTCCCTGCACAGACCCGGCCGCGAGGCACCTACCAGCAGACATTTCCCTTCATATAAAAGATCTTAGCATCATGGCCAATTCTGAAAATTACGAAAAAAGGGAGAAAAAAGGAAATCCACTCTGGCACAACCACAGTTCCCATTTTGTGTTCCTCCCTCAAGCCTTCCTTCCACGATCTTTCGCTCCCACTTGGCGACGGCATCACAGGAACGGGCCCGCGGGCAGGGCAGCAGCGTGCCTACCCCAGGAGCTGATGTGAGTTTGCAGTTTCCAACCCGCTTCTGCAAAGGCACTGCCCACTTTCTCTAAGGCGAAGCTAATGTGGCTTCACCTTGCAGCCCCCTGGTCGTTGCGAGGTGCGGGCTCTGCGAACCTTCCTGACACCCCGCCAAACCCCAGCCCAGTAGCAGGGAACCCCTGGGGTCCCTGGTGAGCCTGCGGGCCGCTGAGGAGCAGGAGGCCCTTACACTTCGTGGTGCCTGTCGCTGGGGACCCACATAGTCACTACCCAGCAGGGGTTTGAGGGTGCAAGGCCTCAGATGCACACACACACACACGCACACATACACATTTGTGCACAGCACATTCACGGGTACCCTGCAGAGCAGACTGAGCCCACTGGTGGCCAAGGGGGTAGAAATACGGGCGGGGCAGCAGCCCTCTGAGCCTGGGGCACAGTCCTCTCCTGGGGCAGAGGCTGCTCCCGCAGAGCCAGGAGGATACGGTGTCTGCCCCGCACACGGCCTGCTCCTGGGAGCACAGAGGACCTCAAGATACAGCACATAAGCAGTGTTCCCATCTGATAAAGGAGAAGACTGGCCTGGTCGCGTAGCTTGTCAAAGGCACAGGGTGACTACGCCCGCGAGCCGAGATTTGCAGGTGAACGCAGCTGGGCTGCAGCATCCACGCTCCAGCATGAAGGCAGCTGTCTCTATTTCCCGCTCCGCCGGGTCCGCGGCGTTCCGCCTGCTGCGGTGAAGCCACACTGACCACCAGGGGGCGGGGCTGCCCGCGAGCGCTCACCCACCGCCTCCCGCACAAGTCCTGGGAGACCCGGGCATCAGTTCCGCCACAGCCTTCCTGTCCCATTGGAGGTCACAGTGCAGGGGGAGGGGACCAATTCACAGGAGATGGCTCCCTGGGGGGCAGTGCACAGGGACGGCTTCTCAGGGCCACCGGGAGGACACAGGCCCTGGAACGGCCAGCTGGGATGAATTGCTAATTCAATCATTTAGTGGAATTTCACAACATACACAAATGCCATTTGTCCTTGTCAGCAGGTTTCAGCACTGGGGCTGACGTGTGGAGGTGCCACCTCCACTGAGGTCCCTTTGCCTCCTTCACTTTGAGACGTCCCAGGCTTGAGTGCTGGCTGGAGCTGGAATTCTTGCTGCCATCGCCAGCCATGCCTTATTTGTAATCCCCGCCAGGAAAAGCAGCGTCCACTGTACCCCCTCCTTCCTCCTTCCTTCCTGACCCTCCAGGTTTCCCCGTCACCGTTTCATTTCTGCTTGAAGAACGTCTTTTAGGCAGATTGTTAAGAGCAGGCCAGCTGAAGACGATTCTTGCAGGTTCCCTTCACCTGAGAATGGCCCCTTATGGCCCCTTCATTCCTGACGGCGGTTTCACTGGACAGAGACCTCACAGCTGGCATTTCTTTTACTTTCAGCCTCGAAAAATGTGTCATTTCCTTCTGGCCTCTGTGCTTTGATGTGAGAAACCCACCTTCACTCAGTGCATGGAAACCATCGCTTCTTTCTGGCTACTTCCCAGATTCTTCCTTCATCTCTACTTGTCAGAAGTTTGATTCCGGTGAATCTTGCATGGATTTTGAGGTTTCCCCTGTTTGGGGTTCACTCAGCTCCTTGAATCTACAGGTTTGTGTCTTTGGCTGAATTTGGAGAGTTTGGGGCCATTTCTTCAGATACTCCTCAACCCTCCCTTCTCCCCACCTCCTGGAACTCAGTGACTCACATGATTGTCCCCAGGTCCCCTCACTTTTTTTTAAGCCTCTGTTGTTCAGATCAGGGATTTTATCCATCGGTCCTCAAGGTCACGGATTTGTTCATCCGGCATCTCCACTCTGCTACGGAGTTCCCAGTGGGTTTTTAGTTTGTTTTCTGCATTTTAGTTCCGTACTTCGGTTTTTCCGTGACTTCGTGACTGTGCTGGGGTTCTGTTTTTGCTTTTCCATTCAGACTTGCTCACTAAAGCATGGATTCTGCGGTTGCTTTAAACGCCCCCCTCCCTGGCCACGCAATCCCAGCACCCGCTTCCTCAGCTCCCGTCTTTTCTCATTTGGGCTGTGAACTCCCTGACTCCTGGTTCAGCAGGTCCTTTTCTGTTGTATCCTGGGGATCTGGCTGTTGTGTTAGAAGACTCTGGGTCCCAGTTAAGTGTCAGGTGTCCACAGGGCTTGCCCTGGGCAGGTGTAGCCCCAGGATCCAGGCAGCCGTGGGCTGTGCTCCCACACGGGTCGGCTGCCCTGGTCTTTCCACAGTTTGGGGCTGTGTCTCCCACTGGCCCCTGTGGGGCTGCCTGAGAGGCAGACAGGGTCTCGGTAGGGGAGAGAGTGGCAGTCCCCAGCACCACCCTGGTGTCTTAGGTCCTTGGGGACAAGCTGCAGGGGCTCGGTCAGTTGGCAGAATCCCCACAAGGGACAGTCCACCCCACCTGAACTGCTGCCCCTGCCCAGGCTGGGACCGTGGCCTCTGATTCCTGGGGAACTTTAAAGACATTTGCTCTTGAATCATTTTTCTTGTTATCTGTTCAATAGCCCTGAGGCTCCAGTGTGTTCAGATACGTCATGAAATGTCCCTTCCTTGAAGCCCAGGTCCACCTGGACACTTCGGTTCAGCTCTGAGCCCAGCTCCATCGCCCCTGCTCTGAAATGTGACCCCCAGGTCCATGGGCCCCTCATCCCAGGACACGAGACCACACACAAACCTCTAGCAGACAAAAAAACATGATAAAGGGTCCAACCCAACGTTTACCCGCCAGCGACCGGCCGTCCCTGAGAGATCCAGACCCGAGTGGGCGGGGCCGGGGGCATCACGGGTGGATGGCTCAGTGATGAACAGGGAGCATGACACTCTGGCACGAGGCAGGGGTCCTTCCACAAGGCCTCGTGGTCACTGGGTCTCCGATGGTCCTCTGTGCAGCCTGGAGCCACTGTGACAAATCCAGACTGTGTCCTTGAAAGTGTGCCCATAAAGACAGTAGGCCCAGAGCCCTGCTGTGACACTGGTCCAGGGTCCAGGACCCAGTGGAACCCTCCTGTGGACAAGACTCAGCCCCCCTTCCCCACCTGCCCTCCCTTCCATGCTTGGCATTGACATGGGGACCACTGCAGGGCACCCTCCCCAGTACAGTGTCCTCGGAGCCTGCGCCCAGAGGGCCATGCCAGCACAGTCATGCAGTGTGGGTGGAGACCTGAGGTTTGCGGGTGGGGTCAGCTGCCATCTGTCCACGGCTGCCATGGGCCAGGCAGTTTCTCTCCTGAGTGGGAGCAGAAGCAGCCCGCTCTAAGCCATATGAAGGGTCACCCCCAGCCCGAACCTGGTGAGGACGGCGCCCACTCCGTGGTAGAGCTTGCACCAGGAGAGGCAGGTGGGCCTGGGCCACCCAGTGACTGCCCACCCTCACAGACCAGGTCCAGGCACACCCAGGGGTCACCTGGCCTCCTGCGGGGACAGAGCAGCTCCAGGCTCCAGAACACAGAGGGAGGGCAGGCAGCAGGGTCCCGTGCCCTCACCAAACAGGGGAGGCAGGTCAAGCTCAGGACGGCTCCAGACCCCAGCGGGCAGAAAGCCAGCACAGTGGGCCCCCGCCTCGCTGTGGGGTGAACCTTGCTAACCCAGGAGAGCTGGCTGAGACTGTCACCAGCATCCGTTGAAAGATTAGGTGAACCCACCAGGCTTTTCCTATTCTGGGTCACCAACAAACTCAGCAGACATCTGGGAAGTCCCATCAGACACTGGTCTAAGCAGGGACCTTTCTCCCACAGCCATTGGAACAGCGAGCTTTATACCAACATGAAAAATGTAGCAGCAAAAAAAAAAAAAAAAAAAAGAAAAGAAAAGAAAAGAAAAGAAAAGAAAAGAAAAGAAAAAAAAAAACCCTAAAACATAGCAGAACCCATGATCAAAACCAGTTACTATCATTCACTACTTAAAACCTACAAATACAATTTTCTGAAGTCGCTGGGCAGAAATCTCAGACTATAATCCTGGAGGCAAAACACACACGAATGTATAACTGAATTTACTGACCCATAAACAGTCCCAAATAAAACTCCCAAATAAACACACACGCAGGCACACCCAGGCGTGCACACACACGTCCACACCCCAAGACACCCTTCCGGAAGCTTCCATCCGACAGCACAAACAAGCACCTGCCTCCCCGAGGCTTACCAAGTTTATAACTTTATCACACTCTGAATAGAAGCGATATTTAAAGAGCAGAGCAGAGCGCTATACAGAGGGTTATCGTGGAACGTTCATTTACATACTGGGTACACTCTTTACAAGGCGGAAGTAGAAACACCCACTACTTGGCAGGGCAGATAAGGGGGCGCGGTGAGGTCAGACACAGAGGATGCGCGGGTGGGGGGCCCTCAGGTGCGGTGTGACTCAAGGAGATTACAGGTTAACATTGGAGGGACACAGCACAGGTCAATGGGTGGGTTAAGGGACCCTGGCTATGACACTTGCGGGGCGCGGGCCTTGTGCGCGCCCCAGGACAGTGCCCCTGTGCCCGCCGGCACCTGGAGGCTGGATGCTGGGGGCCGTTCCCTCCCCGTGGGCCCCGGGGTGGGGCTCCCCGAGGCCTGAGCGCAGAGTTCGCGGCTGCATATGTAACACTGTCGTACCAGCTCCTCGGGAACCAGGGATTGGCTCCCTTCGGTCCGTCACCTCCGAGGGAGCCGTTTGCTGGCGGGGAGCGTTCCGACACCCTTGGGTGCTGAGAGCACGCGTCTCAGCGGCTGGTCAGTCTATAAAGCAAATGCTGTGGCTTGCATGCTCTGGACAAGCTCGGCCAGGGAGGCCCAGCTCTCTCTGACTCGGGGTTCGTGCTTCTCAATCCTCCCCGCTCCTGCTTTGTCAGAAGGACGAGGCACCTGCCTGGGGCCCTTAGGTCAGACTTTGGGCTCGAGCATCTCGGGAGGGGGGCAGGTCTTGGGGGCAGCGCACACTGCTGCCCCCTGGGCTGAATTCCTGCTGAGAATGGAAAACGGAAATGCCAGACAGGCCACTGCTGAGGACCAAGGCGTCGGGCCTCCGAAGATGCCGGTACAATCTTCTTACCGGCCACGCAGCCACGTGGCAGGGAAGGTGGTCCACGAAGACCAAGGCAAACATTTGGCACAGAAATGAGGCACTTGCGTTTGGTGCATTAATAGGAGCTACACAGTGGACTCAGTGCCTGCTCTCACACACTCGCGCGCACACAGTCACACAGGCACGCACACCCACGCGTGCAGGCGCACACGCTCGATGCCCACTGCGGTTCGGCCCATCCCACCTCTGCCGCGGCCGAGTCTGTCTCTGCCCACTTTGAAACAGTCCACAAAGCACATTTCCAAAGCCCTGTGCGGTGACCGCTGGCTGCGGTGATTCCTGGTGACCTGAGGGCTGGTGCTTGACTGGGGATGTGGAGGCGCCCGGGAGGCCCTTGTTTGAGGGAGAGCCTGGGGGCGAGCGCCCAGGTGACGGGGAAGGAGACGGTGGTGCCCAGCTCCGTCTCTCGCTCCGTGGCATCCGCGGGACCTTGGACCACCACCCGATGGGCGGACGGACCACGGCACTGCAGTGCGCACATCCGCGCAGACAGCGCACCTGATCCGGGCCGCGGACACGCAGCAGAGCTGAGTCAGAGCTCCCTGGAAGGACCGAGACTCGTCCGGTCTCATCCTCCTGCCGGAACGCAGGACCCGGGCAGGAGCCAACAGGCATGGACAAGACAACCGAGAGGTCCCCGGGGCAGTGTCCTCAGGGCAGTCTCCACCCCAAGACGACGGTGCGGCGTGGGGACTGAGGCTACAACTAAGCGCGTCCCACCCCTTGGAACCGTCCTCCCCAGAAAGGACGCGCGGGTGGTCAGGAATTCGGAAAGGCTGCGGGCAGCAGCCACGGCCCACAGCATCGCCAGTGGGGACCCACAGCCTCCAAATCTCGGTGACCCACCCCGGGGCAGACGCTCCGCCGAGAACCCAGCTGGGGAGGCGGCAGTAACTGGACCCCAGTACTGCACAGCACTGGCAAACTGTTCCCATAAATAATTTGGCAGAAGTAAAACGTAACTTTTATGGAAACGGTGTTCCCCTCATGGCCCAGCGTGCCATTCAGAGCTGGGCGAGCGGAGGCAGAGGCAGTCCCTCCACGGGGACCCAGGGACCTCCTGGCCTCGCCGCCCATCACGCCGACCCCTTGTTCACGCCCCAGTGATCCGGAGGGCCTGACCTGCACGAACCTCCATTAGGCATGCACCCCTTTTCAGGCCCACCAATCAGCCTCTCCGTGGTGATCGCCAGAGGACAGAGGCATCAGGGTGTCCGCTGGACAGAAGCCCCCCGAGACGGCTACCCCGAGGCACAGCGGCCACTCGGGCCACTGCCAAGTGGGCTGGGCTCCCCTCCCCTCGTAGATGTAAGAACGCAATTTTGGGAGCCCATCCGGCGCCCGTCTTCCTCCGCTGGGGCCCTGGGTGGCAGAAACGTGTCTTTCCGGGAAGGCCACTGGGCCGTGGGGTGGCTCGTTCTGGTGTGTAAGTTGGAGGGGCCCCTTCCCTCCTGGGCTGGGGAGGTCGGGGGCACAGCCGGCCCCTCTGGGGTCTTCCGGTGCGAGGCTCAGATCTTCCTCGGGGAGCCGATCATGATCTTGGACACGAAGTTGACGATGGCGCTGGCGGGCTGCTAAGGGTCATGCTCCGCGAACAGGTGGCACACGTTGTCCGTGGTGCTGCCCTGCTTCCAGGCCATGAAACCGAAGACCCTGCAAAAGGAACGCGGGTCAGCGAGCAGCGGGCCTCGTCCCATCGGGTGCCAGCCTCTGCTCCCCCTCCCGGCCACTGCATCATCCCAGGCGCCAGCCCGCCAGCCACCTGCCCCGCCTCCCTCCACCTCCCAGACCCTGTGGGGGTGGGGCTGAGCCCAGGTGTCACAGGGGAGGAGCCCGAGGGACAGGGTTTGGACTTGCACTGCAGCGGCTACCCCAGGCCTGGCCAGAGCCCTCCAGACGCTGCACGGCTCCTGAGCGCCTCACCTGAGTCTTGGAGGGGAGGACCTGGCTCTTCCTAAGGGGCCACCTGGTCTCTCCTCACAGACCTCGTGAGTGACAACATCCCAGCTCTGGTCCTGAGATGGTGTGGATGCCGGTGGGCTCTGCCCGATGCCCACACTCCTCCCACACCCGGGCCAGCGGATGGGGGGTGAAAACACAGCAGGGCCCCCTTCTCAGGCCGCGTGCTCCTGAGTTACAGGCTACACACAGGAGAGGACACTGAGAGAACGGCACGGTCGAACTATTTTCCTTAGAATTGAAGCCTTTATCTGAACAGGGTTTCTCAAGCCCTGACTTAACACAGTAACTACCATTATCTGAATCCAAATCCTTGGCAAAAGTCCTTCTCCTCCTTCTCAGGGAAATGGGGAATCTTTTTGTATAAGCCGAGTGGCTTCCATGCCAAGGGAGGGACTGGCCGATGGTGCCAAGTGGCCCCCTTGGGGCGGCCCCGTCCACGCAGCGGGGAGTGCCGTCCACCCTGTTGGCCAGAGCTGGGGGGTCACGCCCCACCTGCCCGGCACTTTATCAGATGCCCAGACAAATGAGGAGTGTGAAATCGGAATCCTGGAAGGGGACCCCCGAGGTTGGACGCCGTGGCAGTCATGTTTGGGGGAATGATGCAGACGGCTCTGGAGGGTCCAAGGCCCCGCGGCCAGGCTGGAAATGCTGTGCCAACCGCCCCATGCTCTCTGTACTGTATCTTATGGGCTGGACGTACATACTGCTCAAAGAGCAAGCAGAAAAGGTAACCCTTTGTGGACACTTTCTGTCTACGAACACTTTCATTTCTGTTTAAAGCCAGACCCCAACCCGTTGGCGTTATGGGGTCATTTCCTCTTTGGGCATCTGGGAAAGAATTCAGCTTCAGAGGCAACCATCCACTAAGAGGCTGTGGAGACCGCTGGCGACATACCTTGAGGAGGGGCCATCTGTGATCCACCTGGCAAGTCAGAGAGCAAGGGAGAGTGAGGTTCAGGCCCCTGGCCCGGCGGGTGCGGCACGGGGCTGGCACACACACACTCCTTACTTCCTGTCCTGGGGGTCCAGCACGCAGAAGATCACGCTGCTCACGGGGTAGTGCCTTTGGAAGAAGAGCCTGTGGGGGACAGGCGGGCGAGCCCGTCACTGGGTGTCCCGGGGACAGTGAGGCACTGGGGCCCCCACGAGGAGATTCGGGGCAGAAGCGTATTCTGCGTTTTCACCCACTGGAAGTGAGCAGACCTGAAGCTGGCGCTCTAGGAAAGTGGGCAGGGCCTGGGTGAGGGGCTCTTTGCAGAGCGTGTGGGGGACAGGTCACAGGGAGTGACGCCCGACTGCCTGCCCTCACCCCTGGGGAACACCCCGGTCTCCAATCTGGATGCTGGCCTGTGAAACAGCATGTGAAGAGCCAGCCGCAGCCCCAGGACAGGGGCCAAACTGTCGAGGGCTGTGCTCAGGAAATCCCAGGGACGTGCTGCTAACAGGGGCCCCGCACAGCTGCGGGGGAGCCCCCAGGGGACCCCTCTCTCTGTCCTCAGTCCTGGCTCCCCGTTTCCCCAGGGGACCCCTCTGTCCATGGTCCCAGGTCCCCATTTCCCTGACAGCCTGCCCTGCTCCTATGGGCCTGGGGTCATGAGGCTCCATGACACAGTCCAGCATGGTGGTGTCCCCAGAGGCTGGCGGCTGTGCTCTCATAGGAGAAGGCAAGAGAGGAGGGGCCAGCATCAGGGAGGGCACAGGCGGAGCCCAGGCATCTGGGGACCCCGAGGCTGGCTGTCACCGGGGACCCAGGCCCTCTGCCCATATCAGCCAGTGAGTTCAGTCCCGTCTCTAGCCACAGGAAGGACTCTGAGTGCAGTGGACGCAGCCTGCCCCCGCAGATTTATCAGGACACAGGGAAGCCAGAGACACAGGAAGAGCACGCAGCTGGGAGCAACAGAGATGCTCTGAAGAAAGAAGCCGTGCTCCTTGCCGGCCCCCCCCAACCCACCACTGCCCCATGAAGCTCCTGCCACCACCTTTAGGGCTGATGGCATGGCCCCCTGGTCAGCAAGGCCATCTGCATAACAAAGAGCAACTTCCTCTGAAATGCCTCTGACCCTGGTCCGAGGCCCCGCCCAGGGGAGGAACGCGTCTGCCGCCATTCTGTCCGCGCCCCCACACTCGGGCCAGGCTCCCCGGTGTCCCTCCCTGGTGTCCCGCCGGAAGCCCTGCTCAGAGGGAAGCCCCGGGGGCGGAGGTGGTGCCTGCCGTCTGGGCGTTCAGACGGTACTGACGCGCTCTCACGTCTAGGAAATGAATGCTTTCTGTTAGCATCAAGCATCCTTGTGTTACTATGTTATTACATAATCACTGATGTTACGTGGACGTAAAGATCACAGGCTCGCCTGGACGGGATGACCTCCAGCCAGGAGCAGTGACACTGAAGGGCAGGGGAGTGGCTCCTATCACAGTCTGAGTCTTTCTCAGAAACGACTTGAAAGATGTTTGCATTTGCAAAAATGACACCTTCCACGCCCGCCCCTGCCGCCCTGCACACGCACTTCCTCTGGTTGTCCGTCAGCATGATGCCCTGGGCCGACACCTTGAAGTGCACGACCGTGCACAAGGGGGGCGGCTCCTGGACCAGGGTGATGCTCAGGGCCTTCTGAATGGCCTGGTGTCCGGTGAGGGACTCCACCTCCACGGAGTTCAGGTACCACACGTTGCAGGCTGGAAGACACGGAGGGGAGGCATGTGAACCGCACATCCCCGCGGCCCGGGTGAGGTGCGGCCGAGGCCAACGCCCTTTGCTCCTAATTCCACCGGCCTGGACAGTGGCGACCCAGAGACACACCTGCCCCAAGGCCAGTGTGAGAGTCACCCTGTCTGGGGCCAAGGAGACCTGGACGACTGTCCACCTGCTGCGTAATTTGCCCTGGCACCTGGGTGGGGATGACCCCCGGCAACAAGGCGCAGGCGGCGAGCTCATGGCCTCTGCCGTGGGGACGCAGCTTCCAAGCTGCCACGGGCTGTCACCCAGGACTGGCCCTTTCAACTGGGCCCTGCAGAGAGGATGGCCATTCCTCTTGGGCCAGGAGAAGCCTTTTTACACAAAAGCAGAGCGGCAGGGGCACGGCGGTTCATGTGACCATGTTTTGGTCCCCGAGGGACTTTTCGGCACCTGCTCATCTGGCCTTTGTGGCTACTGACTTGGGGAGAGATTATCACGATAATGTTGACGTCTGCAGGCCAAGGGTCCTGTGGGGGCGGCAGGCCTGGATCAGAACTGGGACTGACACAGACCCCTGCTGCCTTTCGGGGTCTCGGTTCTAGCGTGTTCGCTATTTTGGGCAAACTCCTGTCACCTTTGTTCTGGCCACGGAGAGCGTATCCTTTAAGGATGGTCTACAGAGAGTCCAGCACTAAAAGTCTCCTTTGAAAACAGAGAGGTTTTACTTGAGCAGCGTTGCTGAGAAAACCGGCACAGAAGAATGATGCACATTGGGCAGAGGAAGCAACAAGAAAATGCCTGTTTCCTGCATATTCCTTTGTTTCCGGAGTCATAGCTACGAAGAACTCCACAGGCAGAGAAAGGTGGAGAACGGGGGCAGCCTAGTCCAGCCTCCCACAGACACAGGGATTCCCTCACCAGCACTTCTGAGAGTCAATGTCCACCTTGTGGGAAAGGCCTCCAACCGGGGATCTCAGGTCATGGGGCCCCTAGTCCTCTCCAGCCGTGTCCGTCCCTCAGAGCCGCAGACCCGCAACAGCCCTGTGGTCTCTGGCTCATCCACAACCCTCTCAAGCTGGGGTCACTAGCTGGGCACCCAATGCTGCAGGAGTGACCTGGCCTGAGAAGAGTGAGCTACTGCACAAGGCTGCAGGTGACCACACACAACATGGTACAAGGTGACCACACACAAGTCAGTCCCTTTCCTGGACACCAGCAGAAGACAGTGGAATGTGGAATTATAAACACCTATCATGCACAAAAACATGACAACAAATATACTTATGTACGTGTATGACTGAAACGTGATGCCGTGCACTGGAAATTGACACACTGCAACTGAGCATACTTCAATTAAAAAAAAGTCCACAATGCCGTGTATATTAGCACCTCGCTCAAAATGAAATAGGTAGGTGTAAATCTGCTAAAATAGGTACAAGACCTATATGAGGAAAATGGCTAAAGTCCCACTAATGGAATCAAAGAACTAAATAAATGGAGAGATGTCCCATGTTCATGGACAGGGAGACTCAACAGAGTCAAAGTGTCGTTTCTCCCCAAGCTGATCTGTGGAGTCACTGAAATTCCAATACTCTGTGGGCGTCAACAGACTGGTTCTGAAGTATCTACGGAGAGACAGGAGACCCAGGGCAGCCAGCACGGGACTGAAGGGGAAGACCTTGGTTGGAGGACTGACACTACCCGCCTTCAGGATTTACTCAAAAGCTACAGCAATCAAGACAGTGTGGTGTTCGTGAAATAACAGACAGACAGATCAATGGAGCAGGACGGTCAGCCCGGAAACAGACCTACATAAGCACTGCCAACCAATCTCTGACAGAGGAGCAAAGACAGTCTCTTCAGCAAATGTGGCTCAAACAACCGGACATCCACGTCCAAAACCATGAATCTGGACCCAGACCTTCCACCCTTCACAGAAATTAACTCAAAATAGAACGTAGACCTAAGTGTAAAACCCAAAACTATAACTCTTATAAGACAACAAAGGAGAAAATTTCGATGACTTTGGTTTGGTGATGATTTTTAGATACAGTACAAAAGCCACGATCCATGGAGGGAAGTACTGAAAAATGGATTTCATTCCCACAAAACGTTTTTTGCCCCAAGAGAGACACTGTCAAGAGAACGGGAAGACCAGCCACCGCCTGGGAGAAAGTATTTGCAAAAGACAAATCGCACAGAGAACTGTATTCAGCACATACGAAGAGCCCTCGGAACTCAACAATAGGAAAACAACAACCTTATTTAAAAATGGACAAACAGCCTTCGGAGCCATCTCAGCGAAGAAGACACACACACAGATGGCAAATGAGCACCTGAGAAGACACTTCATGTCAAATGTTGCCAGGGAAATGCGAAATTAAAACAACGAGATGCCATCAAAACAACAAGAGGGACCACGACCCAGCACACAGACGCCACCACACGCTGGGGAGGACGTGGGGCCACAGGACACTCAGCACTGCCGGTGGGGATGCAAACGGTGTGGCCACTTTGGAAGACGGTTTGGTGCCTCCTTACAGAATGAACACACTCCTACCCTACGATCCAGCATTTGGGCTCCCCAGTCTTTACCCAAAGGAGATGAAAATTATGTCCACGTCGTAACCTGAATGTGGCTGTTTACAGCAGCTTTATTTGCAACTGCCAAAACGTGGACACAACCAAGATGTCCTTCAGCGGGCGAATGGACAAATACACTGTGGTCCGTCCCGACGATGGGATATCATTTGGTGATAAAAAGAACCACGCCACAGAGCCGTGAAGGGACATGGAGGGGTCCTGAATGCATATGACCCAGGGAAGAAAGCCAGTCTAAAGAGCTACGTGCTGTATGATTCCAACTATGCGGCACTCTGGAAAGGGCAAAACCACGGGGCCATCAAGGACCAGGGGTGGCCAGGGTGAGGGAGGGGGGCGAGTGGGTGGAGCGTGGAGGCACTGCTCTGTGGGACAGCAATGCTGGACACGTGTCCTTACACAGCCGAGAGGGAGCCCTCGTGTAAACTGTGGGCGCTGGTGACGATGACGGGCCCCTGCAGGCTCAGGGACTCGGATGAAGGCTGTGCACGTGTGGGGGCAGGGCCACATGGGAAATCCCTGTACCTTCCTGCCAGGTTTGCTGTGAACCTAAACCTGTGCTGAAAAATAAAGCCTGTTACTAAGAACACAGTGCTCCAGGGAGTCGCCGCCTGGGGTCAGCCTGGGCTGGGGGCAGCGTGAGTCCCTCTGTGGACTCACTGGTCACGTGCACATCTGCACGCCTGCAGCTGGAGGGGCAGGTCATCACGCCCTGCCTCACCACACCCCCCCGAACAAAACCCAGGACTCGACCTTGATTCCACGGAATTTGGTCCTGATCAGCCTGCGGAGTCCTGGACCTGCCGCCCCGACCCCTGGGCCCCCCAGCCCCAGTGCAGCTTCCCAACGGAAACCTCCCGGGATGCACGGGGAGGAAAGGAGCCCGGCAGTGCCCAGGACCGGGAGGTTTGGGGGACGCAGCAGGGACCCACCTGCCCCCTGCTTCAGCAGCTCCGTCGCGGAGTTGGCCATGGTCTGGGGAGAGCTTTCTGTTATTTCCTCCAACGGATCTGCCGGGAGGAGCAAGAAAACACAGACATGGGTCCGGCTCGCCGGCAAGAACCCTCGTGACAGCGGGGAAGCCCGTGACTGAGCTCGCGGAGAGAGGGGTCTCCCCAGGCGAAAACAGCCCAGCCTGGAGAAACCGTCACCATGTCCGGGGCAGGTGCAGCCCAGTGAAACACCCTCCTCGTCTCTGGGTGAATGGAGACGAACAACTGCATCTTAGAAAGCAAGTCAGCTTTGCCTGTATTTTAAACGAATCGTCTTTCTGGACCATGATGCAATTTGTGACCTCGAGGCTGTCCGGGGAAGTGGACGCCACTTTGTGTTAAATCTGTGTTGTGGGTGTTTTCAGACAGACACCAAGGGAAAGAGCCGAGCCCTTCCCACACCTCTGGCCAACAATATCAACAGCTGGTGATCGTGCAGAATTATAAAACTCACACGTAAATGGCCCTGAAGGTCCCTGAGTCCAGGCATGTTGTAATTTTGAGCCACGGGTCTCTGTTCCACTGAAACTGTTCCCAAAGCCCACGATGTGAAGATACGACCGAGGGCTGTGTGTGCAGAGGGACCACCTCTTACGTGACTGGGGTGGGCTACTCAGGGCGGACCCCCAGCGTGGGAGCAGAAGGAACTTCCGGTCTGATAGTTCTCACTGCATCTGTGCGGGCGGGCGAGCCCACCCAGTCAACCAGAGCGGCCCTGGGGCAGCCGGCAGCGTACCTCTGTCTGAAATGAGCAGTTTGCAGGGCAGAGCCAGGGGCGTGATGGAATGCTGGCACACCAAGTCCGTCAGGCTCCCTGCGAACGGGCGAAGACAAAAGAGGCATTAGCACACTGCACCTTCTGAAAGGGGGCCCTTCTATCTTCAGCAGCGCGCACGCTCTGTTACTGGGGGGCTCTGGGCAAAGCCTCAATAACTGAGGAGCGTGGCAGGTGGGGAAGGGTCGGGGGAAGGGGACTGCGGCTGGTTCTTGGCAGAGACACCCCCCGCCCATCTGTAAAGGACTGGCCACACCGCCTGCGGGATCCGAGGCAGCTCCCACTATGAACGGGCTTGTGGGTTCAGGACGCCGACCACGGGCTCTCGGCCACTCACCGAAATACGGCTCGTTGGGGCATCCTTTCAACTGCACTCCCTTCGGGGTGCACTCGATCAAGAAATGCCGGACCAGTTCGTTGGCCAAGTCTCCAGCTGGGGCAAGAGATTCAAAAGGAAGAGAAGTTTTACAGACCGAGCGCCTGGGAAGGTGGGGACATGGGAAGGAGAGCTCGGCCCCGCGGGAGGCAGCTGAGCTGGGGGGGGTCATGGCCTGGATGGGCGGCCAGAACGCCTCCAGTGACCATGCCTGGAGCTGGGGAGTCCCCGGGGGACCGTTTGCAACATCCTGCAGAACCGTCCCCAGGGACCCGGACAAGCAGCTAAGAGCCAGTGATGTGGACTCCAGCTCCTTCCCCTCCTGAGCGGGAGGCCAGGGAGACCCAGACCCTGCATGATGCCCCAGAACTCATTGCGGGAAAGAGCCGGGTGGTGCCAGTCTCCTGGGTAACTGAGCCCCGAGCCAGCTGCAGGAGCCCCCGGAGGGCGGGCCCCCGCACACCTGCGTTCACCCGGCCCACGAGCCCAGAGAGAAAGCACAGCATGAAACGCCAGGGAACGGCAGGTGGTCCAGGGAGGGAAAGCACAGATGAGCAGAAGGGACAGGAGCCGCCGCCCTGCGCTGACCAGCACGGCGCTCCTGGTCCTCCGTGGGGACGAGCCTGCATGACCACTCATGCTTCTGACGCAGGACCAGCTGGCTCCCGTGACGCATGTTACACACAGAGACGGCATCAGCCATCTGAGTGCCGGCACTGCGCGGGACAGGTAGCCAGCAGGAAGGGTTCCAGGGCACGAAGTGACTGCGGGAACCCAGCCGTGCGGCCATGGCTGCCCACTCCCCGGGAAACCAGTGGGGCATGGGGACCCGTGGGCCTCTTTCCGGGTTTGGCCAGCTCTCCTCTCAGATCTGTCCCTGGGCTCTGAAATCCAAATGCCACATCCAGGGGCCGGGCGAAGCCGGTGAGCCCCGATGTCTGCCCCTGCAAGAGCCCCTATTTGTGGCCTCTGCCTCAAGGCTGAGGCAGGTCAGCCTGAGAGATGGGCAGGTTGCACACCTGGAGGGGACAGTTACACACCACCGTCTGTGTTCCCTGAAAGGCGATGCACGCAGGAGGGGTAAAGGTGGCCTCGCTTTAAAAGCCTCAGCGGAGACAGAGGAGCTGGGCAGCTGCGGGGCTCTGACTCCTGCCTCCAGACTCCTGCTGTAACTGTCAGCCACGGGTTTCCCTGCAGCCCAGCGCCTGCATCCCCCAGTCAAGCCGACGCAGCTCCTGAGCTCCAGAAGCCCTGGTTTCCACTCAGGAGTGAGTGTGTGGTGGTCCCTCCTTCCTTCCTTCCTTCCCGTCCCAGGCTCCCCTCTCCTGGCTGGTGTGCACACAGCATCTCCCTCCCTCACTTCCAACCATGGCCCCGGGCTCACCCCTTCCCAGCCCCTCCCCGCTGCTGTGCACACATCCACCACCTGCGTCCTGATAACCCCTGGGCCACCGAGTCTCACATTCCGCAGGGTGTAACTCACTCCAGGCGCTTTTCCACCAGGAAGCTTTAAGCAAAGAGTTCACCCAAGGACTGGGTGCTGGGCATGAGTCTGAGGGAAGCGGGCAGCGGCACCTTTTTTAAACACCGGGGCTTCAGAACCTGCTTATTCTGATGCCCGCTGCCCCCAGGCGAGCCCAGGTGCCCCCCGGAAGAGCCATGTGACGTGCTGACATCCACAATCTCCGTTTAGGGGGAAAGAGAGGTAGAAAAAAACTCCCATAAAAAAAAAAAACTCCCATTCTTTAGCGTTTGCAGCATAACGATAAGAAAAAAAAAGGCAAAGAGGAGGGTGACAGAAAAAGAAAAATGAGAGTAAGTGTTAGGGGTCAGAGAAGGGAGGACGTAAACTGATTTGCTGGAAGCCAAGCCTGTCCCCGAGGGAGAAGGCGAGGAAGGACCTCGTGACCCTGTATGCGAGCTGGTGGCATCAGCTTTAGTTCAGGAATTTTTAAAAATGGTGTCTTCCCCAGCTCTGGTCTGGAGGGAAGCCAAGAGTCAGAAGCGAAGGGCAACCTGGTGATTGGAGCTCGGTTTCTAGGCACTGCTCCCGGCAGAGAACCAGGGTTCTTGGGAAGAGGCCAGGCCGAGCACAGCGTGTCTGCTGTTCCCGGGAGCTGGTGGCTTGCAGGCTCCCGGGGGGCCACCAACAGGACACGGGGCCAGCTGGACGGGCCTCGCGGGGCGGAGCCGGGGGACCTGGGGCCCCGAAGGAACAGTGGTGCTGGGTTACGATGCCCGGGGAGGGAAGGGCATGGCGGGCTCCCCACAGTCCCGCGGCCTGGGTCCACTGCACACCCACCAGGTGCAGGACAACGCTCGCCTTGTGCGCAGGCACCACGCACTTCCCTGGGCCTGACGATGTCAAGCCACGGAGCGCCCGTTACAGAGCAAGAGGCCCGAGTGAACCACGTGGTACCCGCTGGCCCTCGGCACCGGCCGAAGCCCTGGCCCGGAGGGCGGAAGGCTCCGTCCTCTCCCCCGAGGGGTGACCTGGTGACACCAGGCCCGCACCGGCTCGCGTTCAATCCACCAGAACGCTCGGCTGGGAGGAGGAACGAAGGCCAGGCATGTGGTGAGCCGCCTCTGGTGTAATAGGGGAGGACACGTGTGCTTGTGTGCACTGGACAGAGAGCCAGGGAGAAGACAGGGGAACTTATTAGACGTTTATGCTCGGAACTCAGAGGGACTGAGGCAGACAGGCTGAGAGTGGGCACCGTGTCCGGCATCTGACCCATGGGCTGGGTCACCTGCTCAGAGCAATCAGAAAAATAAAGCTGACAATTAACCTCCGTTCTTGAGCTGGGCAGCACTTCCTAAAACAGAGCCGAGACAGGAAATGCTGAGAAGACCCGTGAGGGCTGTTCCTGTCCCCAGGGCCGCATGGGCGGGAAGGTTAAGCAGCAGGTGGGGCTGAGCAGAGCCGTCCGGGACCCACCTTTCTTGTTCAGCTGCAGGACGGAGGGCGGGGGCATGGCCACCTTCATGGCCAGCCCGTAGGCGCCCCGGAAGGAGTGGCTGTCCCTGACGATGAAGGCCCTGGGCTCCTTGTCCTTCAGCATGGCGATGGCTGCAGGAGGGAAAGAGGTGTGAGTGTGTGCGCAGCGGGGACCATGGCCTGCCTCTCCGACGGCCACACCCGGTGATGGCCGGGGTCTGCAGGGTCACCAGACAGAGGTGCGGCTTTCATGTACACACACATAGTACACATATGACCCCCGTCAACCCCACAGCACCTGCAAAGCCCCCGTGACACCCCCACCAGGAAACAGGCACACACGCCCAGACCGCATGTCCCCACAAGCAGTGGCGCCCAGCACCAAGGGAGGCCACCTGGGCCGTCTCCCGGCCTGGCATTTCTTGCGATATTAGAAAGGACACTGTCAACTTTCAACAGAAGGAAAGAAGTTTCTGATCGCACTTTCCAAGTCTGCGCATGTGACCCCAAAGTCACTGCATGTTTACTACAAATTTCCCTCTCTGCCCCAGGGAACGGTAAAGATGTGGCCACGGGTGGCCCTCCATCCGGTGGTTGGGGAAGATGTGGCTGCTCTGGTCAGCGGTTCCCACCTAGGTGGGGCTGTGAGCCCCTTTTCGGTGTGGCGGTCACCTGTTGGTCAGGGCCAAGGGCTGAGCCTGGCCCCGCGCTCTCCACCCGCCCCAGGTGAGCGCTGACTGTCACTTAACAAGAACATCCCTCCCTGCCTTGCCTCTGGGTTGAAGCCTGGCTCTCGCAGGCCTTCCACTGATGACACAGGAAGAAAGAGCGATGGGTCAGGGCGGTGGTAACCTCAGGCAACCCTGATGGTGCCCAGAGAGGAGCAGAGCCCAGAGCTTCCTTCACAGACCTGCACCTTTTATAGAAAGACAACTAGCAATCTGAAGCGTAATGCAGTGCAGAACGGCAGCTGTAACACCGCCTTTCTGTGGAGCCTGCAGCCCTGTCTGCAGCGGGTCAGGGCCCGGGACACAAACCCGGGAGAGCAGGAAGCCTGTCTCATCTTGGGAAACGCCCTGTCCCAGCCCCGTACGCACCGACTCCAGCCCCAACCTCCTGGCCTGGCGAGACACGGGGTTCCTTCTGCACTTCTCCGTGGGGCTGCCCCCAGCCCCGCGGGCGGGACGGGGCCCCCAGGTGGGGGCTTGCACACAGCATGTGGGGAGGGGCGGAGGGACCGGGCCTGGGGTGACCCTGACACGGCGGAGGGACCGGCAGCCTCTCCCACCTGCACTGGGGACCGGACGGAGCAGGGTCTGGGTCACAGGCTGTTTTCCAGATCTGGGGCTGAACGTGTATGACTGTTATTCTTTAAGTAAGGGAATCTCACTCACAGAAGTCGTATTTTTTTCCACTGTGACAACCTCACTAGCTCTGCCTTTCTAAGTCGTGACTCCACCCCACGGGGGTGGAGACAAGCAGCCCAGACTCGTGGGGGGCAGAGATGGCCAGCTGGGGCTGCTCCGGGCGGCTCCCGGCTCCCAGCCCCTTCCCCAGAGGCCAGGCCGCCTGGGACACGGGGGCCACATGTGGAGGGCAGCCTGAGGTCTGGGCTGGACTCACTGTTTCCTGAAGCAGACAGGAGCTCACACCCACCAGGGCACCGCCAGGCTGCAGAAGACACGCCCTCACCACCTGTCTCCCTGCAGCTGCTGCGTTTAAGGATGGGGAGCAGAGGCTGAGAGCCCTGACCTCCCGCCAGTTCTATGTCCACCTTTAAAAAATGCCAAGGCCCTAAGTGCCACAGTCATGTGACCAGCTGTGCCTGAAAACAGCCCCGGGGCCTTTCCCCTCCTCCACCTCCCTGAAATTTCACTGCAGCCTTTCCAGGAAAAGGCACATTCCAGAGGTTACAACAGAACCTCTGGTGGCTTTCTTCCCTCGGGAGAAGTGGCACCCCCGACAGAACAAGTAGGGGTCCATACAAAACACCCAGGAAACAGAGGAAGCTCCGCTCCTGGGGTTCAGCTGGAAAAAATCAATGCCCAGGCCGCATATCAGCTATTTTGAGGTGGGGGGACGGCCCAGAAGAAATGTTCTTAAATTTGTGGCTCAGAATGACGACCACAGTAACTCCACCACCCTCTGTGTGCCCAGCAGGGCTAGCAAGGAGGTGCCCTCTGCCCAGGACTGTTCCCCAGGCCCCCCCAGGCAGGAACCGCCAGGCAAATGCCAGCCACACCTGCCTCTTCTGAGTGCCAGTCCAAAATGGGGCAGGCCAGCCCTCCGCCCTGGGATGACAGGCTGAGCTCACGCAGACCCATAGGAGGGTCTGCTGAGAACGTTCCAGAACAGGGCCCTTGACAAGCACTCCGCAGAGTCTGTGGGCAGGATGAGGGCCACGGTCACGGGGACTCTTGCCAACGGAGCAGGGAGGGGATTGGACCGGGCATCTGGCCACAGCGCAGCCCGGCCATGAGCTCAGTCTGGCACAAAGGCCAATTCAGGGCCTCGGCAGCCCCCCAGGCCACGGGCTCCCCATATGAAACCACAATGGGTCGGTCCATTGAGCTCCTGGGAAGAAAGGGACATGCTTAGCATTTTTATGATCTCCTTAATTGAGTAGAAGAATTTTGAATAAAAAGCTGGACAGAGCTGTTCTCTCGCCTGTTTAACCCCTCAGATCCAGGCACTTTGGGGACGTAACCCCGAGAGCTGGTGACTTCCTCCCCAGGCTGAGGGCCGGCTCCGAGCAGCAGTGGAAGCCAGGCCACCCTCTTCTGAGCTCAGAGCCCCCGGGAAGCCCCTGAGGAGTTTCATACTTCCGGGCACCTGCCAGCCCCCCAGCCAGGGCCAGAGCATGCTCTCGGAGGGAGTCCGATGCCCAGGGTCCGCCCAGGGGGCCCACAGCTCCACAGGCTGCCAGCCACCACTTCCACTCGGGTTCTGGGGAAACAGCGCCCGACAACCCTAACTTGCTCTCAGTTCCTCCCACTGTCCTGAGACTGCACGCAGGGGTGAGGGCTGCGCGGGAGAAGCTGGCCGCAGGCCCCATCGCCTGTCGGGTGCTTGGTCTTCCACATGGACAAAGGCAGGGGTGTGAGGACTAGAATTAGAGACGCCACCCACCCCGGCCCTTGGCCCCGCCGCTCGAGGCCTTGGCAGGCTTCTTGTCCCAGTCTGGGACCCTGCGTGGGGGCGGGACACGCGGCCGCTGGGAGGGGGCCGGCCCCGCCCAGGGGCGCTGGTCCGGCTCAGCCAATCGCGAGCGCCGGGTACCTTTTGGCGCCAGCGATTTGAATGGTTCGCGGCCGCACGAGGTGGCAGCAGGTGGGCACACCGCTGCCATTTTGGGAGCTTCTCTGAGATCGGGAGGGGAACCCGCCCCTCGTCCTTTCGCCGGAGCCCCACCCTCCCCAGGCCGCGGGACTGGTGAAAAAAAAAACAGCTGGGAAAGTAAAACAACACTGACTTCAGGATAACGGTTACCTCTTTGGATGCAAAGAAGGGAATGGGATAAAGGAAAGGTGAAAAAGAAACTTCAAGCACTTGTATATGATTTGATTTCTTAAAAGAAAGATTTTTAAATGCTAACGTTTTGCCACAATGCTTCAATGTTTTGAAGAAATAAAATGTTAATATGTAATTTTATTACATAAAACCCCAAAATATAGCCATGCATATGCACACAGATATGCATATTTTATATGTAAACATAAACAACATGATTCAATGAATAAAATGATAGAGATTTTCTTTATCATTGAGTTTTATTCTTTTCCTGAACTTACGGTTATTTCAGGTATTTCAGGGCTCCAGAGCTTGCCAGGAGACGCACATGTCCAAGAAGGCCAGTCCCCAGCAGGGAAGCAGGATGGAGCCTCAGGTGCAGGTAGGTCACGGCACGATGGGGGTACTGGGGATGGTCGAAAGCAGGCAGGGAGGCTCGGGGTCAGGCAACGGGGAGGGAAGCATCGGGGTGTATGTGGGGCACAGGTAGGCCAAGGCAGGATGCAGTGAGGGGCGCTGTGTGGGACCCAAGTAGGAAGGGAGGGGAGGGGTGCGTCAGGAGCCAGGGTCTGGCTATCCCCTCCCCCCACCTCCTGCCACCTCCCAAAGCAGCAGCTGAGTCCCTCCTGAGCTCCCTGTCGGACAGGCCCAGCTTTGGCATCTGCGTCCTTGCCCCAACTTGCTACACGGCTCCCCTCATCTGGAGCCCCCGGCCCACTTTTCTTTCCCACCACAGACTGAATGCATCTTTGGACATGTGGCTGGCTCTGGGATGAAATGTTTCCAGGGCACTTCATTGGCACTCTTAACTCGTGTCATAACACACTGAATTGGTTTATAAGTACGTTTATAAATAGCTCATTCACAGGAATATCAAACTTCCTCACTCTTGGTCAACATTGACAGATTGTAATTTATCTTAGCATGTTATACATACTCCAGTTGAGTATTTTTCCCCCTTTGTCTGTGATCGTCTACAGAGAAAACTGGCCTGCTAGTAGCTGAGAGTCCATCTCTGCCTTGCTCTTTCATTTTTCCTGAACTTCCCGTGTGGGATAATTTCTCATATTGCTTTCCCTGATTCTAACTTACTTATTATAATTAAGCGGGGTGTAGGAATAGGTATATGGTATAGTTATGAATGTACAATAACATATATTCCAGTATTCTAAATTGATTTAAATGTACTTAAAAATTATAGTTGAAGATAGAGTGCCTCATTTGGAAGGGAAGAGGGTCTACAGAATATTTGCTTTTATAAAGGGGGTATTGGGTCTTAAATGATAGCTATGGCCATAAGTTAGCAACGTTTGCTAGGAACTGGGTTGATGTTAACTCAGCTAGTTCTGATTCATAGATCACAGTCCTTTGTACATCTATGTTCTATTGCACACTTTGTGTGTTAGGTGCAGCATTTATCACATTTTATGTACGGCATTATATATATGATATTCAGTAGCTTACCCTTCTAAATGAAAACATAAAAGGACTATAGATGAGTAGATTCTTAGTGAGTTGTTCCCCGCCCTCTCCCATTCCCACTAATTTGCTTAGAGATAGCCAATACAGATGATTCTTTAAACATGTGGATGAGGATAGAAACTCAATCCTTAACCATTACACATTTTCAGGACTGACTTTAAATTAAATTTTAGGCTATCAATAGCAATGTACCGGTATTCTTAGGTTTCTTTCACAGTCTCTTGTTTGATGACCTTTTCGTACTTCGGTCTTTGCTTAATTTCATTCAGAGCTAGAAAACATGGTAATTTTTAACAACTTCTTGGTAATTCTGCAAATAAAAAGGAAGTTTTAAAAAGGTAGATTTAAAAAGAAAAGAATTGATTTGATTCCAAAGCTGGTATTAACGTATTTTAATGCAGAGGAAAGATAAGGAGCAAGATGAATCTTAAGGTTATAAGAGGCCCATCAAATTGACCTACATGAGCTCACAGAAGTTACACGTTTCCTAGGGCCAAGGAAATGTTTCATGGCCTTGAAGGGTATATTAGTATTTCTACTTAAGTCATTACATTTTCAAACATTGGAACTGCTCAGATTTGGTTCACTGCACAAACCAATCACTTAGAATGTGAAAGAGCATGACTTTGGTCTCCTGGAGACAGCTCTTCTGTGATTGAGCTCTCGTTTGCACGGCCTGTCTACCTTCCCTGTTAAATTTTTTTGTTGGTTTTTTTTTTTTTCCCTTGTCAGCCTACATTGTGAATGCAAATGATAGAACAAACACCAACATCTGACACTGGAAATTCTCTCCTCTGGACTCATTTGAAACACATGCTGAGGTTCTCACTCGGCAAGTTTTATAAAATGTCACAACGTTTTAGAGTTGGGAGTGATTGTTGGACTCATTATAATCACACAGGGAGCTTAAGAAAATACTAATGCCTCAGCCCCACCTTCAGAAATTCTGAATTAACTTGTCTGGGGAAGGCTGCAGGCCCCTATGTTTTTAAAACGTTTTCCAAGCAATTTGAATGTGCAGCCAATTGGAGAACCACTGGGCTATTCCCATTCGATCAGATAAAAACAGAAATTCATATAGGATTGGACATAGCAAAGGGCACAAAACTAGACATCAGACTAGCTGAGACTAAACAGTTACGGCGCCGGCCCTCCCCGCCCCGCAGAGGCCCGCGCGGCCTCCCTCCGCCGCGGGGACCCGGGGTGGCAGCCGCCGCAACCCACGTCCTTCCCGCGCCCCGCGCCTCGCCGCCGCCGCCGCCGCCGCCCCCACTCACCTCAGGGGCGCAACCGGCACAGCCGACCGTCGGCCTCGTTCCCGCCGAAGCGTCTCGGTGCGGTTACCCCTGCGCGGGCGGGTTCTTCCCTGGCGGTCGCAGGGGGTTCAGGGGTGGGGGGGCGGGGAACGGCCGTCACACGAGCAACGAACCGAAGCGCCGCCTGCTGGCATTTTCCACACGCCGGCGCTACCGCAGCCGCCTTGGGTCCGCACAGCCCCCTGCCGGCCGCAGCTCTTGCTGTCTCGCCGAGCCCACAAGCCTCCGCGGACATGGGAGGGAGCCACGGCGTGAGTCGGAGGCCGGGCGGGGGTGTGCGCAGACTCTTTCCTCTGGGGACTGCGCGCATGCGCACCAGCGGGGCGGGACCCGCAGCCGCTCCGTGGGGGCGGGACACGCGGCCGCTGCGAGGGGACCGGCCCCGCCCAGGGGCGCTGGTCCGGCTCAGCCAATCGCGAGCGCCGGGTACCTCTTGGTGCAGGCTATTTGAATGGTTCGCGGCCGCCTGAGGTGAGGGCAGATGGGCAGCCCGCTGCCCTTTTGGGAGCTTCTCTGAGATCGGGAGGGGAACCCGCCCCTCATCCTTTCGCCGGAGCCCCACCCTCCCCAGGCTGCGGGACTGGCAAAAAAAAAAAAAAAAAAAAAAAAAAAAAAAAAAAAAAAAAAAAAAAAAAAAAAAAAAAAAAGCTGGGAAAGTAAAACAACACTGACTTCAGGATAATTGTTATGTCTTTGGATGGAAAGAAGGGAATGGGATAAAGGAAAGGTGAAAAAGAAACTTCAAGCATTTGCATATGATTTGATTTCTTAGAAGAAAGATTTTTAAATGCTAACATTTTGCCACAATGCTTCAATGTTTTAAAGAAATAAAATATTGATATGTAATTTTATTACATAGAAACGCAAAATATAGTCATCCATATGGACACAGATATGCATATTTTATATGTAAACATAAAAAACACTATTCCATGAATAAAATGATAGAGATTTTCTTTATCATTGAGCTTTATTCTTTTCCTGAACTTACGGTTATTTCAGGTACTTCAGGGCTCCTGAGCTTGCCAGGAGACGCACATGTCCAAGAAGGCCAGTCCCCAGCAGGGAAGCAGGATGGAGCCCCAGGTGCAGGTAGGTCACGGCAGGATGGGGGTACTGGGGATGGTCGAAGGCAGGCAGGTAGGCTCGGGGTCCGGCAACGGGGAGGGAAGAATCGGGGTGTATGTGGGGCACAGGTAGGCCAAGGCAGGATGGAGTGAGGGGCGCTGTGTGGGACCCAAATAGGAAGGGAGGGGAGGGGTGCTTCAGGAGCCAGGGTCGGGCTATCCCCTCCCCCCCACCTCCTGCCACCTCCCAAAGCAGCAGCTGAGTCCCTCCTGAGCTCCCTGTCGGACAGGCCCAGCTTTGGCATCTGCGTCCTTGCCCCACGTTGCTACACGGCTCCCCTCATCTGGAGCCCCCGGCCCACTTTTCTTTCCCACCACAGACTGAATGCATCTTTGGACATGTGGCTGGCTCTGGGATGAAATGTTTCCAGGGCACTTCATTGGCACTCTTAACTCTTGTCATGACACAATGAATTCTTTTATAAGTACGTTTAGAAATAGCTTATTCACAAGAATATCAAACTTCCTCATTCTTGGTCAACATTGACAGATTGTCATTTATCTTAGCATGTTATACATACTCCAGTTGAGTATTTTTCCCCCTTTGTCTGTGATCGTCTACAGAGAAAACTGGCCTGCTAGTAGCTGAGAGTCCATCTCTGTCTTTACTCTTTCATTTTTCCTGAACTTCCCGTGTGGGATAATTTCTCATATTGCTTTCCCTGATCCTAACTTACTTATTATAATTAAGCGGGGTGTAAGAATAGGAATATAGTATAGTTATGGATGTACAATAACATATATTCCATTATTCTAAATTGATTTAAATGTACTTAAAAATTATTGTTGAAAATAGAGTGCCTCATTTGGAAGGGAAGGGGGTCTACAGAATATTTGCTTTTATAACGGGGGTATTGGGTCTGAAATGATAGCTATGGCCATAAGTTAGCAACGTTTCCTAGGGAGCTGGGTTGATGTTAACTCTGCTAGTTCTGATCCATAGATCATAATCCTTTGTAGATCTATGGTCTATTGTAGACTTTGTGTGTTAGGTGCAGCATTTATCACATTTTATGTACCGCATCATATATATGATATTCAGTAGCTTACCCTTGTAAATGAAAAGATAAAAGGACTATAGATGAGTAGATTCTTAGTGAGTTGTTCCCCGCCCTCTCCCATTCCCACTTATTTGGTTAGAGATAGCCAATACAGACGATTCTTTAAACATGTGGATGAGGATAGAAACTCAATCCTTAACCATTACACATTTTCAGGACTGGCTTTAAATTAAATTTTAGGCTATCATTAGCAATGTACCGCTATTCTCAGGTTTCTTTTATAGTCTCTTGTTTCGATGACCTTTTCGTACTTCGGTCTTTGCTTAATTTCATGCAGAGGTAGAAAATACGGTAATTTTTAACAACCCCTTGGTAATTCTGCAAATACAAAGGAAGTTTTTAAAAGGCAGATTTAAAAAGAAAAGAATTGATTTGATTCCAAAGCTGGTATTAACATATTTTAATGCAGCGGAAAGATAAGGAGCAAGATGAATCTTAAGGTTATAAGAGGCCCATCAAATTGACCTACATGAGCTCACAGTAGTTACACGTTTCCTAAGGCCAAGGAACTGTTTCATGACCTTGAAGGGTATATTAGTATTTCTATTCAAGTCATTATATTTTCAAACATTAGAACTGCTCAGATTTGGTTCACTGCACAAACCAATCACTTAGAATGTGAAAGAGCATGACTTTGGTCTCCTGGAGACAGCTCTTCTGTGATTGAGCTCTCGTTTGCACGGCCTGTCTACCTTCCCTGTTAAATTTTTTTGTTGGTTTTTTTTTTTTTCCCTTGTCAGCCTACATTGTGAATGCAAATGATAGAACAAACACCAACATCTGACACTGGAAATTCTCTCCTCTGGACTCATTTGAAACACATGCTGAGGTTCTCACTCGGCAAGTTTTATAAAATGTCACAACGTTTTAGAGTTGGGAGTGATTGTTGGACTCATTATAATCACACAGGGAGCTTAAGAAAATACTAATGCCTCAGCCCCACCTTCAGAAATTCTGAATTAACTTGTCTGGGGAAGGCTGCAGGCCCCTATGTTTTTAAAACGTTTTCCAAGCAATTTGAATGTGCAGCCAATTGGAGAACCACTGGGCTATTCCCATTCGATCAGATAAAAACAGAAATTCATATAGGATTGGACATAGCAAAGGGCACAAAACTAGACATCAGACTAGCTGAGACTAAACAGTTACGGCGCCGGCCCTCCCCGCCCCGCAGAGGCCCGCGCGGCCTCCCTCCGCCGCGGGGACCCGGGGTGGCAGCCGCCGCAACCCACGTCCTTCCCGCGCCCCGCGCCTCGCCGCCGCCGCCGCCGCCGCCCCCACTCACCTCAGGGGCGCAACCGGCACAGCCGACCGTCGGCCTCGTTCCCGCCGAAGCGTCTCGGTGCGGTTACCCCTGCGCGGGCGGGTTCTTCCCTGGCGGTCGCAGGGGGTTCAGGGGTGGGGGGGCGGGGAACGGCCGTCACACGAGCAACGAACCGAAGCGCCGCCTGCTGGCATTTTCCACACGCCGGCGCTACCGCAGCCGCCTTGGGTCCGCACAGCCCCCTGCCGGCCGCAGCTCTTGCTGTCTCGCCGAGCCCACAAGCCTCCGCGGACATGGGAGGGAGCCACGGCGTGAGTCGGAGGCCGGGCGGGGGTGTGCGCAGACTCTTTCCTCTGGGGACTGCGCGCATGCGCACCAGCGGGGCGGGACCCGCAGCCGCTCCGTGGGGGCGGGACACGCGGCCGCTGCGAGGGGACCGGCCCCGCCCAGGGGCGCTGGTCCGGCTCAGCCAATCGCGAGCGCCGGGTACCTCTTGGTGCAGGCTATTTGAATGGTTCGCGGCCGCCTGAGGTGAGGGCAGATGGGCAGCCCGCTGCCCTTTTGGGAGCTTCTCTGAGATCGGGAGGGGAACCCGCCCCTCATCCTTTCGCCGGAGACCCACCCTCCCCAGGCTGCGGGACTGGCAAAAAAAAAAAAAAAAAAAAAAAAAAAAAAAGCTGGGAAAGTAAAACAACACTGACTTCAGGATAATTGTTATGTCTTTGGATGGAAAGAAGGGAATGGGATAAAGGAAAGGTGAAAAAGAAACTTCAAGCATTTGCATATGATTTGATTTCTTAGAAGAAAGATTTTTAAATGCTAACATTTTGCCACAATGCTTCAATGTTTTAAAGAAATAAAATATTGATATGTAATTTTATTACATAGAAACGCAAAATATAGTCATCCATATGGACACAGATATGCATATTTTATATGTAAACATAAAAAACACTATTCCATGAATAAAATGATAGAGATTTTCTTTATCATTGAGCTTTATTCTTTTCCTGAACTTACGGTTATTTCAGGTACTTCAGGGCTCCTGAGCTTGCCAGGAGACGCACATGTCCAAGAAGGCCAGTCCCCAGCAGGGAAGCAGGATGGAGCCCCAGGTGCAGGTAGGTCACGGCAGGATGGGGGTACTGGGGATGGTCGAAGGCAGGCAGGTAGGCTCGGGGTCCGGCAACGGGGAGGGAAGAATCGGGGTGTATGTGGGGCACAGGTAGGCCAAGGCAGGATGGAGTGAGGGGCGCTGTGTGGGACCCAAATAGGAAGGGAGGGGAGGGGTGCTTCAGGAGCCAGGGTCGGGCTATCCCCTCCCCCCCACCTCCTGCCACCTCCCAAAGCAGCAGCTGAGTCCCTCCTGAGCTCCCTGTCGGACAGGCCCAGCTTTGGCATCTGCGTCCTTGCCCCACGTTGCTACACGGCTCCCCTCATCTGGAGCCCCCGGCCCACTTTTCTTTCCCACCACAGACTGAATGCATCTTTGGACATGTGGCTGGCTCTGGGATGAAATGTTTCCAGGGCACTTCATTGGCACTCTTAACTCTTGTCATGACACAATGAATTCTTTTATAAGTACGTTTAGAAATAGCTTATTCACAAGAATATCAAACTTCCTCATTCTTGGTCAACATTGACAGATTGTCATTTATCTTAGCATGTTATACATACTCCAGTTGAGTATTTTTCCCCCTTTGTCTGTGATCGTCTACAGAGAAAACTGGCCTGCTAGTAGCTGAGAGTCCATCTCTGTCTTTACTCTTTCATTTTTCCTGAACTTCCCGTGTGGGATAATTTCTCATATTGCTTTCCCTGATCCTAACTTACTTATTATAATTAAGCGGGGTGTAAGAATAGGAATATAGTATAGTTATGGATGTACAATAACATATATTCCATTATTCTAAATTGATTTAAATGTACTTAAAAATTATTGTTGAAAATAGAGTGCCTCATTTGGAAGGGAAGGGGGTCTACAGAATATTTGCTTTTATAACGGGGGTATTGGGTCTGAAATGATAGCTATGGCCATAAGTTAGCAACGTTTCCTAGGGAGCTGGGTTGATGTTAACTCTGCTAGTTCTGATCCATAGATCATAATCCTTTGTAGATCTATGGTCTATTGTAGACTTTGTGTGTTAGGTGCAGCATTTATCACATTTTATGTACCGCATCATATATATGATATTCAGTAGCTTACCCTTGTAAATGAAAAGATAAAAGGACTATAGATGAGTAGATTCTTAGTGAGTTGTTCCCCGCCCTCTCCCATTCCCACTTATTTGGTTAGAGATAGCCAATACAGACGATTCTTTAAACATGTGGATGAGGATAGAAACTCAATCCTTAACCATTACACATTTTCAGGACTGGCTTTAAATTAAATTTTAGGCTATCATTAGCAATGTACCGCTATTCTCAGGTTTCTTTTATAGTCTCTTGTTTCGATGACCTTTTCGTACTTCGGTCTTTGCTTAATTTCATGCAGAGGTAGAAAATACGGTAATTTTTAACAACCCCTTGGTAATTCTGCAAATACAAAGGAAGTTTTTAAAAGGCAGATTTAAAAAGAAAAGAATTGATTTGATTCCAAAGCTGGTATTAACATATTTTAATGCAGCGGAAAGATAAGGAGCAAGATGAATCTTAAGGTTATAAGAGGCCCATCAAATTGACCTACATGAGCTCACAGTAGTTACACGTTTCCTAAGGCCAAGGAACTGTTTCATGACCTTGAAGGGTATATTAGTATTTCTATTCAAGTCATTATATTTTCAAACATTAGAACTGCTCAGATTTGGTTCACTGCACAAACCAATCACTTAGAATGTGAAAGAGCATGACTTTGGTCTCCTGGAGACAGCTCTTCTGTGATTGAGCTCTCGTTTGCACGGCCTGTCTACCTTCCCTGTTAAATTTTTTTGTTGGTTTTTTTTTTTTTCCCTTGTCAGCCTACATTGTGAATGCAAATGATAGAACAAACACCAACATCTGACACTGGAAATTCTCTCCTCTGGACTCATTTGAAACACATGCTGAGGTTCTCACTCGGCAAGTTTTATAAAATGTCACAACGTTTTAGAGTTGGGAGTGATTGTTGGACTCATTATAATCACACAGGGAGCTTAAGAAAATACTAATGCCTCAGCCCCACCTTCAGAAATTCTGAATTAACTTGTCTGGGGAAGGCTGCAGGCCCCTATGTTTTTAAAACGTTTTCCAAGCAATTTGAATGTGCAGCCAATTGGAGAACCACTGGGCTATTCCCATTCGATCAGATAAAAACAGAAATTCATATAGGATTGGACATAGCAAAGGGCACAAAACTAGACATCAGACTAGCTGAGACTAAACAGTTACGGCGCCGGCCCTCCCCGCCCCGCAGAGGCCCGCGCGGCCTCCCTCCGCCGCGGGGACCCGGGGTGGCAGCCGCCGCAACCCACGTCCTTCCCGCGCCCCGCGCCTCGCCGCCGCCGCCGCCGCCGCCCCCACTCACCTCAGGGGCGCAACCGGCACAGCCGACCGTCGGCCTCGTTCCCGCCGAAGCGTCTCGGTGCGGTTACCCCTGCGCGGGCGGGTTCTTCCCTGGCGGTCGCAGGGGGTTCAGGGGTGGGGGGGCGGGGAACGGCCGTCACACGAGCAACGAACCGAAGCGCCGCCTGCTGGCATTTTCCACACGCCGGCGCTACCGCAGCCGCCTTGGGTCCGCACAGCCCCCTGCCGGCCGCAGCTCTTGCTGTCTCGCCGAGCCCACAAGCCTCCGCGGACATGGGAGGGAGCCACGGCGTGAGTCGGAGGCCGGGCGGGGGTGTGCGCAGACTCTTTCCTCTGGGGACTGCGCGCATGCGCACCAGCGGGGCGGGACCCGCAGCCGCTCCGTGGGGGCGGGACACGCGGCCGCTGCGAGGGGACCGGCCCCGCCCAGGGGCGCTGGTCCGGCTCAGCCAATCGCGAGCGCCGGGTACCTCTTGGTGCAGGCTATTTGAATGGTTCGCGGCCGCCTGAGGTGAGGGCAGATGGGCAGCCCGCTGCCCTTTTGGGAGCTTCTCTGAGATCGGGAGGGGAACCCGCCCCTCATCCTTTCGCCGGAGACCCACCCTCCCCAGGCTGCGGGACTGGCAAAAAAAAAAAAAAAAAAAAAAAAAAAAAAAAAAAAAAAAGCTGGGAAAGTAAAACAACACTGACTTCAGGATAATTGTTATGTCTTTGGATGGAAAGAAGGGAATGGGATAAAGGAAAGGTGAAAAAGAAACTTCAAGCATTTGCATATGATTTGATTTCTTAGAAGAAAGATTTTTAAATGCTAACATTTTGCCACAATGCTTCAATGTTTTAAAGAAATAAAATATTGATATGTAATTTTATTACATAGAAACGCAAAATATAGTCATCCATATGGACACAGATATGCATATTTTATATGTAAACATAAAAAACACTATTCCATGAATAAAATGATAGAGATTTTCTTTATCATTGAGCTTTATTCTTTTCCTGAACTTACGGTTATTTCAGGTACTTCAGGGCTCCTGAGCTTGCCAGGAGACGCACATGTCCAAGAAGGCCAGTCCCCAGCAGGGAAGCAGGATGGAGCCCCAGGTGCAGGTAGGTCACGGCAGGATGGGGGTACTGGGGATGGTCGAAGGCAGGCAGGTAGGCTCGGGGTCCGGCAACGGGGAGGGAAGAATCGGGGTGTATGTGGGGCACAGGTAGGCCAAGGCAGGATGGAGTGAGGGGCGCTGTGTGGGACCCAAATAGGAAGGGAGGGGAGGGGTGCTTCAGGAGCCAGGGTCGGGCTATCCCCTCCCCCCCACCTCCTGCCACCTCCCAAAGCAGCAGCTGAGTCCCTCCTGAGCTCCCTGTCGGACAGGCCCAGCTTTGGCATCTGCGTCCTTGCCCCACGTTGCTACACGGCTCCCCTCATCTGGAGCCCCCGGCCCACTTTTCTTTCCCACCACAGACTGAATGCATCTTTGGACATGTGGCTGGCTCTGGGATGAAATGTTTCCAGGGCACTTCATTGGCACTCTTAACTCTTGTCATGACACAATGAATTCTTTTATAAGTACGTTTAGAAATAGCTTATTCACAAGAATATCAAACTTCCTCATTCTTGGTCAACATTGACAGATTGTCATTTATCTTAGCATGTTATACATACTCCAGTTGAGTATTTTTCCCCCTTTGTCTGTGATCGTCTACAGAGAAAACTGGCCTGCTAGTAGCTGAGAGTCCATCTCTGTCTTTACTCTTTCATTTTTCCTGAACTTCCCGTGTGGGATAATTTCTCATATTGCTTTCCCTGATCCTAACTTACTTATTATAATTAAGCGGGGTGTAAGAATAGGAATATAGTATAGTTATGGATGTACAATAACATATATTCCATTATTCTAAATTGATTTAAATGTACTTAAAAATTATTGTTGAAAATAGAGTGCCTCATTTGGAAGGGAAGGGGGTCTACAGAATATTTGCTTTTATAACGGGGGTATTGGGTCTGAAATGATAGCTATGGCCATAAGTTAGCAACGTTTCCTAGGGAGCTGGGTTGATGTTAACTCTGCTAGTTCTGATCCATAGATCATAATCCTTTGTAGATCTATGGTCTATTGTAGACTTTGTGTGTTAGGTGCAGCATTTATCACATTTTATGTACCGCATCATATATATGATATTCAGTAGCTTACCCTTGTAAATGAAAAGATAAAAGGACTATAGATGAGTAGATTCTTAGTGAGTTGTTCCCCGCCCTCTCCCATTCCCACTTATTTGGTTAGAGATAGCCAATACAGACGATTCTTTAAACATGTGGATGAGGATAGAAACTCAATCCTTAACCATTACACATTTTCAGGACTGGCTTTAAATTAAATTTTAGGCTATCATTAGCAATGTACCGCTATTCTCAGGTTTCTTTTATAGTCTCTTGTTTCGATGACCTTTTCGTACTTCGGTCTTTGCTTAATTTCATGCAGAGGTAGAAAATACGGTAATTTTTAACAACCCCTTGGTAATTCTGCAAATACAAAGGAAGTTTTTAAAAGGCAGATTTAAAAAGAAAAGAATTGATTTGATTCCAAAGCTGGTATTAACATATTTTAATGCAGCGGAAAGATAAGGAGCAAGATGAATCTTAAGGTTATAAGAGGCCCATCAAATTGACCTACATGAGCTCACAGTAGTTACACGTTTCCTAAGGCCAAGGAACTGTTTCATGACCTTGAAGGGTATATTAGTATTTCTATTCAAGTCATTATATTTTCAAACATTAGAACTGCTCAGATTTGGTTCACTGCACAAACCAATCACTTAGAATGTGAAAGAGCATGACTTTGGTCTCCTGGAGACAGCTCTTCTGTGATTGAGCTCTCGTTTGCACGGCCTGTCTACCTTCCCTGTTAAATTTTTTTGTTGGTTTTTTTTTTTTTCCCTTGTCAGCCTACATTGTGAATGCAAATGATAGAACAAACACCAACATCTGACACTGGAAATTCTCTCCTCTGGACTCATTTGAAACACATGCTGAGGTTCTCACTCGGCAAGTTTTATAAAATGTCACAACGTTTTAGAGTTGGGAGTGATTGTTGGACTCATTATAATCACACAGGGAGCTTAAGAAAATACTAATGCCTCAGCCCCACCTTCAGAAATTCTGAATTAACTTGTCTGGGGAAGGCTGCAGGCCCCTATGTTTTTAAAACGTTTTCCAAGCAATTTGAATGTGCAGCCAATTGGAGAACCACTGGGCTATTCCCATTCGATCAGATAAAAACAGAAATTCATATAGGATTGGACATAGCAAAGGGCACAAAACTAGACATCAGACTAGCTGAGACTAAACAGTTACGGCGCCGGCCCTCCCCGCCCCGCAGAGGCCCGCGCGGCCTCCCTCCGCCGCGGGGACCCGGGGTGGCAGCCGCCGCAACCCACGTCCTTCCCGCGCCCCGCGCCTCGCCGCCGCCGCCGCCGCCGCCCCCACTCACCTCAGGGGCGCAACCGGCACAGCCGGGCGTAGGCCTCGTTCCCGCCGAGGCGTCTCGGTGCGGTACTCCCTGCGCGGGCCGGTTCTTCCCTGGCGGTCGCAGGGGGTTCAGGGGTGGGGGGGCGGGGAACGGCCGTCACACGAGCAACGAACCGAAGCGCCGCCTGGTGGCATTTTCCACACGGCGGCGCCACCGCAGTCGCCTTGGGTCCGCACGGCGCCCTGCCGGCCGCAGCTCTTGCTGTCTCGCCCAGCCGACAAGCCTCCGCGGACAGGGGAAGGAGCCGCGGCGCGAGTCGGAGGCCGGGCGGGGGTGTCCGCAGACTCTTTCCTCTGGGGACCGCGCGCATGCGCACCAGCGGGTCGGAAACCGCGGCCGCTGCGTAGGGGCCGGACCCGCCCAGGGGCGCTGGTCCAGCTCCGCCAATCGCGAGCGCCGGGTACCTCTTGGCGCGGGCCATTTGAATGATTCGCGGCCGCCTATGGTGAGGGCAGTTGGGCAGGCCGCTGCCCTTTTGGGAGCTTCTCTGACATCAGGAGGGGAACCCGCCCCTCATCCTTTCGCCGGAGCCCCACCCTCCCCAGGCCGCGGGACTGGCAAAAAAAAAAAAAAAAAAAAACCTGGGAAAGTAAAACAACACTGACTTCAGGATAACAGTTATGTCTTTGGATGGAAAGAAGGGAATGGGATAAAGGAAAGTTGAAAAAGAAACTTCAAGCATTTGTATATGATTTGATTTCTTAGAAGAAAGATTTTTAAATGCTAACATTTTGCCACAATGTTTCAATGTTTTAAAGGAATAAAATGTTAATATGTAATTATATTACATAAAAACCCAAAATACAGTCATGCATATGCATACAGATATGCATATTTTATATGTAAACATAAAAAACATTATTCAATGAATAAAATGATAGAGATTTTCTTTATCATTGAGCTTTATTCTTTTCCTGAACGTACGGTTATTTCAGGTACTTCAGGGCTCCTGCGCTTGCCAGGAGACGCACATGTCCAAGAAGGCCAGTCCCCAGCAGGGAAGCAGGATGGAGCCCCAGGTGCAGGTAGGTCACGGCAGGATGGGGGTACTGGGGATGGTCGAAGGCAGGCAGGTAGGCTCGGGGTCAGGCAACGGGGAGGGACGCATCGGGGTGTATGTGGGGCACAGGTAGGCCAAGGCAGGATGGAGTGAGGGGCGCTGTGTGGGACCCAAATAGGAAGGGAGGGGAGGGGTGCTTCAGGAGCCAGGGTCGGGCTATCCCCTCCCCCCACCTCCTGCCACCTCCCAAAGCAGCAGCTGAGTCCCTCCTGAGCTCCCTGTAGGACAGGCCCAGCTTTGGCATCTGCGACCTTGCCCCACGTTGCTACACGGCTCCCCTCATCTGGAGCCCCCGGCCCACTTTTCTTTCCCACCACAGACTGAATGCATCTTTGGACATGTGGCTGGCTCTGGGATGAAATGTTTCCAGGGCACTTCATTGGCACTCTTAACTCTTGTCATGACACAATGAATTCTTTTATAAGTACGTTTAGAAATAGCTTATTCACAAGAATATCAAACTTCCTCATTCTTGGTCAACATTGACAGATTGTCATTTATCTTAGCATGTTATACATACTCCAGTTGAGTATTTTTCCCCCTTTGTCTGTGATCGTCTACAGATAAAACTGGTCTGCTATTAGCTTAGAGTCCATCTCTGCCTTTGCTCTTTCATTTTTCCTGAACTTCCCGTGTGGGATAATTTCTCATATTGCTTTCCCTGATCCTAACTTACTTATTATAATTAAGTGGGGTGTAGGAATAGGAATATAGTATAGTTATGAAGGTACAATAACATATATTCCATTATTCTAAATTGACTTAAATTAGGTTAAAAATTATACTTGAAGATAGAGTGCCTCATTTAGAAGGGAAGGGGGTCTACAGAATATTTGCTTTTATAAAGGGGGTATTGGGTCTGAAATGATAGCTATGGCCATAAGTTAGCAACGTTTGCTAGGAACTGGGTTGATGTTAACTCTGCTAGTTCTGATCCATAGATCATAATCCTTTGCAGATCTATGGTCTATTGTAGACTTTGTCTGTTAGGTGCAGCATTTATCACATTTTAGGTACCGCATTATATATATGATATTCAGTAGCTTACCCTTCTAAATGAAAAGATAAAAGGACTACAGATGAGTAGATTCTTAGTGTGTTCTTCCCCGCCCTCTCCCATTCCCACTAATTTGCTTAGAGATAGCCAATACAGACGATTTTTTAAACATGTGGATGAGGATAGAAACTCAATCCTTAACCATTACACATTTTCAGGACTGACTTTAAATTAAATTTTAGGCTATCAATAGCAATGTACCGCTATTCTCAGATTTCTTTCATAGTCTCTTGTTTTGATGACCTTTTCGTACTTCGGTCTTTGCTTAATTTCATGCAGAGGTAGAAAATATGGTAATTTTTAACAACTCCTTGGTAATTCTGCAAATACAAAGGAAGTTTTAAAAAGGCAGATTTAAAAAGAAAAGAATTGATTTGATTCCAAAGCTGGTATTAACATATTTTAATGCAGAGGAAAGATAAGGAGCAAGATGAATCTTAAGGTTATAAGAGGCCCATCAAATTGACCTACATGAGCTCACAGAAGTTACACGTTTCCTAGGGCCAAGGAAATGTTTCATGGCCTTGAAGGGTATATTAGTATTTCTACTTAAGTCATTACATTTTCAAACATTGGAACTGCTCAGATTTGGTTCACTGCACAAACCAATCACTTAGAATGTGAAAGAGCATGACTTTGGTCTCCTGGAGACAGCTCTTCTGTGACTGAGCTCTCGTTTGCACGGCCTGTCTACCTTCCCTGTGAATTTTTTTTTCTTGTTTTTTTTTGTTTGTTTGTTGGTTTTTTTTTTTCCCTTGTCAGCCTACATTGTGAATGCAACTGATAGAACAAACACCAACACCTAACACTGGAAACTCTCTCCTCTGAACTCATTTGAAACACATGCTGAGGTTCTCAATCGGCAAGTTTTATAAAATGTCAGAACGTTTTATTAGAGTTGGGAGTGATTGTTGGACTCATAATAATCACACAGGGAGCTTAAGAAAATACTAATGCCTCAGCCCCACCTTCAGAAATTCTGAATTAACTTGTCTGGGGAAGGCTGCAGGCCCCTATGTTTTTAAAAAGTTTTCCAAGCAATTTGAATGTCCAGCCAATTGGAGAACCACTGGGCTAGTCCCATGCGATCAGATAAAAACAGAAATTCATATAGGATTGGACATAGCAAAGGGCACAAAACTAGACATCAGAATAGCTGAGACTAAACACTGACGGCGCCGGCCCTCCCCGCCCCGCAGAGGCCCGCGCGGCCTCCCTCCGCCGCGGGGACCCGGGGTGGCAGCCGCCGCAACCCACGTCCTTCCCGCGCCCCGCGCCCCGCCGCCGCCGCCGCAGCCCGCACTCACCTCAGGGGCGCAAGCGGCACAGCCGACCGTCGGCCTCGTTCCCGCCGAAGCGTCTCGGTGCGGTACTCCCTGCGCGGGCGGGTTCTTCCCTGGCGGTCGCAGGGGGTTCAGGGGTGGGGGGGCGGGGAACGGCCGTCACACGAGCAACGAACCGAAGCGCCGCCTGCTGGCATTTTCCACAGGCCGGCGCCACCGCAGCCGCCTTGGGTCCGCACAGCCCCCTGCCGGCCGCAGCTCTTGCTGTCTCGCCGAGCCGACAAGCCTCCGCGGACAGGGGAGGAAGCCACGGCGCGAGTCGGAGGCCGGGCGGGGGTGTGCGCAGACTCTGTCCTCTTGGGACTGCGCGCATGCGCACCAGCGGGGCGGGACCCGCGGCCGCTGCGTGGGGGCGGGACCCGCGGCCGCTTCGTGGGGGCCGGCCCCGCCCAGGGGCACTGGTCCGGCTCAGCCAATCGCGAGCGCGGGGTACCTCTTGGCGCGGGCGATTTGAATGGTTCGCGGCCGCCTGAGGTGGCGGCAGGTGGGCACGCCGCTGCCCTTTTGGGAGCTTCTCTGAGATCGGGGGTGGGGGAACCCGCCTCTCATCCTTTCGCCGGAGCCCCACCCTCCCCAGGCCGCGGGACTGGCAAAAAAAAAAAAAACAAACCCAGCTGGGAAATTAAAACAACACTGACTTCAGGATAACGGTTACGTCTTTGGATGGAAAGAAGGGAATGGGATAAAGGAAAGGAGAAAAAGAAACTTCAAGCATTTGTATACGATCTGATTTCTGAAAAGAAAGATTTTTAAATGCTAACGTTTTGCCACAATGCGTCAATGTTTTAAAGAAATAAAATGTTAATATGTAATTTTATTACATAAAAACCCAAAATATAGCCATGCATATGCACACAGATATGCATACTTTATATGTAAACATAAACAACATGATTCAATGAATAAAATGATAGAGATTTTCTTTATCATTGAGCTTTATTCTTTTCCTGAACGTACGGTTATTTCAGGTACTTCAGGGCTCCAGAGCTTGCCAGGAGACGCACATGTCCAAGAAGGCCAGTCCCCAGCAGGGAAGCAGGATGGAGCCCCAGGTGCAGGTAGGTCACGGCAGGATGGGGGTACTGGGGATGGTCGAAGGCAGGCAGGGAGGCTCGGGGTCAGGCAACGGGGAGGGAAGCACCGGGGTGTATGTGGGGCACAGGTAGGCCAAGGCAGGATGGAGTGAGGGGCGCTGTGTGGGACCCAAGTAGGAAGGGAGGGGAGGGGTGCTTCAGGAGCCAGGGTCGGGCTATCCCCTCCCCCCACCTCCTGCCACCTCCCAAAGCAGCAGCTGAGTCCCTCCTGAGCTCCCTGTCGGACAGGCCCAGCTTTGGCATCTGCGTCCTTGCCCCAACTTGCTACACGGCTCCCCTCATCTGGAGCCCCCGGCCCGCTTATCTTTCCCACCACAGACCGAATGCATCTTTGGACATGTGGCTGGCTCTGGGATGAAATGTTTCCAGGGCACTTCATTGGCACTCTTAACTCGTGTCATAACACACTGAATTGTTTTATAAGTACGTTTAGAAATAGCTCATTCACAAGAATATCAAACTTCCTCACTCTTGGTCAACATTGACAGATTGTCATTTATCTTAGCATGTTATACATACTCCAGTTAAGTATTTTTCCCCCTTTGTCTGTGATCGTCTACAGATAACACTGGTCTGCTATTAGCTTAGAGTCCATCTCTGCCTTTGCTCTTTCATTTTTCCTGAACTTCCCGTGTGGGATAATTTCTCATATTGCTTTCCCTGATCCTAACTTACTTATTATAATTAAGCGGGGTGTAGGAATAGGAATATAGTATAGTTATGAAGGTACAATAACATATATTCCATTATTCTAAATTGACTTAAATTAGGTTAAAAATTATACTTGAAGATAGAGTGCCTCATTTAGAAGGGAAGGGGGTCTACAGAATATTTGCTTTTATAACGGGGGTATTGGGTCTGAAATGATAGCTATGGCCATAAGTTAGCAACGTTTGCTAGGAACTGGGTTGATGTTAACTCTGCTAGTTCTGCTCCATAGATCATAGTCCTTTGTAGATCTATGGTCTATTGTAGACTTTGTGTGTTAGGTGCAGCATTTATCACATTTTATGTACCGCATTATATATATGACATTCAGTAGCTTACCCTTCTAAATGAAAAGATAAAAGGACTATAGATGAGTAGATTCTTAGTGAGCTGTTCCCCGCCCTCTCCCATTCCCACTAATTTGGTTAGAGATAGCCAATACAGAAGATTCTTTAAACATGTGGATGAGGATAGAAACTCAATCCTTAACCATTACACAGTTTCAGGACTGACTTTAAATTAAATTTTAGGCTATCATTAGCAGTGTACCGCTATTCTCAGGTTTCTTTTATAGTCTCTTGTTTCGATGACCTTTTCGTACTTCGGTCTTTGCTTAATTTCATTCAGAGGTAGAAAATACGGTAATTTTTAACAACTCCTTGGTAATTCTGGAAATATAAAGGAACTTTTAAAAAGGCAGATTTAAAAAGAAAAGAATTGATTTGATTCCAAAGCTGGTATTAACATATTTTAATGCAGAGGAAAGATAAGGAGCAAGATGAATCTTAAGGTTATAAGAGGCCCATCAAATTGACCTACATGAGCTCACAGAAGTTACACGTTTCCTAGGGCCAAGGAACTGTTTCATGACCTTGAAGGGTATATTAGTATTTCTATTCAAGTCATTACATTTTCAAACATTGGAACTGCTCAGATTTGGTTCACTGCACAAACCTATCACTTAGAATGTTAAAGAGCATGACTTTGGTCTCCTGGAGACAGCTCTTCTGTGATTGAGCTCTCGTTTGCACGGCGTGTCTACCTTCCCTGTTAATTTTTTTTTTCCTTGTTTTTTTTTTTTTTTTTTTTTTTTTTTTTTTCCCCTTGTCAGCCTACATTGTGAATGCAACTGATAGAACAAACACCAACACCTAACACTGGAAACTCTCTCCTCTGAACTCATTTGAAACACATGCTGAGGTTCTCAATCGGCAAGTTTTATAAAATGTCAGAACGTTTTATTAGAATTGGGAGTGATTGTTGGACTCATTATAATCACACAGGGAGCTTAAGAAAATACTAATGCCTCAGCCCCACCTTCAGAAATTCTGAATTAACTTGTCTGGGGAAGGCTGCAGGCCCCTATGTTTTTAAAAAGTTTTCCAAGCAATTTGAATGTCCAGCCAATTGGAGAACCACTGGGCTAGTCCCATGCGATCAGATAAAAACAGAAATTCATATAGGATTGGACATAGCAAAGGGCACAAAACTAGACATCAGAATAGCTGAGACTAAACACTGACGGCGCCGGCCCTCCCCGCCCCGCAGAGGCCCGCGAGGCCTCCCTCCGCCGCAGGGACCCGGGGTGGCAGCCGCCGCAACCCCCTCCTTCCCGCGTCCCGCGCCCTGCCGCCGCCGCCGCCGCCGCCGCCGCCGCCGCCGCGGCCGCCTCCGCCGCCGCCGCCCGCACTCACCTCAGGGGCGCAACCGGCACAGCCGGCCGTTGGCCTCGTTCCCGCCGAAGCGTCTCGGTGCGGTACTCACTGCGCGGGCCGGTTCTTCCTCGGCGGTCGCAGGGTGTTCAGGGGTGGGGGGGGTGGGGAACGGCCGTCACTTGAGCAACGAACCGAAGCGCCGCCTGGTGGCATTTTCCACAGGCCGGCGCCACCGCAGCCGCCTGGGGTCCGCACAGCCCCCTGCCGGCCGCAGCTCTTGCTGTCTCTCCGAGCCGACAAGCCTCCGCGGACACGGGAGTGAGCCGCGGCGTGAGACGGAGGCCGGGTGGGGGTGTGCGCAGACTCTGTCCTCTTGGGACTGCGCGCATGCGCACCAGCCGGGCGGGACCCGCGGCCGCTACGTGTGGGCGGGACCCGCGTCCGCTGCGTGTGGGCTGGCCTCGCCCAGGGGCGCTGGTCCGGCTCAGCCAATCGCGAGCGCCGGGTACCTCTTGGTGGTTGAAGATTATTTTCATTTTGAATTGTACAGTGAGGGACACAATACAACTTTTACTACTTTAGCCTTCTAAAGGACAACTTCTACTATTCTTAAAACGAACGCATGAACGTACACACAAGCGCACGTGCGGACACACTGACTCTGCTCCACATACATCCCCACGCTCACACACACTTGGACTCATGCACCCCACACACACCCACAACATACACACAACCACACACGTCCTCAGGCGCGCACACACACGTGAAGTCACTCTCACGTACCACACACGTCCCCAGGGGCACGCGTGTGCACACACACACACACACACACGTCACACACACCTTTGACGTCATTCGAAACCAACATGCACTCGAGGGTCTCAGTGTCCATTGTTTCATCCGCTCAGAAGCTCCTCCCTTCGGGGCGTGAATCAGGAGCCCCTCCTCTCTGGAGGTGGTCTTTTCCTCTTGCAGTCTCAACAGAGCAAACATAACTGCTCTGGACCTTTGGAAGTGCAGGGCCAGAGCATCCCTGGGAGTTCCCATCCTTAATATATGTAAACATTTTAAGTGCAGTAGGTTCTAAACTCCTGCCTTTACAAATACACATTTATTAGAAGGGGGAAGGCCAGGCTCAACTTTACAATTCCCAGACTCAGGGGAGTCCCGCCAAGAAAGTGACAGTGTGGGGAGAGCCGATTCCCAGTCTCGGACCACTAGCCTGACCCTTTTCTTCCCAATGCTGGGTCCATCCCTTGCCCCAAGGGGCCTTGGATGTGCACAGGGGGACACTCGGACCTCACATCCAGGCTCTGTCCATACCCTCCATGCCTACAGCTGCCCGTTGGCCTCTCTGTGAGTCCTGGGAAGCTCAACTCCGGGGAGAGCCGGTGCGGACACCAGAAGTGGGTCAGGGGCTGCTGGGGCTGGGCATTCGGGGTCCTGGGATTCCAGAGCCCGGAGTGAGCCAATTGGCGTGTCCCCTTGGCCTGGCGGACTCCACCCCGTGTAGGGCTTGTCCAGAGGGAGCGTCAGGGCCAGAGGGACCCTGTGTAGTGCAGGACCCAGGGCAGCTGTGGGGTGGGGGTGGGGGGCCCTTGCCGGGGTGTAAGGGCAGAAGCCCTAAGGAAGGGCCTGAGGGGGCTGTAAGGTATCCTCATTCCCATCAATTAAACAAACAAAAGCTCACCACAGGCGAGGGTGGGAAGGCTTTTGTTTGAACAAGGGAAGGCGCTCGCCCGAGATCTGCCCAGAGAGGGCTTGGGGGCTTGGAGGCTGATGAGGAACCGAGAGGCCATCAGCCTCCAAACACCGCCCCAATTCCTCCGGGTGACACTGAAATGCAGTGAGACACGGAAAGCACGATAAACACAGGCCGGAATCTCAGCAGCCTGTTGCTTGGTTCACTGACCGTCTGGCGCTCCCTCTGCTAGGAGCCTTTACCGCATCACCCAGGACTGACCTGGCTCAGGATTCCAGCTGATTTTCCACAGGTGGCTTCACTTGCTGGTGACACGAAGCAGGCACGTTAGCCACCTCCCAAACCCTGAAGCTCCTCCTGGGAGGAGCCTGCGGGCCCCCAGTCCAGCCTCTGCGCCACGATGCTCCTTAGTGCCACTCCCGGTTTGCTGCCCCGGCCTCTAGCTCTTTCCGGAACCTCGCTGGATTGTCGACAAATATCACCCGTGCACCCTGTCTAAGTTTGGGGTCCACATGTGACCGTGGCTCTTTTCTTCTTCCCATCGATGGGTTGTTCGGGCTTCATGTCATCCTGTTGGCAGGAAGGCCAGCACCGCCCCCTTGAGGCCTCCCTGAAGACACATGCAAACAGAGGACACAACGCAGCCCATCTCTTTTTTTTTTTTTAACACTTTTATTGTGGTACGATTTCTGTTCCGTAAATTAGACACTTCTCTCATGTAGTATTTGGTGAATTTCCATAGATGTCTACACCCAGAAAACCATCACCACACTCATGATAGCTACCATTTCCATCCCTCCCCAAGAGGGGTATTTTTCCAATTCCCAGATTTACCCCTTCCCACCCCCTTCCCTCCCGGGTAACCATAAGTTTTTTTCTCTATGTCTGTGGGTCTCTTCCTCTTTTGTCGTTAAGTTCATTTGTGCCTTTTTTTTTTTTTTAGATTCTGCATGGAAGTGGTATCATATAGCATTTTTCTCTCTTCTGGCTTACTTCACTCAGAATGACTAGCTCTGTGTCCATCCGTGTTGCTGCAAATGGCATCGTTTTATCGATTTCATGGCTGTATAGTATTCCGCTTTATAAATAACCACTGCTTCTTTCTCAAGTCACCAGGCGATGGACGTTTGTGTTGGTTCCATGTCCTGGCTATTACAAATAGGGCTGCTGTGAGCATTGAGGTGCATGTGAATTTTTGAATTAGAGTTTTCTCCTGACGTATCCCCAGGCATGGGAAGGCTGGATCATAAGGTAAGTCTATTTTTAGTTTTTTAAGGAACCTCCATCCTGCCTTCTCTAGTGGCAATGCAGCCCGTGTTTTTGAAACAGAGCCGTGCTCAGAAAGTAACTGGTATTTCTAGAGTTCAGACGTGAAGTGCAGTGAGCTTGGGCTGTTCCAGACGAAGAGGGCAGTCTGGAGGCAGGGCTGGAGGAGAGTGACCAGGGGAGTGTGGTACAGGCAGGATTCAGACCACGTGGGGACATGACAGGCTAGGATAAGGAGCCTGGGCTTCCAGCCATCCCTTGGTAACCATGGGGCACTGGTTCCAGGACTCCCCACGGATTCCAACATCCATGATGCTGACGCCTCTTGTATACAATGACATAGGACTTATGTGGAATTACAAGCATCCTCCCGTGTACTTTACTTTTTACATACAAACATTTTTTTTTTCTCCAAGTGATAGTCATTTCACAATGTTGTGTCGAATTCCAATGTAGGGCACAATTTTTCAGTTCTAAATGAACATACGCATACGTTGATTGTCACATTCTCTTTCGCTGTGTCCTCCTGTGTATTTTAAGTCATCTCTAGATGACGCGTGGTATGGAAGGCAACGTGAATGCTATGTAAGCAGTTGCCGGTGTGTGGCAAATTCAAGTGTCGCTTTCTGAAACTTTTTGTTTTTTTCCCGATTATTTTCAACCCACAGTTAGTTGAATCTGCTGGATCCGGAGCCCCTAGATACGGAGAACCCCCAAGCCCTTCCCACCTCCTACATTTCCACTGTAAGCGCTGAAGGGGACCAAAGAGAGGAGAAGAGCGCCCTCTAGCGGCTGGAAACGCTGAGGAATTTCTTCATTGTATGCAGCGCAGGAGAGAAGGTTTCGGGCCCACTAGCGTCAAAGGAGGGCCCGCCTGGACAGGAAGGAGGAAGGACGGCAGTGGAAGCCAGCTCGCACCCTTCCTGGAGCTAGCTGGTAGCAGTGAGGGACGCCGAGGGACTGGGGACACATCGCGTGGGGGCGGGGCAATCCTGGCCGCCAGGTGCACGGTTCACGCAGCTGGCACCCAGTTTGCACGATCAAAATAACAAGGAGTGGGGGTGGGGGGAAGGGGCTGCCTCAGCACCGGGATCCTGACAAGAGCCAGAGCGCGGCGACCTCAGCTAATGCGGCTCCCCTAGTAAGCCAAAAAAAGGGAACTCTGAGGCAAGATATTGCAGATTCCACCACAGCCACACGGAGAACTAGATCTCTAAGGTGACAAAATGGAACCGTCGGAACCAGGAATCTTTCCTTTTCTCTTCTTCTGGACCTTGGGACAGGGAGCCATACATCTCTGACGGGAACCATCTTTACTCCAGTAGAGAGCTCACTTTTTCAGGAATAAGCATAGAGAGTAAGAGTGTCGTGATGGTTTCGTGGTTCAGAGTTTCTGTCAGGGGCTGCAGTGGAAAGGCGGGGCTCCCCACTAAACCTGAATCTTTGCTCCCATGTCCCCCTTGGCCTGACCTGGGTTCTGCGTTTGATACCCCAGGTTCACCTTCTGCACATCCAAGTGCTGGCTGGCTCCCTCTAGGCGGGCGCTGTGCCCTCAAGGGTGGTGGCGTTAGCGAAGGCGGGGAGGCTGCAGAGAGTGCGGCATCGGGGGGCGGGACTGCCCAGGGAATCCTGTGGGTTTCCTCCCGTGTCCCCTTCAACCTGCACTGAGAGCGCCCTCTGCTGCCTGAAGTTCAGTGGGTGCACATCACCTTATTTTCTGGCTCCCTGGAGGCGGGCACGGTGCGCTCAGGGGTCCTTCTGTGGGGCGGAGGCGGGGTGTCTGCAGAGAATGAGGCAGCGAGGGGGGGGCTGCGCAGGTAAGCTTTGGATTCCTCCTGTGTTCCCCTCAGTCTGCTCCATGGGCGCCCTCTTCTACCCCAGGTTCACGGGGTGCCCTTCACCGTGTTGGCCGGCTCCTGAGATGCCGGCGTGGTATTCACAGGGGGCGGGGTCGGGGAGGGGGCGGGGCGTCTGCAGACAGGGCAGCAGCAAAGGATGGGGGCTGCCCACGGAAGCCTGTGCATTTCTTCCACTGTCCCCCTCAGCCTGTTCCGGGGGCGCCCTCTGCTACCCCAGCTTCACTGGGTGCAATTCCCCGTGTTGGCTGGCTCCTAGGATACTGGCGCGGTAAGGCCAGGGGGCGGGGTCGGGGGAGGGGGCGGGGCGTCTGCAGACAGGGCAGCAGCGATGGATAGGGGCAGCCCAGGCATGCCTGTGGGTTTCTAGCCTTGTGCACGTCAGCCTGCTCTGGGGCGCCCACTGCTACCCCAGGTTCACTTGGTGAACATCTCCTTGTTGGCTGGCTCCCTGTAAGCGGGTGCGGTTGCGCTCAGTGGGCGGTGAAATGCTTGGGACGGGGCTGTTAGAGAGAGGGCGCCAGCTGGGGGCCAAGGCTGCCCAGGAAAGCCTGTGGGTTTCCTCCCGTTTCCCCTTCAGCCTGCTCTGTGGGCGCCATATGCAGCCTGAGGTTCAGTGGGTGCACATCTCCTTGATGGCTGGCTCCCCAGAGGAAGGCGCGGTGCGCTCAGGGTCCTTCTATGGCGCGGGGGCGGGGCGGCTATAGAGAGTGCGGCAGCGGGGGACGGAGGCTGCACAGGTAAGCTTTGGATTTCCTCCACTGTCACCCTCAGCCTGGTCTGGCGGCGCCCTCTGCTACCCCAGGTTCACTGGGTGCACTTCCCGATGTTGGCAGTCTCCCAGGATGCTAGCGAGTTATGCCCAGGGAGCGGGGGAGTGGGTGGGGCGGTTGCAGAGAGGGCGGTGGGGGGGAGGTCTGCGCAGGCAAGCCTGTGGATTTCCTCCCATGTCCCCCTCAGCCTTCTCTGGGGACGCCCTCTGCTACACCAGATTCACTGGGTGCACATCTCCTTGTTGTCTTCCTCCCTAGAGGTGGGCTCGGTGCGCCCTCGAGGCAGTGGAAGGGGCAGGGGCTGGACGGCTACACGGAGGGTGGCAGCGGGGTGCGGTGGCTGCCCAGGAAAGACTTTGAATTTCTTCCCCTGTTCCCCTCAGCCTTCTCTGCGGGCGCCATCTGCTACCCCAGGTTCACTGGGTGCCCTTCCCTGTGGTTGCCTGCTCCAGGGATGATGGCGTGCTATGCCCAGGGGGCAGGACAGCTGCAGACCGGGCAGCAGCGAAGGACTGGGCCTCCCAGGAAAACCTGAGGATTTCCTCCCGAGTCCCCCTCAGCCTGCTCTCTGGGGTCCTTCTACTGCTTCAGGGTGGCATTTGACATCCCTTCAGGTCAGTCGAGTCCTGGGAGGCTTCCTCCAATACACAGAGAGACACACATATAAATAGAGAGGCAGACACACTAGTCTCTTCATTCGTTTATTAACAAATAGTTATACTAAACTCCTCGCCCTCCTATATTATGTAGGTACACCCATACATAGATAGAAAGACAGACTCACACACACAAACACACACACACACACTCACACAGAGAAGCCTCTTTCTACTCCTCAATTAGGTAGGTAGATCGACACACTGATCTCCTCCTCCATTAGATAGATTGTCAGACAGATACACACACACACCAGCCTCCTGTTCCTCCTCAATAAGGTAGGTAAGTAGATAGACACGCTAACTTCCTCCTCCAACACACAGATAGATGAAAAGACACACTACCCTGCTCGTATGCCTCCACTTGATAGGTAGGTAGATAGGTAGATAGATAATAGCGACAGACAGACTACCCTCCACCTCCTACTACAATAGCTTAAATAGATAGGCACACTAGCCTCCTCCTCTAGTAGATAAAGAAACAATTAGACAGACTGAGAGACAGACACACTCAACTCCTCCAATAGACAGACAGACGAACTCACTAGCGTCCTCCTACTTCATTAGATGCATCTGCAGACAGACAGACAGAAAGTCACGCTAGCTTCCTCCACCTCCTCCTCCATTAGATAGAAAGTATAGTCATGGACAGACACACACACACACACACACACACATACATACACACACACACACACTACCCTCCTTCTCCTCCTCAATTATGCAGATAGAGAAACACACTTGCCTCCTCTGCCTCCTTCTTTGCATAGATAGATTGACAGAGATATAGGTAGGCAGAGAGATAGACCGACATTCTAGCCTCCTCCTCGTCCATTAGATAGACACACAGAAACACGCAGACAAAGACTATCCTCTCCCCTCCTATAATAGATAGATAGATAGACTGTCAGGCAAGCAGGCAGACAGACAGACAGACACAATAGAGGCGGAGTGCCGCCAGGGGACGGTGTCAGGGACAGCGTGAGGGGACTGGGGTGCCCCTTGAGAGCCAGAGGTTTTTCTCCCATGTCCTCAACGGACTGGCCTGGGGGCGACCTCCGCTCACCCACGTTCGCCAGACTCAAACCCTTTAATCAGCCTGCTCTTGGGAGCGGGCGTGGTGCTCTCAGTCAAAGAGGATAGCGGTGGAGGGTGCGGAGGCACTGCAGCTAAGGGGGCTGCACTGGCGAGTTGGCAATTTTCCTCCGATCTCCCCCTCTCCTGCCCTTGGGACGGCCTCTGCAACCCCGGGTTTGCGGGATTGAAGTCTCCTTGTCAGCCAAGTCATGGGAGGCTGCCGAGGTTCCATCAGGGGCTGCAGTGGAAAGGCGGGGCTAACCACTAAACCTGAATCTTTGCTCCCATGTCACCCTTGGCCTGACCTGGGGTCTGCGTCTGATACCCCAGGTTCACTGGCTGCACATCCAAGTGCTGGCTGGCTCCCTCTAGGCGGGCGCTGTGCCCTGAAGGGCGGTGGCGCTAGCGAGGGCGGGGAGGCTGCAGAGAGTGCGGCAGCGAGGGGCGGGGTCAGCGCAGGTAAGATTCGGATTCCTGCCGTGTCTCCCTCAGCCTGCTCTGGAGGCGCCCTCTGCTACACCAGATTCACTGGGTGAAGTTCCCCGTGTTGGCTGGCTCCCGGGATGCTGGTGCAGTATGGCCAATGGGCGGGGTCGGGGAAGGGGGCAAGGCGGCAGTAGACATGGCAGCAGGGATGGATGGGGGCTGCCCACGGAATCCTGCGTATTTACAAATTTGTCCCCCTCAGCCTGCTCTCCGGGTGCCCTCTGCTACCGCAGGTTCACGTGCTACACTTCCCCGTGTAGCCGGCTCCTGGGATTACGGCGCCTTATTGCCAGGGGGCGGGGTCCGGGGAGGGCGCGGGGCGGTTGCAGACAGGGCATCAGCGAAGGATGGGGGATGCAATCGGAAGCCTGTATATTTCTTCCACTGTCCCCCTCAGCCTGCTTTGCGGGCGCCCTCTGCTACCCCCGATTCACTGGGTACAATTCCCCATAATGACCTGTAACCAGGATGCTAGCGTGATTCGCCCAGGGGGCGGGTACGCGGGAGGGGGCAGGGCGGATGCAGACAGGGCAGCACCGAAGCATGGGGGCTTCCTAGGCAACCCTGATGGTTTCTTCCCTTGACCAACTCAGCCTGCTCTGGGACGTCCAGTGCTACCCCAGGTTCATTTGGTGAATATCTCCTTGTTAGCTGGCTCCGGGCAGGAGGGTCGGCTGCGCTCAGAGGGCGGTGACATGCTTTGGACGGGGCTGTTACAGAGACGGCCCCAGCTGGGGGCGAAGACTAACCAGGAAAGCCTTTGGGTTTCCTCCCGTGTCCCCTTCAGCCTGCTCTGAGGGCACTCTCTGCTACCTAAGGTTCACTGGGTGCACATCTCCTATTTGGCTGGCTCCCTGGAGGCAGGCGGGGTGCGCTCTTGTGTCCGTCTATGGGGTGGGGGAGGGGCGGCTGCAGAGAGGGCGGCAGCGATGGGCAGGTTCAGCGCAAGTAAGATTCGGATTCCCCCTGTGTCTCCGTCAGCCTGCTCTGGAGGCGCCCTCTGCTACGCCAGATTCACTGGGTGAACTTCCCCGTGTTGGCTGGATCCCGGGATGCTGGAGCAGTATGGCCCATGGGCCGGGTCGGGGAAGGGGGCGGGGCGGCAGAAGACAGGGCAGCAGGGATGAATGGGGGCTGCCCACGGAAGCCTGCGTATTTCCAAACTTGTCCCCCTCAGCCTGCTCTGCGGGTGCCCTCTGCTACCGCAGATTCACGTGGTACACTTCCCCGTGTAGCCGGAACCCGGGATTCCGGCGCGGTATTGCCAGGGGGCGGGGTCCGGGGAGAGGGCGTGGAAGTTGCAGACAGGGCATTAGCGAAGGATGGGGGATGCATACTGAAGCCTGTATATTTCTTTCACTATCCTCCTAAGCCTGCTGTGGGGGTGCCCAGTGCTACCCCAGGTACACTGGGTACAATTCCCCGTATTGGCTGGCTTCCAGGATACAAGCGCGGTTCGCCCAAGGGGACGGGTTCGCGGGATGGGGCAGGGCGGAAGCAGACAGGGCAGCTCCGAAGGATGGGGGCTTCCCAGGCAACCCTGATGGTTTCTTCCCTTGTGCAACTCAGTCTGCAATGGGGCACCCAGTGCTATCCCAACTTCAGTTTGTGAATATCTCTTGTTGGCTGGATTCCGGCAGGAGGGTCGGCTGCGCTGAGGGGGCGGTGAAATTCTTTGGACGGGGCTGTTACAGAGAGGGCGACAGCTGGGGGCGAAGGCTGCCCAGGAAAGCCTTTGGGTTTTCTCCCGTGTCCCCTTCAGCCTGCTCTGAGGGCGCCCTCGGCTGCCTGAGCTTCACTGGGTGCACAACTCCTTGTGAGCTGGCTCCCTGGAGGCAGGCGCGGTGCACTCAGGTGTCCCTCTATGGGGCTGGGGAGGGGCGGCTGCAGAGAGTGCGGCAGCGAGGGGCGGGGTCAGCGCAGGTGAGATTCGGATTCCTGCCGTGTCTCCCTCAGCCTGCTCTGGAGGCGCGCTCTGCTACCCCAGATTCACTGGGTGAAGTTCCCCGTGTTGGCTGGCTCCTGGGATGCTGGCGCAGTATGGCCAATGGGCGGGGTCGGGGAAGAGGGCAAGGCAGCAGTAGACATGGCAGCAGGGATGGATGGGGGCTGCCCACGGAAACCCGGGTATTTCCAAACGTGTCCCCCTCAGCCTGCTATACGGGTGCCCCATGCTACCGCAGGTTCACGTGCTACACTTCCCCGTGTATCTGGCTCCCAGGATTCCGGCGCGGTATTGCCAGGGGGCGGGGTCCGGTGAGGGGGCGTGGCGCTTGCAGACATGGCATCAGCGAAGCATGGGGGATGCCAACGGAAGCCTGTATATTTCTTCCACTGTCCCCCTCAGCATACTGTAGGGGCTCCCACTGCTACCCCAGGTTCACTGTGTACACTTCCCGGTATTGGCTGGCTACCAGCATGCTGGCACGGTTTGCCCAGGGGGCGGGTTCTTGGGAGGGGGCAGGGCGGATGCAGACAGGGTAGCACAGAAGGATAGGGGCTTCCCAGGCAACCCTGATGGTTTCTTCACTTGTCCTACTCAGCCTGCTCTAGGGCGCCCAGTGCTACCACAGGTTCGTTTTGTGAACATTTCCTTGTTGGCTGGCTCCCGGCAGGAGGGTCGGCTGCGCTCAGGGGGCGGTGAAATGCTTTGGACAGGGCTGTTACTGAGAGGGCGCCAGCTGGGGGCGAAGGCTGCCCAGGAAAGTCTTTGGGTTTCCTCCCGTGTCCCCTTCAGCCTGCTCTGAGGGCGCCCTCTGCTGCCTGAGGTTCTCTGCACATATCCTTATTCGCTGGCTCCCTGGAGGAAGGTGCGGTGCACTCAGGTGTCCGTCTATGGGGCGGGGGAGGGGTGGCTGCAGAGAGTGCGGCAGCGAGGGGCGGGGTCAGCGCAGGTAAGATTCGGATTTCTTCCGTGTCTCCCTCAACCTGCTCTAGTGGTGACCTCTGCTACCACAGATTCACTGGGTGAACTTCCTCGTGTTGGCTGGCTCCCGGGATGCCGGCGCAGTATGGCCAATGGGCGGGGTCGCGGAAGGGGGCGGGGCGGCAGAAGACAGGGCAGCAGGGATGGGTGGGGGCTGCCCACAGAAGCCTGGGTATTTCCAGACTTGTCCCCCTCAGCCTGATCTGCGGGTGCCCCCTGCTTCTGCAGGTTCACATGCTACACTTCCCCGTGTATCCGGCTCCCGGGATTCCGGCGCGGTATTGCCAGGGGGCGGGGTCCAGGGAGGGGGCGTGGCGCTTGCACACATGGCATCAGCGAATGATGGGGTATGCAAACGGAAGCCTGTATATTTGTTACGCTGTTCCCCTCAGCCTGCTGTGGGGGCGCCCACTGCTGCCCCAGGATCACTGGATACAATTCCCCGTATTGGCTGGCTATCTGGATGCCAGCGCGGTTCGCCCAGGGGGCGGGTTCGCGGGAGGGGGCAGGGCGGATGCAGACAGGGCAGCTCCGAAGGATGGGGGCTTCCCAGGCAACCGTGATGATTTCTTTCAATGTCCAACTCAGCCTGCTCTGGGGCGCCCAGTGCTACCCCAGGTTCATTTTCTGAATATCTCCTTGTTGGCTGACTCCCGGCAGGAGGGTTGGCTGCGCTCAGAGGGCGGTGAAATGCTTTGGACGGGGCTGTTACAGAGAGGGCGCCAGCTGGGGGCGAAGGCTGCCCAGGAAAGCTTTTGGGTTTCCTCCCGTGTCCCCTTCAGCCTGCTCTGAGGGCGCCCTCTGCTGCCTGAGGTGCACTGAGTGCACATCTCGTTGTTGGCTGGCTCCCTGGAGGCAGGCGCGGTGCACTCAGGTGTCCCTCTATGGGGCTGGGGAGGGGCGGCTGCAGAGAGTGCGGCAGCGAGGGGCGGGGTCAGCGCAAGTAAGATTCGGATTCCTGCCGTTTCTCCCTCAGCCTGCTCTGGAGGTGCCCTCTGCTACCCCAGATTCACTGGGTGAACTTCCCCGTGTTGGCTGGTTCCCGGGATGCTGGTGCAGTATGTCCAATGGCGGGGTCAGGGAAGGGGTCGGGGCGGTAGAAGACAGGGCAGCAGGGATGGATGGGGGCTGTGCACGGAAGCCTGGGTGTTTCCAGACTTGTCCCCCTCAGCCTGATCTGCGGGTGCCCCCTGCTTCTGCAGGTTCACATGCTACACTTCCCCGTGTAGCAGGCTCCCAGGATTCCGGCGCGGTATTGCCAGGGGGCGGGGTCTGGGGAGGGGGCGTGGCGCTTGCAGACAGGGCAGCACCGAAGGATGGGGGCTGGCCAGGCAACCCTGATGATTTCTTCCCTTGTCCAACTCAGCCTACTTTGGGGCTCCCACTGCTACCCCAGGTTCATTTGGTGAATATCTCCTTGTTGGCTGGCTCCCTGGAAGAGGGCTCGGTGTGCTCAAGGGTCCGTGTATGGCACGGGGGCTGGGCGGCTACAGAGAGTGCGGTAGCGGGGCGGGGGCGGCGCAGTTAAGCTTTGGATTTCCTCCAGTGTCACCCTCAGCCTGCTCTGCGGGCGCCCTATGCTACCCCAGGTTCACTGGGTGCACTTCCCGGTGTAGGCCGGCTACCGGGATGCTAGCGAGGTATCCCCAGGGGGCGGGGACGAGTGAGTGGGTGGGGCGGCTGTAGAGAGGGCGGTACCGTGGGGGGCGGGGTGTCTGCGCAGGCAAGCAAGTGGATTTCCTCCCGTGTCTCCCTCAGCCTACTCTGGGGACACCCTGTGGTACACCAGAATCCCTGGGTGCACATCTCATTGTTGGCTTCCTCCTGAGAGGCGGAGTCGGTGCGCCCTGGAGGCAGTGGAAGGGGCAGGGGCTGGGCGGCTCTATAGAGGGGGGAAGCGGGGTGCGGTGGCTGCCGAGGAAAGCCTTTGGATTTCTTGCCCTGTTCCCCTCAGCCTTCCCTGAGGGCGCCATCTGCTACTGGAGGTTCACTGGGTGCACATCTCCTTGTTGGCTGTCTCCCTGGAGGCGGGTGCGGCTGCATTCAGTGGGCGGTGAAAGGAGCGGGGGCGGGGCAGCCACAGTGAGGGCGGCAGAGGGGGACGGTGGCTGCCCAGGAAAGCTTGTGGGTTTCCTCCCGTGTCCTCTTCAGCCTGTTCTGGGGGCGCCCTCTGCTGCCTCAGTTTCACTGGGTGCACCTCTCCTTGTTGCCTGTCAAACTGAATGGATGAAGCACTCCCCGCCCCCCGCATTACGAAGGGTCATTTGTTTTATGTCAACTTCAGTTGATTGGCGATGTCTATCACGTGGAGAAAGCCCTTTCCAGCAACACCTAGACGGGAGCCTGAGCCAGTAACTGAGCCCGCCGGCCTGGGCAGGCTGATGCGGAGACGTCACCGTCACTGCTCCCAGACTCGGAGGACAGAGCAACACGGTGGAAAGTGTTCCTCTGCTCTAGATGTCCCTCCCCGACAAGCACCGGCACTCACCGAGTGTCAGGGGCCAGGAGAGCCCCGGGCAAGCCTCGTTCAGCAGGTCCAGCCCTGCTCCGAGCCCCACGCCCTGCCGTCCCCGCTCAGGGACAAGCCCAGGACAGCCCCACCACCCACACTTGCTGGCTTTCAACTCTGGGGGGTTTTTTTCCTTCCAATTTGTTTGTTTTTGTTTCCTGATCTTGGAGGATATATTTACTCTGTTTGCAAAACGCTGACGCCCTCGTGACCCTGCCTTGTCCTGGAGATCCCACGCCTCTGCTCATGCTGGTTTTCAGGGCTCTCCTTCTGCCTTCCCACCACCCACCGTCCCAACCTTCAAGTCTGCTGGGTTTCCTCTTTGCCCCGTTTTTCTTTGACTGTGAAAGAAGAGAGTCGCAGACCCGTGGTCTGTCCGTGTTCACCCGCCTCTGTTCATACTTGTTTTCTGCCCATTTAGCTCCTTTTCAAGCCCCCATGGGGGTCTTCCCTTCTCCGCAGCCTCCTGGTCGATGTTCCCCTTCATGATGTCTTCCTGGGCCCATTTTCTGTTTCGCTATTTCCTTCTTCTGTGGACCTGTTTGCATAGCTGATTCTTATTTTAATTTGTTGTTCAAACACTTCTTCCTTTTTATCGTGTGTTTTAGTCTTCTTTTCAGGGACTCAATTTTTAAAGCCTTCTCACTTCAACAATGCTTTCGTTCCTCTCTTAGCATTTATTTCTTCCCTTTATTCTCACAGGCCAGCCGTCCGCCTCTTTCCCGTGCAGCTGGGTCTCCACTCGGACCCTCGGCAGGGTGCGAGCGGTGGCAGGAGGTGCCTTTGTGTTTTCTATGTTTTTTCACCTTAAATTTGCTCTGTCTTTTATACTTTGTGCTCTTCTAAAGTCACAGATTTACATCCCCTGGGAATAGGCAAAGCGTAGCTTTGAAACCCGCCGGCTAAGAGACCACGATGGAGGTGGCCTGGCTGAGGCAGCGTTTCTCAGGGGGGTTCCGGGAGGATGCCAAACTCGGCTGTTCCTGCACCAGCACCTCCACAGCACTTGCCTGGATAACGTGCCTGCCCAGAAACCCTGAGCCCTTTGGATCCGAGGTCCCTGCTTGAAAGTCCTGCCTGCCCCACCGTCTCCTGCAAGTTACCTGCCCCACTCGGCCCCTCTCGTGTTGGCCCTTCCAGAGCCCTCAGCATGGGCATCTTTTTTCCAGAACGTTCCAGATCTTGGCCACGCAGAGGGGATCCTGAACCAGCAAGATTGCATTCTTGCTGACACGGGTGTCCTCTGGTCTGAGTCCCCGAGGAAGGAGCTGAGACCTGAACTCCCATCCATCCATGTTCATGGCCCGGGGTGGGGGGCAGGGCGTGGCAGGCCCCACAGGGGAGGCGGGGAGCCTGCAGGAGGTTCCTGGGGGCGGCCTCACCGCGAGATGTGTCCTCTCATCCAGTCCTGGGCGGGCAACTGGGCGAGTGAGGCTGTGGCCACGATGACCCCAGGACTCGTGCAGACGTGATTGACCCGAGGCCCTCCCCAGCCCTGAAGAGCTTGCTGAGCCTGTGAGCACCAGACACAGAGGCCCCTGGACCGACATCGAGGCCACTTCCTGGAACCGTCAAGACGCCTGGTCAGGACCTAGACTGGGCCCCTCACGAGGAGCTGAGGGTACAAAAGACGTACCAAGAATATCCTATTTGGTGAAAGAGAGAGAGAGCAGGTGGGGCCAAGCTCCAGGAATAGGTCCCCTCCCTCCTCTTCCAACCTGTATAAACAGCCACGAGGCGAGGAATCCCCTTGATTCCCCGTGACCTCTCATCACCCCCAGCCCCATCCAAGCATCACCATGCCTGCGCGCAGGGAAGCCTGTCTCCTGACCCGGGTTGTGGTGCAGGAAAAGGCAGCGTGTGCCGCAGACGCCCAGCGGGGAGGGGCACCCCGACTTCCCGACGGGGTTCAGGGAAGGGGTTAGGAGGGCCCGAGGGGGCGTGATCATCTTGGGCGCAGTTCTCAGGTTGGCACCGAGGTCCAGTCTCAAGCATCACCAGCCAGCCTTCTGGCCTCAGGTGGTCCGGGCTGCACGTGCCTGTTGCCAGCAGTTTTCCTCTGGTCGGGGGTCTGTTTCCTGCAAAAACACCTTGGGGCTGTGGGCCAGACCTTTATCTGTATCTTCAGGGAACTGGGAGTTTGGTGACTCGGCTGTGTGGCCAGTTTATAGTCTGGATTGTTACCAGTTTCCTTCCCAACAAATAGTCCTTGTTTCTGCATCTTCTCGCTTCCTAGTCATTCACTGCTGAGCAGCCTTTTGAGACTCGGGGGGGCCTGGAAAACTGAAGCAGAAGCCTCTCACATCAAAGGGCAGGGTCCCAGGGCCCTGTATGTAGTTTCCACGCCCTTTTCTTTGATACCCCTCAGTCTTTTGGGGAATGGGTTCAGGGAAAGAAAGGGTGTGAGGTTTGGGCAGAGGGCTTAATCATAGACTCGGCAGAGGGACTGGGTTTTAGGGGCACTCGCTTTCAAAAGCAGACCTCTCGCCAAGGGCTCTTAACAACCTTATGTTGCTGTGTGAGTTTGCTGGGCTGCTGTAAGAAACGCCACAGAGGGCTGTGTGCCTTAGTGCCTGGGAGGCTGCAGTCCGAGAGGTGCTGGCATGGCAGGGCCGGTGTCTCCCACGGCCTCTCTCCTTGGCTGCAGATGCCGACTCCTCCCCGCGTCCTCACAGGGTCTCCTTCTATCCTGAGCTCCTGTGCTTACAAGGACACCAGTCCCGTGGGATTCAGGGTCCACTTCCCCTTAGTTACCTCTTTAAGGATCCTGCCTCCAAATACAGTCACATGCTGAGGTCCAGGAGGTTACGACTTGGACGTATGAACTTGGAGGAGGGGTGGACAAGACTCTGCCCAGAACAACTGCCAAAGGCAAGGTCACGGAGGACACGCTCTGCGGACTCTGTCTGATGGCAATTCTGTGAGCACAGGGCTAAATTCGCAGCAGTCTCCAAGCCCGGCGTCAGGTTCCGTGGGCGGGTGAGGGACGCGTCACCCCCAGCAGACGATCCCGAGACGTTCCTGTTCATGGTGTTTGGGAAGTCACCCCTTCCAGCCTTTTCTAAGGAGACCAGGAGATATGCTGGCATTTCAGAAATTCGAGGTGGGTTGGGCACAGGCCTAGCATGCATGAGGTCCTGGGTCAATCCCCCCTGCCTCTATTAAAATAAAGAAATAAACTTAATTACTTCTCCCTCAAAAACAACCCCCTCAAAAAAATTTAAAAACCAAAGTTAAAAAAAAAATTTTAAGTTCATTATTAATGCATACTTTCAGAAGTTTTGTATTTCTGGACCAGTGGGCATTGTCTTCCATTCCCGTCCCTCCCTCTTCTCCCCCACCCCGTGGCTCTCCTCAACCCCTGTGATTTCACTGGTCCTCGGTGCTTATCCACACCCCAGGGTGAGTCATCCCTGGAACCCCCAGGTCAGCCACTTTTCTCATGGGACTCTGAAAGCATCGAGGTATATTTGTGGCCAAGCAAAGTGGCTGCTGCTAAGATCGAACGGCCTGTAAGTGTTGCTGGGGAGAGGTGCAGAGGCCTCGGAGAGACAGATGGTGCAAGAGGGCAAAACCGCAGGCCGGAGGGGGGAGCCCGGGAGAGCTCCCGCTGGGACGTGTTGCAGACAGCTTTCTGTGCTCTGCCCTGTGCTTTTGCTGCAGCTCTGATGCCATTGGCTTTGATTACAAGGGCTGCTCTCTCCCCACAAAAAATTGTCCCCTGGGGCGCAATGAGGCTGAGGCTTCTGAGTCAGAATTGTGCACACAGAAGATAAGATGTCCGTCTTTCTTTCTTATTTCTAACCCCCCGGCGTCAGTTATTGTGTTTCTCCAAATCCCCAACCCTGTGAGGTCACATTCCTTGAGCGCTGAAATGAAAATCGCTCAGGGCCCCGTGCCCCCACCACCCCTCCTTCCCCCATCTGCTGACGGACCTGGGGACACCCTAAGGACACGCTATCCCTGGCGTCCTCTGCTCTGCCCCCGGCACCTCACACCCTTTGGTTCCACGACAGCCATCAGCACGAAGCCATTTCTTGAGACACAGGTTTCCCCAAGGGAGTGGCCGCTTGGAGGAGACCTGAGTGAGCTGCCACGGGGATGCTGGTGTCTGACCACGTGAGGGCCGTCCCGCCCACAGCAATTCCGGAGGGGTGCTCTGGTTACAGGGCCACCAGGGTCTGTCTTGGGTTTGTCAGACTGAAGGCATCTGAGCAGTCTTTCCCAGCTGGGCTGGGGACGTGCATGTGGGCACTTTGATGGTGAAGGGTTGAGTTACCGCTCCTTTGCCCTCTCCCCTGGAAAAGCTAATACCCTGGGATAGAAGAGACAGAGGGATGCGTGGTGGACTGTGGGAAACGGCTCAGCCTCCTTGCCTGTGTCTCATTTACATGTTCCCCGTCACAACAGCCCGCCTCCCAGGTCCCCAGGGAGGAGCGTCACCAGCCCCCAAGTGCCCCCTTTCATGAGTCACAGAGCCCAAAGGTACCCCCTCAGCATGTGACCTGCTTGGTAGGGCCTGGCCCGCCAGAGCAGCACAGCTGGGAGACACCTGCTTGGCAGCCAAGAGAGACGGATTCCAAAGAGCTGTGGACCTGATGCAGGAAAAACAGACGTGGGGTGTGAGGGGGGCCATGTCCCTGGTCTCGGTGGAGCCCCTGGGACATGCCCCGCCAAGTGTGGGTCCTTGGCTTCGTGCAGGAAAGAACTCAGGAGTGAGCCACCATTGAGTAAAGGTAGATTTATTCAGAGAGATACATCGAAAGGCAAGAGAAAGGCCATGAGGTGTGGGGGTTGGGGGCTCAGGTTAGAGTAAAAGTAGGTGCACACTCCATAGACAGAGTGCCGGCCGTCTCCAAACAGAGACAGAGGCCGTGAGGGGCAGTGTTGCCCATTTTTATGGGCTTGGTGGCTTCATATGCAAAGAAGTAGAAGGACCAGTGTAACTAGCTTGGGGCAGGGGCTGGGATTCCCAGGAAGTCGGCCTTTTCCCACACTTTGACCTTCTGTGGATAGCCTCGGGTCCTCCATGGTGCCTGTGGGCGTGTTATTCACCATGCTGATATATTACAGTGGGCGTATAATGAAGCTCAAGGTCTCCTAGAGGGCAAATCTCCCACCACCTTGAGCCCCAATGCCTCCTGGGGGTTGAATCTTCCATCAGTTTGACGTTAATTGCAGTAGCGGTCCTTGAATAGCTGTGCCCTGCCCCCTTCCCGTCTCAGACCCACCACCCCTGCAATTCGGGGGAATTCCTGCACTTCCCTATCAGCAAGGCTAGAACACCCGGTCTTCCTGGGCTGTCGCAGTTTAATGAAACGATGCAGCCATAACAGGCAACAAATCTCCCTCTAAAATCCTGCACTAAAATTCTGTTAATTGGGCACCTGTGAGGACACGGGAGAGCTCTGCGGTTGCACTTCTGTACCTGCTCAGTCACTTTTAGGAAATGACCCTTATACAGATTGTCACAGCTTCCTATTTATCATCTCCAGATGTTTTTCTTTGTTTGGTTTCTAATGGTTATTCTGAAATTGTTATTACGGTTGACCTCTTTCTGTTGATTTTCAGAAGATCCTCGTTAAAAAAAAAAAAAAAAGTCTAGGAAAGTTGCATGTGTCCCAAACCGAGATGATCTGTTATTTCCAAGTGTGTTATTTGTAAACGTGGGTTTTTTTTTTCCCCTTTTTGAAGCTTCTCCCAAGGGACTGCCTGGTTCCAGATCTTTCCAGCATTTGGAAAAGAGCTGTTGCACACTTAACATTTTTCTTTAATCGTGAGGTTGAAATAAACATCGGGAGAGGCCAGAGCCAACGGCTGAGGGGGAGGAAAGTTCCAGGGCCAGTGGAGCAGGCACGTCCATCCTTCAGAAATAAAAATGATGGATGACCCAGGTTATCATCGCCCTTTGAAGGAAGAACAAGGGAGATGCAGTTTCCATGCTGGCAATTTCTTTGTTTACAAAAAAGGAAGGGAGGAGAGGCCTGGTTTCCCACAAGGCCTCAGGACATTGGGCAAAGTCCTTGAAAAGCTGCTGGGGAACCACGGTCCCTGCTCCAGTTGACAATGGTGAGGAGGTGGTTCCTGCAGCCACGTGAAGACACAGCACAGGCTGCCTCTGGCCGTTGCCTGGCAGGTGCACACGGTGCTCTGGCCCCAGAGAGACCCTGGGGCCCCCGGCTGATGGTTACCAGCCATTGGGTACCACGCCCTGGGGAGTCCCCATGCTCTGCAGGTGGGCTCTGGGCTGTCCCACCTCTCCAGCTTCCTTCCACTCGGAAGCCCCTCCCTCCCACTGCAAGGACACTGGGCTTTTCTCAGGTCAGCAGGCACCCCACTGCTGGATGCCCCCTAAATTCATAGGGAGAAATCCGAGCCCCCAGTGGGACTGTACTTGGATACAGGGCCTCTAAGGAGGTGATTAAGGTTACGTGAGATCGCACGGGTGGGGCTGGCACCCTTATAAGAAGGGCGACAGCAGAGATGCATACAGAGAGGGCAGCCCTCCGCAAGCCTCGGGAGGAAGCCTGGGGAGAAACCAGCCCTGCCGACACCCTGATCGCAGACTCGCAGCTCTGAGACCCGTGGGAAGGCTGCTTGTTTCAACCTTTCGGGGACTTGGTGGTGCCTGATACAAAACTTGCAAATCCATGGTGGCCCGTCCTTAGCGTGGAAAAGGCCACTGTCTCAGGACATCTGGAACCTGCGACCCTGGATGCTCTGAAAGGGCAGGTGGGCCCTCCCCCTCCCCCCTCCCCTCCTTTTTCCCCTCCATCCCGATGCTCAGAAATGCCAGGAAGTCTGCTGGTTGTTTGACATTCAACCCGCATCCGGCCTCTGTGCCCAGAAAGCTCAGCTGTGGGTCCCAACAAACGACCTCCGCCAAAGAGGAAGTCTCCCGGCGCAGCGAGCGCCCTACAGCGTCACAGCCACGCGGCCCCCGCGCTCAGGGCGCTCCCTCACAGTTCTCTTCTTAAACCCCGGTCCCTCTTCTTCCCAGCGCTGGGGAGGAGCCCGGCAGGAGGGGTCCGCGCCCCCCAGGACCGCGCGGGGTGGTATCCTTACCGGGCGGTCATGCAAAGCACTGCCACGTGTCCGGCCCGAGGACGCCCCCCCGGAGGACCCTGCCCCCTCCCCGCCTCGGGTGGGTTCCCGCGGGGTTCGGGCTAGCCCCTGGGGCCCCCTCTATCCCGGATACACACCTCTCCCTCCCCAGCGCATCCCACCTCCCCAGCCCTGGGGACCCTGCGGGAGCCCCTGGCCCGGGCCAACAGACCCTGCAGGGCCGGGCGGCTTCCTCCGCGCCTGACTCGTATCCCACGCACAGACCCCCGCCCCCAGGCCCCAAGGGCGGTCTGCGGACCCCCGCCCTCCCCGCGGTTTTCCCCCACCGACCCCCGTGTCCAACACGCAGACTCCCTCTCCAGGCCCCACTTCCTGCGCCGGGACCCCGCCCCTCTCCGCTGTGTCCCCCTTGCCCTTGCCTCTAGGCCCCGCCTCCTGTGCAGACCCCGCCCACCCCACGGTCACCCCTCCTGGCTGTCTGAGGACCCCCGCCCCTCCCCGCATTCACCCCCGCCCCCGGCCCCGCCTCCTGCGCAGAGATTCCCTCCCCCCACCTCCTCCGCCCCTTACGAGTCCCGGATGGCGCGCTCCCCCTGCTGGCCACCCGGTCCCTGCACAGACCCGGCCGCGAGGCACCTACCAGCAGACATTTCCCTTCATATAAAAGATCTTAGCATCATGGCCAATTCTGAAAATTACGAAAAAAGGGAGAAAAAAGGAAATCCACTCTGGCACAACCACAGTTCCCATTTTGTGTTCCTCCCTCAAGCCTTCCTTCCACGATCTTTCGCTCCCACTTGGCGACGGCATCACAGGAACGGGCCCGCGGGCAGGGCAGCAGCGTGCCTACCCCAGGAGCTGATGTGAGTTTGCAGTTTCCAACCCGCTTCTGCAAAGGCACTGCCCACTTTCTCTAAGGCGAAGCTAATGTGGCTTCACCTTGCAGCCCCCTGGTCGTTGCGAGGTGCGGGCTCTGCGAACCTTCCTGACACCCCGCCAAACCCCAGCCCAGTAGCAGGGAACCCCTGGGGTCCCTGGTGAGCCTGCGGGCCGCTGAGGAGCAGGAGGCCCTTACACTTCGTGGTGCCTGTCGCTGGGGACCCACATAGTCACTACCCAGCAGGGGTTTGAGGGTGCAAGGCCTCAGATGCACACACACACACACGCACACATACACATTTGTGCACAGCACATTCACGGGTACCCTGCAGAGCAGACTGAGCCCACTGGTGGCCAAGGGGGTAGAAATACGGGCGGGGCAGCAGCCCTCTGAGCCTGGGGCACAGTCCTCTCCTGGGGCAGAGGCTGCTCCCGCAGAGCCAGGAGGATACGGTGTCTGCCCCGCACACGGCCTGCTCCTGGGAGCACAGAGGACCTCAAGATACAGCACATAAGCAGTGTTCCCATCTGATAAAGGAGAAGACTGGCCTGGTCGCGTAGCTTGTCAAAGGCACAGGGTGACTACGCCCGCGAGCCGAGATTTGCAGGTGAACGCAGCTGGGCTGCAGCATCCACGCTCCAGCATGAAGGCAGCTGTCTCTATTTCCCGCTCCGCCGGGTCCGCGGCGTTCCGCCTGCTGCGGTGAAGCCACACTGACCACCAGGGGGCGGGGCTGCCCGCGAGCGCTCACCCACCGCCTCCCGCACAAGTCCTGGGAGACCCGGGCATCAGTTCCGCCACAGCCTTCCTGTCCCATTGGAGGTCACAGTGCAGGGGGAGGGGACCAATTCACAGGAGATGGCTCCCTGGGGGGCAGTGCACAGGGACGGCTTCTCAGGGCCACCGGGAGGACACAGGCCCTGGAACGGCCAGCTGGGATGAATTGCTAATTCAATCATTTAGTGGAATTTCACAACATACACAAATGCCATTTGTCCTTGTCAGCAGGTTTCAGCACTGGGGCTGACGTGTGGAGGTGCCACCTCCACTGAGGTCCCTTTGCCTCCTTCACTTTGAGACGTCCCAGGCTTGAGTGCTGGCTGGAGCTGGAATTCTTGCTGCCATCGCCAGCCATGCCTTATTTGTAATCCCCGCCAGGAAAAGCAGCGTCCACTGTACCCCCTCCTTCCTCCTTCCTTCCTGACCCTCCAGGTTTCCCCGTCACCGTTTCATTTCTGCTTGAAGAACGTCTTTTAGGCAGATTGTTAAGAGCAGGCCAGCTGAAGACGATTCTTGCAGGTTCCCTTCACCTGAGAATGGCCCCTTATGGCCCCTTCATTCCTGACGGCGGTTTCACTGGACAGAGACCTCACAGCTGGCATTTCTTTTACTTTCAGCCTCGAAAAATGTGTCATTTCCTTCTGGCCTCTGTGCTTTGATGTGAGAAACCCACCTTCACTCAGTGCATGGAAACCATCGCTTCTTTCTGGCTACTTCCCAGATTCTTCCTTCATCTCTACTTGTCAGAAGTTTGATTCCGGTGAATCTCGCATGGATTTTGAGGTTTCCCCTGTTTGGGGTTCACTCAGCTCCTTGAATCTACAGGTTTGTGTCTTTGGCTGAATTTGGAGAGTTTGGGGCCATTTCTTCAGATACTCCTCAACCCTCCCTTCTCCCCACCTCCTGGAACTCAGTGACTCACATGATTGTCCCCAGGTCCCCTCACTTTTTTTTAAGCCTCTGTTGTTCAGATCAGGGATTTTATCCATCGGTCCTCAAGGTCACGGATTTGTTCATCTGGCATCTCCACTCTGCTACGGAGTTCCCAGTGGGTTTTTAGTTTGTTTTCTGCATTTTAGTTCCGTACTTCGGTTTTTCCGTGACTTCGTGACTGTGCTGGGGTTCTGTTTTTGCTTTTCCATTCAGACTTGCTCACTAAAGCATGGATTCTGCGGTTGCTTTAAACGCCCCCCTCCCTGGCCACGCAATCCCAGCACCCGCTTCCTCAGCTCCCGTCTTTTCTCATTTGGGCTGTGAACTCCCTGACTCCTGGTTCAGCAGGTCCTTTTCTGTTGTATCCTGGGGATCTGGCTGTTGTGTTAGAAGACTCTGGGTCCCAGTTAAGTGTCAGGTGTCCACAGGGCTTGCCCTGGGCAGGTGTAGCCCCAGGATCCAGGCAGCCGTGGGCTGTGCTCCCACACGGGTCGGCTGCCCTGGTCTTTCCACAGTTTGGGGCTGTGTCTCCCACTGGCCCCTGTGGGGCTGCCTGAGAGGCAGACAGGGTCTCGGTAGGGGAGAGAGTGGCAGTCCCCAGCACCACCCTGGTGTCTTAGGTCCTTGGGGACAAGCTGCAGGGGCTCGGTCAGTTGGCAGAATCCCCACAAGGGACAGTCCACCCCACCTGAACTGCTGCCCCTGCCCAGGCTGGGACCGTGGCCTCTGATTCCTGGGGAACTTTAAAGACATTTGCTCTTGAATCATTTTTCTTGTTATCTGTTCAATAGCCCTGAGGCTCCAGTGTGTTCAGATACGTCATGAAATGTCCCTTCCTTGAAGCCCAGGTCCACCTGGACACTTCGGTTCAGCTCTGAGCCCAGCTCCATCGCCCCTGCTCTGAAATGTGACCCCCAGGTCCATGGGCCCCTCATCCCAGGACACGAGACCACACACAAACCTCTAGCAGACAAAAAAACATGATAAAGGGTCCAACCCAACGTTTACCCGCCAGCGACCGGCCGTCCCTGAGAGATCCAGACCCGAGTGGGCGGGGCCGGGGGCATCACGGGTGGATGGCTCAGTGATGAACAGGGAGCATGACACTCTGGCACGAGGCAGGGGTCCTTCCACAAGGCCTCGTGGTCACTGGGTCTCCGATGGTCCTCTGTGCAGCCTGGAGCCACTGTGACAAATCCAGACTGTGTCCTTGAAAGTGTGCCCATAAAGACAGTAGGCCCAGAGCCCTGCTGTGACACTGGTCCAGGGTCCAGGACCCAGTGGAACCCTCCTGTGGACAAGACTCAGCCCCCCTTCCCCACCTGCCCTCCCTTCCATGCTTGGCATTGACATGGGGACCACTGCAGGGCACCCTCCCCAGTACAGTGTCCTCGGAGCCTGCGCCCAGAGGGCCATGCCAGCACAGTCATGCAGTGTGGGTGGAGACCTGAGGTTTGCGGGTGGGGTCAGCTGCCATCTGTCCACGGCTGCCATGGGCCAGGCAGTTTCTCTCCTGAGTGGGAGCAGAAGCAGCCCGCTCTAAGCCATATGAAGGGTCACCCCAGCCCGAACCTGGTGAGGACGGCGCCCACTCCGTGGTAGAGCTTGCACCAGGAGAGGCAGGTGGGCCTGGGCCACCCAGTGACTGCCCACCCTCACAGACCAGGTCCAGGCACACCCAGGGGTCACCTGGCCTCCTGCGGGGACAGAGCAGCTCCAGGCTCCAGAACACAGAGGGAGGGCAGGCAGCAGGGTCCCGTGCCCTCACCAAACAGGGGAGGCAGGTCAAGCTCAGGACGGCTCCAGACCCCAGCGGGCAGAAAGCCAGCACAGTGGGCCCCCGCCTCGCTGTGGGGTGAACCTTGCTAACCCAGGAGAGCTGGCTGAGACTGTCACCAGCATCCGTTGAAAGATTAGGTGAACCCACCAGGCTTTTCCTATTCTGGGTCACCAACAAACTCAGCAGACATCTGGGAAGTCCCATCAGACACTGGTCTAAGCAGGGACCTTTCTCCCACAGCCATTGGAACAGCGAGCTTTATACCAACATGAAAAATGTAGCAGCAAAAAAAAAAAAAAAAAAAAGAAAAGAAAAGAAAAGAAAAGAAAAGAAAAGAAAAGAAAAAAAAAAACCCTAAAACATAGCAGAACCCATGATCAAAACCAGTTACTATCATTCACTACTTAAAACCTACAAATACAATTTTCTGAAGTCGCTGGGCAGAAATCTCAGACTATAATCCTGGAGGCAAAACACACACGAATGTATAACTGAATTTACTGACCCATAAACAGTCCCAAATAAAACTCCCAAATAAACACACACGCAGGCACACCCAGGCGTGCACACACACGTCCACACCCCAAGACACCCTTCCGGAAGCTTCCATCCGACAGCACAAACAAGCACCTGCCTCCCCGAGGCTTACCAAGTTTATAACTTTATCACACTCTGAATAGAAGCGATATTTAAAGAGCAGAGCAGAGCGCTATACAGAGGGTTATCGTGGAACGTTCATTTACATACTGGGTACACTCTTTACAAGGCGGAAGTAGAAACACCCACTACTTGGCAGGGCAGATAAGGGGGCGCGGTGAGGTCAGACACAGAGGATGCGCGGGTGGGGGGCCCTCAGGTGCGGTGTGACTCAAGGAGATTACAGGTTAACATTGGAGGGACACAGCACAGGTCAATGGGTGGGTTAAGGGACCCTGGCTATGACACTTGCGGGGCGCGGGCCTTGTGCGCGCCCCAGGACAGTGCCCCTGTGCCCGCCGGCACCTGGAGGCTGGATGCTGGGGGCCGTTCCCTCCCCGTGGGCCCCGGGGTGGGGCTCCCCGAGGCCTGAGCGCAGAGTTCGCGGCTGCATATGTAACACTGTCGTACCAGCTCCTCGGGAACCAGGGATTGGCTCCCTTCGGTCCGTCACCTCCGAGGGAGCCGTTTGCTGGCGGGGAGCGTTCCGACACCCTTGGGTGCTGAGAGCACGCGTCTCAGCGGCTGGTCAGTCTATAAAGCAAATGCTGTGGCTTGCATGCTCTGGACAAGCTCGGCCAGGGAGGCCCAGCTCTCTCTGACTCGGGGTTCGTGCTTCTCAATCCTCCCCGCTCCTGCTTTGTCAGAAGGACGAGGCACCTGCCTGGGGCCCTTAGGTCAGACTTTGGGCTCGAGCATCTCGGGAGGGGGGCAGGTCTTGGGGGCAGCGCACACTGCTGCCCCCTGGGCTGAATTCCTGCTGAGAATGGAAAACGGAAATGCCAGACAGGCCACTGCTGAGGACCAAGGCGTCGGGCCTCCGAAGATGCCGGTACAATCTTCTTACCGGCCACGCAGCCACGTGGCAGGGAAGGTGGTCCACGAAGACCAAGGCAAACATTTGGCACAGAAATGAGGCACTTGCGTTTGGTGCATTAATAGGAGCTACACAGTGGACTCAGTGCCTGCTCTCACACACTCGCGCGCACACAGTCACACAGGCACGCACACCCACGCGTGCAGGCGCACACGCTCGATGCCCACTGCGGTTCGGCCCATCCCACCTCTGCCGCGGCCGAGTCTGTCTCTGCCCACTTTGAAACAGTCCACAAAGCACATTTCCAAAGCCCTGTGCGGTGACCGCTGGCTGCGGTGATTCCTGGTGACCTGAGGGCTGGTGCTTGACTGGGGATGCGGAGGCGCCCGGGAGGCCCTTGTTTGAGGGAGAGCCTGGGGGCGAGCGCCCAGGTGACGGGGAAGGAGACGGTGGTGCCCAGCTCCGTCTCTCGCTCCGTGGCATCCGCGGGACCTTGGACCACCACCCGATGGGCGGACGGACCACGGCACTGCAGTGCGCACATCCGCGCAGACAGCGCACCTGATCCGGGCCGCGGACACGCAGCAGAGCTGAGTCAGAGCTCCCTGGAAGGACCGAGACTCGTCCGGTCTCATCCTCCTGCCGGAACGCAGGACCCGGGCAGGAGCCAACAGGCATGGACAAGACAACCGAGAGGTCCCCGGGGCAGTGTCCTCAGGGCAGTCTCCACCCCAAGACGACGGTGCGGCGTGGGGACTGAGGCTACAACTAAGCGCGTCCCACCCCTTGGAACCGTCCTCCCCAGAAAGGACGCGCGGGTGGTCAGGAATTCGGAAAGGCTGCGGGCAGCAGCCACGGCCCACAGCATCGCCAGTGGGGACCCACAGCCTCCAAATCTCGGTGACCCACCCCGGGGCAGACGCTCCGCCGAGAACCCAGCTGGGGAGGCGGCAGTAACTGGACCCCAGTACTGCACAGCACTGGCAAACTGTTCCCATAAATAATTTGGCAGAAGTAAAACGTAACTTTTATGGAAACGGTGTTCCCCTCATGGCCCAGCGTGCCATTCAGAGCTGGGCGAGCGGAGGCAGAGGCAGTCCCTCCACGGGGACCCAGGGACCTCCTGGCCTCGCCGCCCATCACGCCGACCCCTTGTTCACGCCCCAGTGATCCGGAGGGCCTGACCTGCACGAACCTCCATTAGGCATGCACCCCTTTTCAGGCCCACCAATCAGCCTCTCCGTGGTGATCGCCAGAGGACAGAGGCATCAGGGTGTCCGCTGGACAGAAGCCCCCCGAGACGGCTACCCCGAGGCACAGCGGCCACTCGGGCCACTGCCAAGTGGGCTGGGCTCCCCTCCCCTCGTAGATGTAAGAACGCAATTTTGGGAGCCCATCCGGCGCCCGTCTTCCTCCGCTGGGGCCCTGGGTGGCAGAAACGTGTCTTTCCGGGAAGGCCACTGGGCCGTGGGGTGGCTCGTTCTGGTGTGTAAGTTGGAGGGGCCCCTTCCCTCCTGGGCTGGGGAGGTCGGGGGCACAGCCGGCCCCTCTGGGGTCTTCCGGTGCGAGGCTCAGATCTTCCTCGGGGAGCCGATCATGATCTTGGACACGAAGTTGACGATGGCGCTGGCGGGCTGCTAAGGGTCATGCTCCGCGAACAGGTGGCACACGTTGTCCGTGGTGCTGCCCTGCTTCCAGGCCATGAAACCGAAGACCCTGCAAAAGGAACGCGGGTCAGCGAGCAGCGGGCCTCGTCCCATCGGGTGCCAGCCTCTGCTCCCCCTCCCGGCCACTGCATCATCCCAGGCGCCAGCCCGCCAGCCACCTGCCCCGCCTCCCTCCACCTCCCAGACCCTGTGGGGGTGGGGCTGAGCCCAGGTGTCACAGGGGAGGAGCCCGAGGGACAGGGTTTGGACTTGCACTGCAGCGGCTACCCCAGGCCTGGCCAGAGCCCTCCAGACGCTGCACGGCTCCTGAGCGCCTCACCTGAGTCTTGGAGGGGAGGACCTGGCTCTTCCTAAGGGGCCACCTGTTCTCTCCTCACAGACCTCGTGAGTGACAACATCCCAGCTCTGGTCCTGAGATGGTGTGGATGCCGGTGGGCTCTGCCCGATGCCCACACTCCTCCCACACCCGGGCCAGCGGATGGGGGGTGAAAACACAGCAGGGCCCCCTTCTCAGGCCGCGTGCTCCTGAGTTACAGGCTACACACAGGAGAGGACACTGAGAGAACGGCACGGTCGAACTATTTTCCTTAGAATTGAAGCCTTTATCTGAACAGGGTTTCTCAAGCCCTGACTTAACACAGTAACTACCATTATCTGAATCCAAATCCTTGGCAAAAGTCCTTCTCCTCCTTCTCAGGGAAATGGGGAATCTTTTTGTATAAGCCGAGTGGCTTCCATGCCAAGGGAGGGACTGGCCGATGGTGCCAAGTGGCCCCCTTGGGGCGGCCCCGTCCACGCAGCGGGGAGTGCCGTCCACCCTGTTGGCCAGAGCTGGGGGGTCACGCCCCACCTGCCCGGCACTTTATCAGATGCCCAGACAAATGAGGAGTGTGAAATCGGAATCCTGGAAGGGGACCCCCGAGGTTGGACGCCGTGGCAGTCATGTTTGGGGGAATGATGCAGACGGCTCTGGAGGGTCCAAGGCCCCGCGGCCAGGCTGGAAATGCTGTGCCAACCGCCCCATGCTCTCTGTACTGTATCTTATGGGCTGGACGTACATACTGCTCAAAGAGCAAGCAGAAAAGGTAACCCTTTGTGGACACTTTCTGTCTACGAACACTTTCATTTCTGTTTAAAGCCAGACCCCAACCCGTTGGCGTTATGGGGTCATTTCCTCTTTGGGCATCTGGGAAAGAATTCAGCTTCAGAGGCAACCATCCACTAAGAGGCTGTGGAGACCGCTGGCGACATACCTTGAGGAGGGGCCATCTGTGATCCACCTGGCAAGTCAGAGAGCAAGGGAGAGTGAGGTTCAGGCCCCTGGCCCGGCGGGTGCGGCACGGGGCTGGCACACACACACTCCTTACTTCCTGTCCTGGGGGTCCAGCACGCAGAAGATCACGCTGCTCACGGGGTAGTGCCTTTGGAAGAAGAGCCTGTGGGGGACAGGCGGGCGAGCCCGTCACTGGGTGTCCCGGGGACAGTGAGGCACTGGGGCCCCCACGAGGAGATTCGGGGCAGAAGCGTATTCTGCGTTTTCACCCACTGGAAGTGAGCAGACCTGAAGCTGGCGCTCTAGGAAAGTGGGCAGGGCCTGGGTGAGGGGCTCTTTGCAGAGCGTGTGGGGGACAGGTCACAGGGAGTGACGCCCGACTGCCTGCCCTCACCCCTGGGGAACACCCCGGTCTCCAATCTGGATGCTGGCCTGTGAAACAGCATGTGAAGAGCCAGCCGCAGCCCCAGGACAGGGGCCAAACTGTCGAGGGCTGTGCTCAGGAAATCCCAGGGACGTGCTGCTAACAGGGGCCCCGCACAGCTGCGGGGGAGCCCCCAGGGGACCCCTCTCTCTGTCCTCAGTCCTGGCTCCCCGTTTCCCCAGGGGACCCCTCTGTCCATGGTCCCAGGTCCCCATTTCCCTGACAGCCTGCCCTGCTCCTATGGGCCTGGGGTCATGAGGCTCCATGACACAGTCCAGCATGGTGGTGTCCCCAGAGGCTGGCGGCTGTGCTCTCATAGGAGAAGGCAAGAGAGGAGGGGCCAGCATCAGGGAGGGCACAGGCGGAGCCCAGGCATCTGGGGACCCCGAGGCTGGCTGTCACCGGGGACCCAGGCCCTCTGCCCATATCAGCCAGTGAGTTCAGTCCCGTCTCTAGCCACAGGAAGGACTCTGAGTGCAGTGGACGCAGCCTGCCCCCGCAGATTTATCAGGACACAGGGAAGCCAGAGACACAGGAAGAGCACGCAGCTGGGAGCAACAGAGATGCTCTGAAGAAAGAAGCCGTGCTCCTTGCCGGCCCCCCCCAACCCACCACTGCCCCATGAAGCTCCTGCCACCACCTTTAGGGCTGATGGCATGGCCCCCTGGTCAGCAAGGCCATCTGCATAACAAAGAGCAACTTCCTCTGAAATGCCTCTGACCCTGGTCCGAGGCCCCGCCCAGGGGAGGAACGCGTCTGCCGCCATTCTGTCCGCGCCCCCACACTCGGGCCAGGCTCCCCGGTGTCCCTCCCTGGTGTCCCGCCGGAAGCCCTGCTCAGAGGGAAGCCCCGGGGGCGGAGGTGGTGCCTGCCGTCTGGGCGTTCAGACGGTACTGACGCGCTCTCACGTCTAGGAAATGAATGCTTTCTGTTAGCATCAAGCATCCTTGTGTTACTATGTTATTACATAATCACTGATGTTACGTGGACGTAAAGATCACAGGCTCGCCTGGACGGGATGACCTCCAGCCAGGAGCAGTGACACTGAAGGGCAGGGGAGTGGCTCCTATCACAGTCTGAGTCTTTCTCAGAAACGACTTGAAAGATGTTTGCATTTGCAAAAATGACACCTTCCACGCCCGCCCCTGCCGCCCTGCACACGCACTTCCTCTGGTTGTCCGTCAGCATGATGCCCTGGGCCGACACCTTGAAGTGCACGACCGTGCACAAGGGGGGCGGCTCCTGGACCAGGGTGATGCTCAGGGCCTTCTGAATGGCCTGGTGTCCGGTGAGGGACTCCACCTCCACGGAGTTCAGGTACCACACGTTGCAGGCTGGAAGACACGGAGGGGAGGCATGTGAACCGCACATCCCCGCGGCCCGGGTGAGGTGCGGCCGAGGCCAACGCCCTTTGCTCCTAATTCCACCGGCCTGGACAGTGGCGACCCAGAGACACACCTGCCCCAAGGCCAGTGTGAGAGTCACCCTGTCTGGGGCCAAGGAGACCTGGACGACTGTCCACCTGCTGCGTAATTTGCCCTGGCACCTGGGTGGGGATGACCCCCGGCAACAAGGCGCAGGCGGCGAGCTCATGGCCTCTGCCGTGGGGACGCAGCTTCCAAGCTGCCACGGGCTGTCACCCAGGACTGGCCCTTTCAACTGGGCCCTGCAGAGAGGATGGCCATTCCTCTTGGGCCAGGAGAAGCCTTTTTACACAAAAGCAGAGCGGCAGGGGCACGGCGGTTCATGTGACCATGTTTTGGTCCCCGAGGGACTTTTCGGCACCTGCTCATCTGGCCTTTGTGGCTACTGACTTGGGGAGAGATTATCACGATAATGTTGACGTCTGCAGGCCAAGGGTCCTGTGGGGGCGGCAGGCCTGGATCAGAACTGGGACTGACACAGACCCCTGCTGCCTTTCGGGGTCTCGGTTCTAGCGTGTTCGCTATTTTGGGCAAACTCCTGTCACCTTTGTTCTGGCCACGGAGAGCGTATCCTTTAAGGATGGTCTACAGAGAGTCCAGCACTAAAAGTCTCCTTTGAAAACAGAGAGGTTTTACTTGAGCAGCGTTGCTGAGAAAACCGGCACAGAAGAATGATGCACATTGGGCAGAGGAAGCAACAAGAAAATGCCTGTTTCCTGCATATTCCTTTGTTTCCGGAGTCATAGCTACGAAGAACTCCACAGGCAGAGAAAGGTGGAGAACGGGGGCAGCCTAGTCCAGCCTCCCACAGACACAGGGATTCCCTCACCAGCACTTCTGAGAGTCAATGTCCACCTTGTGGGAAAGGCCTCCAACCGGGGATCTCAGGTCATGGGGCCCCTAGTCCTCTCCAGCCGTGTCCGTCCCTCAGAGCCGCAGACCCACAACAGCCCTGTGGTCTCTGGCTCATCCACAACCCTCTCAAGCTGGGGTCACTAGCTGGGCACCCAATGCTGCAGGAGTGACCTGGCCTGAGAAGAGTGAGCTACTGCACAAGGCTGCAGGTGACCACACACAACATGGTACAAGGTGACCACACACAAGTCAGTCCCTTTCCTGGACACCAGCAGAAGACAGTGGAATGTGGAATTATAAACACCTATCATGCACAAAAACATGACAACAAATATACTTATGTACGTGTATGACTGAAACGTGATGCCGTGCACTGGAAATTGACACACTGCAACTGAGCATACTTCAATTAAAAAAAAGTCCACAATGCCGTGTATATTAGCACCTCGCTCAAAATGAAATAGGTAGGTGTAAATCTGCTAAAATAGGTACAAGACCTATATGAGGAAAATGGCTAAAGTCCCACTAATGGAATCAAAGAACTAAATAAATGGAGAGATGTCCCATGTTCATGGACAGGGAGACTCAACAGAGTCAAAGTGTCGTTTCTCCCCAAGCTGATCTGTGGAGTCACTGAAATTCCAATACTCTGTGGGCGTCAACAGACTGGTTCTGAAGTATCTACGGAGAGACAGGAGACCCAGGGCAGCCAGCACGGGACTGAAGGGGAAGACCTTGGTTGGAGGACTGACACTACCCGCCTTCAGGATTTACTCAAAAGCTACAGCAATCAAGACAGTGTGGTGTTCGTGAAATAACAGACAGACAGATCAATGGAGCAGGACGGTCAGCCCGGAAACAGACCTACATAAGCACTGCCAACCAATCTCTGACAGAGGAGCAAAGACAGTCTCTTCAGCAAATGTGGCTCAAACAACCGGACATCCACGTCCAAAACCATGAATCTGGACCCAGACCTTCCACCCTTCACAGAAATTAACTCAAAATAGAACGTAGACCTAAGTGTAAAACCCAAAACTATAACTCTTATAAGACAACAAAGGAGAAAATTTCGATGACTTTGGTTTGGTGATGATTTTTAGATACAGTACAAAAGCCACGATCCATGGAGGGAAGTACTGAAAAATGGATTTCATTCCCACAAAACGTTTTTTGCCCCAAGAGAGACACTGTCAAGAGAACGGGAAGACCAGCCACCGCCTGGGAGAAAGTATTTGCAAAAGACAAATCGCACAGAGAACTGTATTCAGCACATACGAAGAGCCCTCGGAACTCAACAATAGGAAAACAACAACCTTATTTAAAAATGGACAAACAGCCTTCGGAGCCATCTCAGCGAAGAAGACACACACACAGATGGCAAATGAGCACCTGAGAAGACACTTCATGTCAAATGTTGCCAGGGAAATGCGAAATTAAAACAACGAGATGCCATCAAAACAACAAGAGGGACCACGACCCAGCACACAGACGCCACCACACGCTGGGGAGGACGTGGGGCCACAGGACACTCAGCACTGCCGGTGGGGATGCAAACGGTGTGGCCACTTTGGAAGACGGTTTGGTGCCTCCTTACAGAATGAACACACTCCTACCCTACGATCCAGCATTTGGGCTCCCCAGTCTTTACCCAAAGGAGATGAAAATTATGTCCACGTCGTAACCTGAATGTGGCTGTTTACAGCAGCTTTATTTGCAACTGCCAAAACGTGGACACAACCAAGATGTCCTTCAGCGGGCGAATGGACAAATACACTGTGGTCCGTCCCGACGATGGGATATCATTTGGTGATAAAAAGAACCACGCCACAGAGCCGTGAAGGGACATGGAGGGGTCCTGAATGCATATGACCCAGGGAAGAAAGCCAGTCTAAAGAGCTACGTGCTGTATGATTCCAACTATGCGGCACTCTGGAAAGGGCAAAACCACGGGGCCATCAAGGACCAGGGGTGGCCAGGGTGAGGGAGGGGGGCGAGTGGGTGGAGCGTGGAGGCACTGCTCTGTGGGACAGCAATGCTGGACACGTGTCCTTACACAGCCGAGAGGGAGCCCTCGTGTAAACTGTGGGCGCTGGTGACGATGACGGGCCCCTGCAGGCTCAGGGACTCGGATGAAGGCTGTGCACGTGTGGGGGCAGGGCCACATGGGAAATCCCTGTACCTTCCTGCCAGGTTTGCTGTGAACCTAAACCTGTGCTGAAAAATAAAGCCTGTTACTAAGAACACAGTGCTCCGGGGAGTCGCCGCCTGGGGTCAGCCTGGGCTGGGGGCAGCGTGAGTCCCTCTGTGGACTCACTGGTCACGTGCACATCTGCACGCCTGCAGCTGGAGGGGCAGGTCATCACGCCCTGCCTCACCACACCCCCCCGAACAAAACCCAGGACTCGACCTTGATTCCACGGAATTTGGTCCTGATCAGCCTGCGGAGTCCTGGACCTGCCGCCCCGACCCCTGGGCCCCCCAGCCCCAGTGCAGCTTCCCAACGGAAACCTCCCGGGATGCACGGGGAGGAAAGGAGCCCGGCAGTGCCCAGGACCGGGAGGTTTGGGGGACGCAGCAGGGACCCACCTGCCCCCTGCTTCAGCAGCTCCGTCGCGGAGTTGGCCATGGTCTGGGGAGAGCTTTCTGTTATTTCCTCCAACGGATCTGCCGGGAGGAGCAAGAAAACACAGACATGGGTCCGGCTCGCCGGCAAGAACCCTCGTGACAGCGGGGAAGCCCGTGACTGAGCTCGCGGAGAGAGGGGTCTCCCCAGGCGAAAACAGCCCAGCCTGGAGAAACCGTCACCATGTCCGGGGCAGGTGCAGCCCAGTGAAACACCCTCCTCGTCTCTGGGTGAATGGAGACGAACAACTGCATCTTAGAAAGCAAGTCAGCTTTGCCTGTATTTTAAACGAATCGTCTTTCTGGACCATGATGCAATTTGTGACCTCGAGGCTGTCCGGGGAAGTGGACGCCACTTTGTGTTAAATCTGTGTTGTGGGTGTTTTCAGACAGACACCAAGGGAAAGAGCCGAGCCCTTCCCACACCTCTGGCCAACAATATCAACAGCTGGTGATCGTGCAGAATTATAAAACTCACACGTAAATGGCCCTGAAGGTCCCTGAGTCCAGGCATGTTGTAATTTTGAGCCACGGGTCTCTGTTCCACTGAAACTGTTCCCAAAGCCCACGATGTGAAGATACGACCGAGGGCTGTGTGTGCAGAGGGACCACCTCTTACGTGACTGGGGTGGGCTACTCAGGGCGGACCCCCAGCGTGGGAGCAGAAGGAACTTCCGGTCTGATAGTTCTCACTGCATCTGTGCGGGCGGGCGAGCCCACCCAGCCAACCAGAGCGGCCCTGGGGCAGCCGGCAGCGTACCTCTGTCTGAAATGAGCAGTTTGCAGGGCAGAGCCAGGGGCGTGATGGAATGCTGGCACACCAAGTCCGTCAGGCTCCCTGCGAACGGGCGAAGACAAAAGAGGCATTAGCACACTGCACCTTCTGAAAGGGGGCCCTTCTATCTTCAGCAGCGCGCACGCTCTGTTACTGGGGGGCTCTGGGCAAAGCCTCAATAACTGAGGAGCGTGGCAGGTGGGGAAGGGTCGGGGGAAGGGGACTGCGGCTGGTTCTTGGCAGAGACACCCCCCGCCCATCTGTAAAGGACTGGCCACACCGCCTGCGGGATCCGAGGCAGCTCCCACTATGAACGGGCTTGTGGGTTCAGGACGCCGACCACGGGCTCTCGGCCACTCACCGAAATACGGCTCGTTGGGGCATCCTTTCAACTGCACTCCCTTCGGGGTGCACTCGATCAAGAAATGCCGGACCAGTTCGTTGGCCAAGTCTCCAGCTGGGGCAAGAGATTCAAAAGGAAGAGAAGTTTTACAGACCGAGCGCCTGGGAAGGTGGGGACATGGGAAGGAGAGCTCGGCCCCGCGGGAGGCAGCTGAGCTGGGGGGGGTCATGGCCTGGATGGGCGGCCAGAACGCCTCCAGTGACCATGCCTGGAGCTGGGGAGTCCCCGGGGGACCGTTTGCAACATCCTGCAGAACCGTCCCCAGGGACCCGGACAAGCAGCTAAGAGCCAGTGATGTGGACTCCAGCTCCTTCCCCTCCTGAGCGGGAGGCCAGGGAGACCCAGACCCTGCATGATGCCCCAGAACTCATTGCGGGAAAGAGCCGGGTGGTGCCAGTCTCCTGGGTAACTGAGCCCCGAGCCAGCTGCAGGAGCCCCCGGAGGGCGGGCCCCCGCACACCTGCGTTCACCCGGCCCACGAGCCCAGAGAGAAAGCACAGCATGAAACGCCAGGGAACGGCAGGTGGTCCAGGGAGGGAAAGCACAGATGAGCAGAAGGGACAGGAGCCGCCGCCCTGCGCTGACCAGCACGGCGCTCCTGGTCCTCCGTGGGGACGAGCCTGCATGACCACTCATGCTTCTGACGCAGGACCAGCTGGCTCCCGTGACGCATGTTACACACAGAGACGGCATCAGCCATCTGAGTGCCGGCACTGCGCGGGACAGGTAGCCAGCAGGAAGGGTTCCAGGGCACGAAGTGACTGCGGGAACCCAGCCGTGCGGCCATGGCTGCCCACTCCCCGGGAAACCAGTGGGGCATGGGGACCCGTGGGCCTCTTTCCGGGTTTGGCCAGCTCTCCTCTCAGATCTGTCCCTGGGCTCTGAAATCCAAATGCCACATCCAGGGGCCGGGCGAAGCCGGTGAGCCCCGATGTCTGCCCCTGCAAGAGCCCCTATTTGTGGCCTCTGCCTCAAGGCTGAGGCAGGTCAGCCTGAGAGATGGGCAGGTTGCACACCTGGAGGGGACAGTTACACACCACCGTCTGTGTTCCCTGAAAGGCGATGCACGCAGGAGGGGTAAAGGTGGCCTCGCTTTAAAAGCCTCAGCGGAGACAGAGGAGCTGGGCAGCTGCGGGGCTCTGACTCCTGCCTCCAGACTCCTGCTGTAACTGTCAGCCACGGGTTTCCCTGCAGCCCAGCGCCTGCATCCCCCAGTCAAGCCGACGCAGCTCCTGAGCTCCAGAAGCCCTGGTTTCCACTCAGGAGTGAGTGTGTGGTGGTCCCTCCTTCCTTCCTTCCTTCCCGTCCCAGGCTCCCCTCTCCTGGCTGGTGTGCACACAGCATCTCCCTCCCTCACTTCCAACCACGGCCCCGGGCTCACCCCTTCCCAGCCCCTCCCCGCTGCTGTGCACACATCCACCACCTGCGTCCTGATAACCCCTGGGCCACCGAGTCTCACATTCCGCAGGGTGTAACTCACTCCAGGCGCTTTTCCACCAGGAAGCTTTAAGCAAAGAGTTCACCCAAGGACTGGGTGCTGGGCATGAGTCTGAGGGAAGCGGGCAGCGGCACCTTTTTTAAACACCGGGGCTTCAGAACCTGCTTATTCTGATGCCCGCTGCCCCCAGGCGAGCCCAGGTGCCCCCCGGAAGAGCCATGTGACGTGCTGACATCCACAATCTCCGTTTAGGGGGAAAGAGAGGTAGAAAAAAACTCCCATAAAAAAAAAAAAACTCCCATTCTTTAGCGTTTGCAGCATAACGATAAGAAAAAAAAAGGCAAAGAGGAGGGTGACAGAAAAAGAAAAATGAGAGTAAGTGTTAGGGGTCAGAGAAGGGAGGACGTAAACTGATTTGCTGGAAGCCAAGCCTGTCCCCGAGGGAGAAGGCGAGGAAGGACCTCGTGACCCTGTATGCGAGCTGGTGGCATCAGCTTTAGTTCAGGAATTTTTAAAAATGGTGTCTTCCCCAGCTCTGGTCTGGAGGGAAGCCAAGAGTCAGAAGCGAAGGGCAACCTGGTGATTGGAGCTCGGTTTCTAGGCACTGCTCCCGGCAGAGAACCAGGGTTCTTGGGAAGAGGCCAGGCCGAGCACAGCGTGTCTGCTGTTCCCGGGAGCTGGTGGCTTGCAGGCTCCCGGGGGGCCACCAACAGGACACGGGGCCAGCTGGACGGGCCTCGCGGGGCGGAGCCGGGGGACCTGGGGCCCCGAAGGAACAGTGGTGCTGGGTTACGATGCCCGGGGAGGGAAGGGCATGGCGGGCTCCCCACAGTCCCGCGGCCTGGGTCCACTGCACACCCACCAGGTGCAGGACAACGCTCGCCTTGTGCGCAGGCACCACGCACTTCCCTGGGCCTGACGATGTCAAGCCACGGAGCGCCCGTTACAGAGCAAGAGGCCCGAGTGAACCACGTGGTACCCGCTGGCCCTCGGCACCGGCCGAAGCCCTGGCCCGGAGGGCGGAAGGCTCCGTCCTCTCCCCCGAGGGGTGACCTGGTGACACCAGGCCCGCACCGGCTCGCGTTCAATCCACCAGAACGCTCGGCTGGGAGGAGGAACGAAGGCCAGGCATGTGGTGAGCCGCCTCTGGTGTAATAGGGGAGGACACGTGTGCTTGTGTGCACTGGACAGAGAGCCAGGGAGAAGACAGGGGAACTTATTAGACGTTTACGCTCGGAACTCAGAGGGACTGAGGCAGACAGGCTGAGAGTGGGCACCGTGTCCGGCATCTGACCCATGGGCTGGGTCACCTGCTCAGAGCAATCAGAAAAATAAAGCTGACAATTAACCTCCGTTCTTGAGCTGGGCAGCACTTCCTAAAACAGAGCCGAGACAGGAAATGCTGAGAAGACCCGTGAGGGCTGTTCCTGTCCCCAGGGCCGCATGGGCGGGAAGGTTAAGCAGCAGGTGGGGCTGAGCAGAGCCGTCCGGGACCCACCTTTCTTGTTCAGCTGCAGGACGGAGGGCGGGGGCATGGCCACCTTCATGGCCAGCCCGTAGGCGCCCCGGAAGGAGTGGCTGTCCCTGACGATGAAGGCCCTGGGCTCCTTGTCCTTCAGCATGGCGATGGCTGCAGGAGGGAAAGAGGTGTGAGTGTGTGCGCAGCGGGGACCATGGCCTGCCTCTCCGACGGCCACACCCGGTGATGGCCGGGGTCTGCAGGGTCACCAGACAGAGGTGCGGCTTTCATGTACACACACATAGTACACATATGACCCCCGTCAACCCCACAGCACCTGCAAAGCCCCCGTGACACCCCCACCAGGAAACAGGCACACACGCCCAGACCGCATGTCCCCACAAGCAGTGGCGCCCAGCACCAAGGGAGGCCACCTGGGCCGTCTCCCGGCCTGGCATTTCTTGCGATATTAGAAAGGACACTGTCAACTTTCAACAGAAGGAAAGAAGTTTCTGATCGCACTTTCCAAGTCTGCGCATGTGACCCCAAAGTCACTGCATGTTTACTACAAATTTCCCTCTCTGCCCCAGGGAACGGTAAAGATGTGGCCACGGGTGGCCCTCCATCCGGTGGTTGGGGAAGATGTGGCTGCTCTGGTCAGTGGTTCCCACCTAGGTGGGGCTGTGAGCCCCTTTTCGGTGTGGCGGTCACCTGTTGGTCAGGGCCAAGGGCTGAGCCTGGCCCCGCGCTCTCCACCCGCCCCAGGTGAGCGCTGACTGTCACTTAACAAGAACATCCCTCCCTGCCTTGCCTCTGGGTTGAAGCCTGGCTCTCGCAGGCCTTCCACTGATGACACAGGAAGAAAGAGCGATGGGTCAGGGCGGTGGTAACCTCAGGCAACCCTGATGGTGCCCAGAGAGGAGCAGAGCCCAGAGCTTCCTTCACAGACCTGCACCTTTTATAGAAAGACAACTAGCAATCTGAAGCGTAATGCAGTGCAGAACGGCAGCTGTAACACCGCCTTTCTGTGGAGCCTGCAGCCCTGTCTGCAGCGGGTCAGGGCCCGGGACACAAACCCGGGAGAGCAGGAAGCCTGTCTCATCTTGGGAAACGCCCTGTCCCAGCCCCGTACGCACCGACTCCAGCCCCAACCTCCTGGCCTGGCGAGACACGGGGTTCCTTCTGCACTTCTCCGTGGGGCTGCCCCCAGCCCCGCGGGCGGGACGGGGCCCCCAGGTGGGGGCTTGCACACAGCATGTGGGGAGGGGCGGAGGGACCGGGCCTGGGGTGACCCTGACACGGCGGAGGGACCGGCAGCCTCTCCCACCTGCACTGGGGACTGGACGGAGCAGGGTCTGGGTCACAGGCTGTTTTCCAGATCTGGGGCTGAACGTGTATGACTGTTATTCTTTAAGTAAGGGAATCTCACTCACAGAAGTCGTATTTTTTTCCACTGTGACAACCTCACTAGCTCTGCCTTTCTAAGTCGTGACTCCACCCCACGGGGGTGGAGACAAGCAGCCCAGACTCGTGGGGGGCAGAGATGGCCAGCTGGGGCTGCTCCGGGCGGCTCCCGGCTCCCAGCCCCTTCCCCAGAGGCCAGGCCGCCTGGGACACGGGGGCCACATGTGGAGGGCAGCCTGAGGTCTGGGCTGGACTCACTGTTTCCTGAAGCAGACAGGAGCTCACACCCACCAGGGCACCGCCAGGCTGCAGAAGACACGCCCTCACCACCTGTCTCCCTGCAGCTGCTGCGTTTAAGGATGGGGAGCAGAGGCTGAGAGCCCTGACCTCCCGCCAGTTCTATGTCCACCTTTAAAAAATGCCAAGGCCCTAAGTGCCACAGTCATGTGACCAGCTGTGCCTGAAAACAGCCCCGGGGCCTTTCCCCTCCTCCACCTCCCTGAAATTTCACTGCAGCCTTTCCAGGAAAAGGCACATTCCAGAGGTTACAACAGAACCTCTGGTGGCTTTCTTCCCTCGGGAGAAGTGGCACCCCCGACAGAACAAGTAGGGGTCCATACAAAACACCCAGGAAACAGAGGAAGCTCCGCTCCTGGGGTTCAGCTGGAAAAAATCAATGCCCAGGCCGCATATCAGCTATTTTGAGGTGGGGGGACGGCCCAGAAGAAATGTTCTTAAATTTGTGGCTCAGAATGACGACCACAGTAACTCCACCACCCTCTGTGTGCCCAGCAGGGCTAGCAAGGAGGTGCCCTCTGCCCAGGACTGTTCCCCAGGCCCCCCCAGGCAGGAACCGCCAGGCAAATGCCAGCCACACCTGCCTCTTCTGAGTGCCAGTCCAAAATGGGGCAGGCCAGCCCTCCGCCCTGGGATGACAGGCTGAGCTCACGCAGACCCATAGGAGGGTCTGCTGAGAACGTTCCAGAACAGGGCCCTTGACAAGCACTCCGCAGAGTCTGTGGGCAGGATGAGGGCCACGGTCACGGGGACTCTTGCCAACGGAGCAGGGAGGGGATTGGACCGGGCATCTGGCCACAGCGCAGCCCGGCCATGAGCTCAGTCTGGCACAAAGGCCAATTCAGGGCCTCGGCAGCCCCCCAGGCCACGGGCTCCCCATATGAAACCACAATGGGTCGGTCCATTGAGCTCCTGGGAAGAAAGGGACATGCTTAGCATTTTTATGATCTCCTTAATTGAGTAGAAGAATTTTGAATAAAAAGCTGGACAGAGCTGTTCTCTCGCCTGTTTAACCCCTCAGATCCAGGCACTTTGGGGACGTAACCCCGAGAGCTGGTGACTTCCTCCCCAGGCTGAGGGCCGGCTCCGAGCAGCAGTGGAAGCCAGGCCACCCTCTTCTGAGCTCAGAGCCCCCGGGAAGCCCCTGAGGAGTTTCATACTTCCGGGCACCTGCCAGCCCCCCAGCCAGGGCCAGAGCATGCTCTCGGAGGGAGTCCGATGCCCAGGGTCCGCCCAGGGGGCCCACAGCTCCACAGGCTGCCAGCCACCACTTCCACTCGGGTTCTGGGGAAACAGCGCCCGACAACCCTAACTTGCTCTCAGTTCCTCCCACTGTCCTGAGACTGCACGCAGGGGTGAGGGCTGCGCGGGAGAAGCTGGCCGCAGGCCCCATCGCCTGTCGGGTGCTTGGTCTTCCACATGGACAAAGGCAGGGGTGTGAGGACTAGAATTAGAGACGCCACCCACCCCGGCCCTTGGCCCCGCCGCTCGAGGCCTTGGCAGGCTTCTTGTCCCAGTCTGGGACCCTGCGTGGGGGCGGGACACGCGGCCGCTGGGAGGGGGCCGGCCCCGCCCAGGGGCGCTGGTCCGGCTCAGCCAATCGCGAGCGCCGGGTACCACTTGGCGCCAGCGATTTGAATGGTTCGCGGCCGCACGAGGTGGCAGCAGGTGGGCACACCGCTGCCATTTTGGGAGCTTCTCTGAGATCGGGAGGGGAACCCGCCCCTCGTCCTTTCGCCGGAGCCCCACCCTCCCCAGGCCGCGGGACTGGTGAAAAAAAAAACAGCTGGGAAAGTAAAACAACACTGACTTCAGGATAACGGTTACCTCTTTGGATGCAAAGAAGGGAATGGGATAAAGGAAAGGTGAAAAAGAAACTTCAAGCACTTGTATATGATTTGATTTCTTAAAAGAAAGATTTTTAAATGCTAACGTTTTGCCACAATGCTTCAATGTTTTGAAGAAATAAAATGTTAATATGTAATTTTATTACATAAAACCCCAAAATATAGCCATGCATATGCACACAGATATGCATATTTTATATGTAAACATAAACAACATGATTCAATGAATAAAATGATAGAGATTTTCTTTATCATTGAGTTTTATTCTTTTCCTGAACTTACGGTTATTTCAGGTATTTCAGGGCTCCAGAGCTTGCCAGGAGACGCACATGTCCAAGAAGGCCAGTCCCCAGCAGGGAAGCAGGATGGAGCCTCAGGTGCAGGTAGGTCACGGCACGATGGGGGTACTGGGGATGGTCGAAAGCAGGCAGGGAGGCTCGGGGTCAGGCAACGGGGAGGGAAGCATCGGGGTGTATGTGGGGCACAGGTAGGCCAAGGCAGGATGCAGTGAGGGGCGCTGTGTGGGACCCAAGTAGGAAGGGAGGGGAGGGGTGCGTCAGGAGCCAGGGTCTGGCTATCCCCTCCCCCCACCTCCTGCCACCTCCCAAAGCAGCAGCTGAGTCCCTCCTGAGCTCCCTGTCGGACAGGCCCAGCTTTGGCATCTGCGTCCTTGCCCCAAGTTGCTACACGGCTCCCCTCATCTGGAGCCCCCGGCCCACTTTTCTTTCCCACCACAGACTGAATGCATCTTTGGACATGTGGCTGGCTCTGGGATGAAATGTTTCCAGGGCACTTCATTGGCACTCTTAACTCGTGTCATAACACACTGAATTGGTTTATAAGTACGTTTATAAATAGCTCATTCACAGGAATATCAAACTTCCTCACTCTTGGTCAACATTGACAGATTGTAATTTATCTTAGCATGTTATACATACTCCAGTTGAGTATTTTTCCCCCTTTGTCTGTGATCGTCTACAGAGAAAACTGGCCTGCTAGTAGCTGAGAGTCCATCTCTGCCTTGCTCTTTCATTTTTCCTGAACTTCCCGTGTGGGATAATTTCTCATATTGCTTTCCCTGATTCTAACTTACTTATTATAATTAAGCGGGGTGTAGGAATAGGTATATGGTATAGTTATGAATGTACAATAACATATATTCCAGTATTCTAAATTGATTTAAATGTACTTAAAAATTATAGTTGAAGATAGAGTGCCTCATTTGGAAGGGAAGAGGGTCTACAGAATATTTGCTTTTATAAAGGGGGTATTGGGTCTTAAATGATAGCTATGGCCATAAGTTAGCAACGTTTGCTAGGAACTGGGTTGATGTTAACTCAGCTAGTTCTGATTCATAGATCACAGTCCTTTGTACATCTATGTTCTATCGCACACTTTGTGTGTTAGGTGCAGCATTAATCACATTTTATGTACGGCATTATATATATGATATTCAGTAGCTTACCCTTCTAAATGAAAACATAAAAGGACTATAGATGAGTAGATTCTTAGTGAGTTGTTCCCCGCCCTCTCCCATTCCCACTAATTTGCTTAGAGATAGCCAATACAGATGATTCTTTAAACATGTGGATGAGGATAGAAACTCAATCCTTAACCATTACACATTTTCAGGACTGACTTTAAATTAAATTTTAGGCTATCAATAGCAATGTACCGGTATTCTCAGGTTTCTTTCACAGTCTCTTGTTTGATGACCTTTTCGTACTTCGGTCTTTGCTTAATTTCATTCAGAGCTAGAAAACATGGTAATTTTTAACAACTTCTTGGTAATTCTGCAAATAAAAAGGAAGTTTTAAAAAGGTAGATTTAAAAAGAAAAGAATTGATTTGATTCCAAAGCTGGTATTAACGTATTTTAATGCAGAGGAAAGATAAGGAGCAAGATGAATCTTAAGGTTATAAGAGGCCCATCAAATTGACCTACATGAGCTCACAGAAGTTACACGTTTCCTAGGGCCAAGGAAATGTTTCATGGCCTTGAAGGGTATATTAGTATTTCTACTTAAGTCATTACATTTTCAAACATTGGAACTGCTCAGATTTGGTTCACTGCACAAACCAATCACTTAGAATGTGAAAGAGCATGACTTTGGTCTCCTGGAGACAGCTCTTCTGTGACTGAGCTCTCGTTTGCACGGCCTGTCTACCTTCCCTGTGAATTTTTTTTTCTTGCTTTTTTTTTTTTGTTTGTTGGTTTGTTTTTTTTTTTCCCTTGTCAGCCTACATTGTGAATGCAACTGATAGAACAAACACCAACACCTAACACTGGAAACTCTCTCCTCTGAACTCATTTGAAACACATGCTGAGGTTCTCAATCGGCAAGTTTTATAAAATGTCAGAACGTTTTATTAGAGTTGGGAGTGATTGTTGGACTCATAATAATCACACAGGGAGCTTAAGAAAATACTAATGCCTCAGCCCCACCTTCAGAAATTCTGAATTAACTTGTCTGGGGAAGGCTGCAGGCCCCTATGTTTTTAAAAAGTTTTCCAAGCAATTTGAATGTCCAGCCAATTGGAGAACCACTGGGCTAGTCCCATGCGATCAGATAAAAACAGAAATTCATATAGGATTGGACATAGCAAAGGGCACAAAACTAGACATCAGAATAGCTGAGACTAAACACTGACGGCGCCGGCCCTCCCAGCCCCGCAGTCGCCCGCGCCGCCTCCCTCCGCCGCGGGGACCCGGGGTGGCAGCCGCCACAACCCCCGTCCTTCTCGCGACCCGCGCCGTGCCGCCGCCGCAGCCGCCGCCGCCGCCGCCCGCACTCACTTCAGGGGCGCAACCGGCACAGCCGGCCGTCGGCCTCGTTCCCGCCGAAGCGTCTCGGAGCGGTACCCCCTGCGCGGGCCGGTTCTTCCCCGGCGGCGGCAGGGGGTTCAGGGGTGGTTGGGCGGGGAACGGCCGTCACATGTGCAACGAACCGAAGCGCCGCCTGGTGGCATTTTCCACAGGCCGGCGCCACTGCAGCCGCCTTGTGTCGGCACAGCCCCCTGCCGGCCGCAGCTCTTGCTGTCTCGCTGAGCCGACAAGCCTCCGCGGACAGGGGAGGGAGCCACGGCGTGAGTCGGAGGCCGGGCGGGGGTGTGCGCAGACTCTGTCCTCTGGGGACTGCGCGCATGCGCACCAGCCGGGCGGGACCCGCCGCCGCTGCGTGTGGGCGGGACCCGCGGCCGCTTCGTGGGGGCCGGCCCCGCCCAGGGGCACTGGTCCGGCTCAGCCAATCGCGAGCGCCGGGTACCTCTTGGCGCGGGCCATTTGAATGGTTCGCTGCGGCCTGAGGTGGCGGCACGTGGGCACGCCGCTGCCCTTTTGGGAGCTTCTCTGAGATCGGGGGTCGGGGAACCCGCCCCTCATACTTTCGCCGGAGACCCACCCTCCCCAGGCCCCGGAACTGGCAAAAAAAAAAAAAACAAAAAACAGAAAACAAACCCAGCTCGGAAATTAAAACAACACTGACTTCAGGATAACGGTTACGTCTTTGGATGGAAAGAAGGGAATGGGATAAAGGAAAGTTGAAAAAGAAACTTCAAGCATTTGTATATGATTTGATTTCTTAGAAGAAAGATTTTTAAATGCTAACATTTTGCCACAATGTTTCAATGTTTTAAAGGAATAAAATGTTAATATGTAATTATATTACATAAAAACCCAAAATACAGTCATGCATATGCATACAGATATGCATATTTTATATGTAAACATAAAAAACATTATTCAATGAATAAAATGATAGAGATTTTCTTTATCATTGAGCTTTATTCTTTTCCTGAACTTACGGTTATTTCAGGTACTTCAGGGCTCCAGAGCTTGCCAGGAGACGCACATGTCCAAGAAGGCCAGTCCCCAGCAGGGAAGCAGGATGGAGCCCCAGGTGCAGGTAGGTCACGGCAGGATGGGGGTACTGGGGATGGTCGAAGGCAGGCAGGGAGGCTCGGGGTCAGGCAACGGGGAGGGAAGCACCGGGGTGTATGTGGGGCACAGGTAGGCCAAGGCAGGATGGAGTGAGGGGCGCTGTGTGGGACCCAAGTAGGAAGGGAGGGGAGGGGTGCTTCAGGAGCCAGGGTCGGGCTATCCCCTCCCCCCACCTCCTGCCACCTCCCAAAGCAGCAGCTGAGTCCCTCCTGAGCTCTCTGTCGGACAGGCCCAGCTTTGGCATCTGCGTCCTTGCCCCAACTTCCTACACGGCTCCCCTCATCTAGAGCCCCCGGCCCACTTTTCTTTCCCACCACAGACTGAATGCATCTTTGGACATGTGGCTGGCTCTGGGATGAAATGTTTCCAGGGCACTTCATTGGCACTTTTAACTCGTGTCATAACACACTGAATTGTTTTATAATTACGTTTAGAAATAGCTTATTCACAAGAATATGAAACTTCCTCATTCTTGGTCAACATTGACAGATTGTCATTTATCTTAGCATGTTAAACATACTTCAATTAAGTATTTTTCCCCCTTTCTCTGTGATGGTCTACAGATAAAACTGGTCTGCTATTAGCTTAGAGTCCATCTCTGCCTTTGCTCTTTCATTTTTCCTGAATTTCTCGTGTGGGATAATTTCTCATATTGCTTTCCCTGATTCTAACTTACTTATTATAATTAAGCGGGGTGTAGGAATAGGTATATGGTATAGTTATGAATGTACAATAACATATATTCCAGTATTCTAAATTGATTTAAATGTACTTAAAAATTATAGTTGAAGATAGAGTGCCTCATTTGGAAGGGAAGAGGGTCTACAGAATATTTGCTTTTATAAAGGGGGTATTGGGTCTTAAATGATAGCTATGGCCATAAGTTAGCAACGTTTGCTAGGAACTGGGTTGATGTTAACTCAGCTAGTTCTGATTCATAGATCACAGTCCTTTGTACATCTATGTTCTATTGCACACTTTGTGTGTTAGGTGCAGCATTTATCACATTTTATGTACGGCATTATATATATGATATTCAGTAGCTTACCCTTCTAAATGAAAACATAAAAGGACTATAGATGAGTAGATTCTTAGTGAGTTGTTCCCCGCCCTCTCCCATTCCCACTAATTTGCTTAGAGATAGCCAATACAGATGATTCTTTAAACATGTGGATGAGGATAGAAACTCAATCCTTAACCATTACACATTTTCAGGACTGACTTTAAATTAAATTTTAGGCTATCAATAGCAATGTACCGGTATTCTCAGGTTTCTTTCACAGTCTCTTGTTTGATGACCTTTTCGTACTTCGGTCTTTGCTTAATTTCATTCAGAGCTAGAAAACATGGTAATTTTTAACAACTTCTTGGTAATTCTGCAAATAAAAAGGAAGTTTTAAAAAGGTAGATTTAAAAAGAAAAGAATTGATTTGATTCCAAAGCTGGTATTAACGTATTTTAATGCAGAGGAAAGATAAGGAGCAAGATGAATCTTAAGGTTATAAGAGGCCCATCAAATTGACCTACATGAGCTCACAGAAGTTACACGTTTCCTAGGGCCAAGGAACTGTTTCATGGCCTTGAAGGGTATATTAGTATTTCTACTTAAGTCATTACATTTTCAAACATTGGAACTGCTCAGATTTGGTTCACTGCACAAACCAATCACTTAGAATGTGAAAGAGCATGACTTTGGTCTCCTGGAGACAGCTCTTCTGTGACTGAGCTCTCGTTTGCACGGCCTGTCTACCTTCCCTGTGAATTTTTTTTTCTTGTTTTTTTTTTTTTGTTTGTTGGTTTGTTTTTTTTTTTCCCTTGTCAGCCTACATTGTGAATGCAACTGATAGAACAAACACCAACACCTAACACTGGAAACTCTCTCCTCTGAACTCATTTGAAACACATGCTGAGGTTCTCAATCGGCAAGTTTTATAAAATGTCAGAACGTTTTATTAGAGTTGGGAGTGATTGTTGGACTCATTATAATCACACAGGGAGCTTAAGAAAATATAATGCCTCAGCCCCACCTTCAGAAATTCTGAATTAACTTGTCTGGGGAAGGCTGCAGGCCCCTATGTTTTAAAAAGTTTTCCAAGCAATTTGAATGTCCAGCCAATTGGAGAACCACTGGGCTAGTCCCATGCGATCAGATAAAAACAGAAATTCATATAGGATTGGACATAGCAAAGGGCACAAAACTAGACATCAGAATAGCTGAGACTAAACACTGACGGCGCCGGCCCTCCCCGCCCCGCAGAGGCCCGCGCGGACTCCCTCCGCCGCGGGGACCCGGGGTGGCAGCCGCCGCAACCCCCGTCCTTCCCGCGCCCCGCGCCCCGCCGCCGCCGCCGCCGCCCGCACTCACCTCAGGGGCGCAACCGGCACAGCCGACCGTCGGCCTCGTTCCCGCCGAAGCGTCTCGGTGCGGTACTCCCTGCGCGGGCGGGTTCTTCCCTGGCGGTCGCAGGGGGTTCAGGGGTGGGGGGGCGGGGAACGGCCGTCACACGAGCAACGAACCGAAGCGCCGCCTGCTGGCATTTTCCACACGCCGGCGCTACCGCAGCCGCCTTGGGTCCGCACAGCCCCCTGCCGGCCGCAGCTCTTGCTGTCTCGCCGAGCCCACAAGCCTCCGCGGACAGGGGAGGGAGCCACGGCGTGAGTCGGAGGCCGGGCGGGGGTGTGCGCAGACTCTTTCCTCTGGGGACTGCGCGCATGCGCACCAGCGGGGCGGGACCCGCGGCCGCTCCGTGGGGGCGGGACACGCGGCCGCTGCGAGGGGACCGGCCCCGCCCAGGGGCGCTGGTCCGGCTCAGCCAATCGCGAGCGCCGGGTACCTCTTGGCGCGGGCCATTTGAATGATTCGCGGCCGCCTGTGGTGAGGGCAGTTGGGCAGGCCGCTGCCCTTTTGGGAGCTTCTCTGAGATCGGGAGGGGAACCCGCCCCTCATCCTTTCGCCGGAGCCCCACCCTCCCCAGGCTGCGGGACTGGCAAAAAAAAAAAAAAAAAAAAAAAAAAAAAAAAAAAAGCTGGGAAAGTAAAACAACACTGACTTCAGGATAATTGTTATGTCTTTGGATGGAAAGAAGGGAATGGGATAAAGGAAAGGAGAAAAAGAAACTTCAAGCATTTGCATATGATTTGATTTCTTAGAAGAAAGATTTTTAAATGCTAACATTTTGCCACAATGCTTCAATGTTTTAAAGAAATAAAATATTGATATGTAATTTTATTACATAGAAACGCAAAATATAGTCATCAATATGCACACAGATATGCATATTTTATATGTAAACATAAAAAACACTATTCCATGAATAAAATGATAGAGATTTTCTTTATCATTGAGCTTTATTCTTTTCCTGAACTTACGGTTATTTCAGGTACTTCAGGGCTCCTGAGCTTGCCAGGAGACGCACATGTCCAAGAAGGCCAGTCCCCAGCAGGGAAGCAGGATGGAGCCCCAGGTGCAGGTAGGTCACGGCAGGATGGGGGTACTGGGGATGGTCGAAGGCAGGCAGGTAGGCTCGGGGTCCGGCAACGGGGAGGGAAGAATCGGGGTGTATGTGGGGCACAGGTAGGCCAAGGCAGGATGGAGTGAGGGGCGCTGTGTGGGACCCAAATAGGAAGGGAGGGGAGGGGTGCTTCAGGAGCCAGGGTCGGGCTATCCCCTCCCCCCCACCTCCTGCCACCTCCCAAAGCAGCAGCTGAGTCCCTCCTGAGCTCCCTGTCGGACAGGCCCAGCTTTGGCATCTGCGTCCTTGCCCCACGTTGCTACACGGCTCCCCTCATCTGGAGCCCCCGGCCCACTTTTCTTTCCCACCACAGACTGAATGCATCTTTGGACATGTGGCTGGCTCTGGGATGAAATGTTTCCAGGGCACTTCATTGGCACTCTTAACTCTTGTCGTAACACACTGAATTGTTTTATAAGTACGTTTAGAAATAGCTTATTCACAAGAATATCAAACTTCCTCATTCTTGGTCAACATTGACAGATTGTCATTTATCTTAGCATGTTATACATACTCCAGTTGAGTATTTTTCCCCCTTTGTCTGTGATCGTCTACAGAGAAAACTGGCCTGCTAGTAGCTGAGAGTCCATCTCTGTCTTTACTCTTTCATTTTTCCTGAACTTCCCGTGTGGGATAATTTCTCATATTGCTTTCCCTGATCCTAACTTACTTATTATAATTAAGCGGGGTGTAAGAATAGGAATATAGTATAGTTATGGATGTACAATAACATATATTCCATTATTCTAAATTGATTTAAATGTACTTAAAAATTATTGTTGAAAATAGAGTGCCTCATTTGGAAGGGAAGGGGGTCTACAGAATATTTGCTTTTATAACGGGGGTATTGGGTCTGAAATGATAGCTATGGCCATAAGTTAGCAACGTTTCCTAGGGAGCTGGGTTGATGTTAACTCTGCTAGTTCTGATCCATAGATCATAATCCTTTGTAGATCTATGGTCTATTGTAGACTTTGTGTGTTAGGTGCAGCATTTATCACATTTTATGTACCGCATCATATATATGATATTCAGTAGCTTACCCTTGTAAATGAAAAGATAAAAGGACTATAGATGAGTAGATTCTTAGTGAGTTGTTCCCCGTCCTCTCCCATTCCCACTTATTTGGTTAGAGATAGCCAATACAGACGATTCTTTAAACATGTGGATGAGGATAGAAACTCAATCCTTAACCATTACACATTTTCAGGACTGGCTTTAAATTAAATTTTAGGCTATCATTAGCAATGTACCGCTATTCTCAGGTTTCTTTTATAGTCTCTTGTTTCGATGACCTTTTCGTACTTCGGTCTTTGCTTAATTTCATGCAGAGGTAGAAAATACGGTAATTTTTAACAACCCCTTGGTAATTCTGCAAATACAAAGGAAGTTTTTAAAAGGCAGATTTAAAAAGAAAAGAATTGATTTGATTCCAAAGCTGGTATTAACATATTTTAATGCAGCGGAAAGATAAGGAGCAAGATGAATCTTAAGGTTATAAGAGGCCCATCAAATTGACCTACATGAGCTCACAGTAGTTACACGTTTCCTAAGGCCAAGGAACTGTTTCATGACCTTGAAGGGTATATTAGTATTTCTATTCAAGTCATTACATTTTCAAACATTAGAACTGCTCAGATTTGGTTCACTGCACAAACCAATCACTTAGAATGTGAAAGAGCATGACTTTGGTCTCCTGGAGACAGATCTTCTGTGATTGAGCTCTCGTTTGCACGGCCTGTCTACCTTCCCTGTTAAATTTTTTTGTTGGTTTTTTTTTTTTTTTCCCTTGTCAGCCTACATTGTGAATGCAAATGATAGAACAAACACCAACACCTGACACTGGAAATTCTCTCCTCTGGACTCATTTGAAACACATGCTGAGGTTCTCACTCGGCAAGTTTTATAAAATGTCACAACGTTTTAGAGTTGGGAGTGATTGTTGGACCCATTATAATCACACAGGGAGCTTAAGAAAATACTAATGCCTCAGCCCCACCTTCAGAAATTCTGAATTAACTTGTCTGGGGAAGGCTGCAGGCCCCTATGTTTTTAAAACGTTTTCCAAGCAATTTGAATGTGCAGCCAATTGGAGAACCACTGGGCTATTCCCATTCGATCAGATAAAAACAGAAATTCATATAGGATTGGACATAGCAAAGGGCACAAAACTAGACATCAGACTAGCTGAGACTAAACACTTACGGCGCCGGCCCTCCCCGCACCGCAGAGGCCCGCGCGGCCTCCCTCCGCCGCGGGGACCCGGGGTGGCAGCCGCCGCAACCCACGTCCTTCCCGCGCCCCGCGCCTCGCCGCCACCGCCGCCGCCGCCCCCACTCACCTCAGGGGCGCAACCGGCACAGCCGGGCGTCGGCCTCGTTCCCGCCGAGGCGTCTCGGTGCGGTACTCCCTGCGCGGGCCGGTTCTTCCCCGGCGGTCGCAGGGGGTTCAGGGGTGGGGGGGCGGGGAACGGCCGTCACACGAGCAACGAAACGAAGCGCCGCCTGGTGGCATTTTCCACACGCCGGCGCCACCGCAGTCGCCTTGGGTCCGCACGGCGCCCTGCCGGCCGCAGCTCTTGCTGTCTCGCCCAGCCGACAAGCCTCCGCGGACAGGGGAGGGAGCCGCGGCGCGAGTCGGAGGCCGGGCGGGGGTGTGCGCAGACTCTTTCCTCTGGGGACCGCGCGCATGCGCACCAGCGGGTCGGAAACCGCGGCCGCTGCGTGGGGTCGGGACACGCGGCCGCTGCGTAGGGGCCGGACCCGCCCAGGGGCGCTGGTCCAGCTCCGCCAATCGCGAGCGCCGGGTACCTCTTGGCGCGGGCCATTTGAATGATTCGCGGCCGCCTGTGGTGAGGGCAGTTGGGCAGGCCGCTGCCCTTTTGGGAGCTTCTCTGACATCAGGAGGGGAACCCGCCCCTCATCCTTTCGCCGGAGCCCCACCCTCCCCAGGCCGCGGGACTGGCAAAAAAAAAAAAAAAAAAAAAACCTGGGAAAGTAAAACAACACTGACTTCAGGATAACAGTTATGTCTTTGGATGGAAAGAAGGGAATGGGATAAAGGAAAGTTGAAAAAGAAACTTCAAGCATTTGTATATGATTTGATTTCTTAGAAGAAAGATTTTTAAATGCTAACATTTTGCCACAATGTTTCAATGTTTTAAAGGAATAAAATTTTAATATGTAATTATATTACATAAAAACCCAAAATACAGTCATGCATATGCATACAGATATGCATATTTTATATGTAAACATAAAAAACATTATTCAATGAATAAAATGATAGAGATTTTCTTTATCATTGAGCTTTATTCTTTTCCTGAACGTACGGTTATTTCAGGTACTTCAGGGCTCCTGCGCTTGCCAGGAGACGCACATGTCCAAGAAGGCCAGTCCCCAGCAGGGAAGCAGGATGGAGCCCCAGGTGCAGGTAGGTCACGGCAGGATGGGGGTACTGGGGATGGTCGAAGGCAGGCAGGTAGGCTCGGGGTCAGGCAACGGGGAGGGAAGCACCGGGGTGTATGTGGGGCACAGGTAGGCCAAGGCAGGATGGAGTGAGGGGCGCTGTGTGGGACCCAAATAGGAAGGGAGGGGAGGGGTGCTTCAGGAGCCAGGGTCGGGCTATCCCCTCCCCCCACCTCCTGCCACCTCCCAAAGCAGCAGCTGAGTCCCTCCTGAGCTCCCTGTAGGACAGGCCCAGCTTTGGCATCTGCGACCTTGCCCCACGTTGCTACACGGCTCCCCTCATCTGGAGCCCCCGGCCCACTTTTCTTTCCCACCACAGACTGAATGCATCTTTGGACATGTGGCTGGCTCTGGGATGAAATGTTTCCAGGGCACTTCATTGGCACTCTTAACTCTTGTCATGACACAATGAATTCTTTTATAAGTACGTTTAGAAATAGCTTATTCACAAGAATATCAAACTTCCTCATTCTTGGTCAACATTGACAGATTGTCATTTATCTTAGCATGTTATACATACTCCAGTTGAGTATTTTTCCCCCTTTGTCTGTGATCGTCTACAGATAAAACTGGTCTGCTATTAGCTTAGAGTCCATCTCTGCCTTTGCTCTTTCATTTTTCCTGAACTTCCCGTGTGGGATAATTTCTCATATTGCTTTCCCTGATCCTAACTTACTTATTATAATTAAGTGGGGTGTAGGAATAGGAATATAGTATAGTTATGAAGGTACAATAACATATATTCCATTATTCTAAATTGACTTAAATTAGGTTAAAAATTATACTTGAAGATAGAGTGCCTCATTTAGAAGGGAAGGGGGTCTACAGAATATTTGCTTTTTTAAAGGGGGTATTCGGTCTGAAATGATAGCTATGGCCATAAGTTAGCAACGTTTGCTAGGAACTGGGTTGATGTTAACTCTGCTAGTTCTGATCCATAGATCATAATCCTTTGCAGATCTATGGTCTATTGTAGACTTTGTGTGTTAGGTGCAGCATTTATCACATTTTAGGTACCGCATTATATATATGATATTCAGTAGCTTACCCTTCTAAATGAAAAGATAAAAGGACTACAGATGAGTAGATTCTTAGTGTGTTGTTCCCCGCCCTCTCCCATTCCCACTAATTTGCTTAGAGATAGCCAATACAGACGATTTTTTAAACATGTGGATGAGGATAGAAACTCAATCCTTAACCATTACACATTTTCAGGACTGACTTTAAATTAAATTTTAGGCTATCAATAGCAATGTACCGCTATTCTCAGATTTCTTTCATAGTCTCTTGTTTTGATGACCTTTTCGTACTTCGGTCTTTGCTTAATTTCATGCAGAGGTAGAAAATATGGTAATTTTTAACAACTCCTTGGTAATTCTGCAAATACAAAGGAAGTTTTAAAAAGGCAGATTTAAAAAGAAAAGAATTGATTTGATTCCAAAGCTGGTATTAACATATTTTAATGCAGAGGAAAGATAAGGAGCAAGATGAATCTTAAGGTTATAAGAGGCCCATCAAATTGACCTACATGAGCTCACAGAAGTTACACGTTTCCTAGGGCCAAGGAAATGTTTCATGGCCTTGAAGGGTATATTAGTATTTCTACTTAAGTCATTACATTTTCAAACATTGGAACTGCTCAGATTTGGTTCACTGCACAAACCAATCACTTAGAATGTGAAAGAGCATGACTTTGGTCTCCTGGAGACAGCTCTTCTGTGACTGAGCTCTCGTTTGCACGGCCTGTCTACCTTCCCTGTGAATTTTTTTTTCTTCTTTTTTTTTGTTTGTTTGTTGGTTTTTTTTTTTTCCCTTGTCAGCCTACATTGTGAATGCAACTGATAGAACAAACACCAACACCTAACACTGGAAACTCTCTCCTCTGAACTCATTTGAAACACATGCTGAGGTTCTCAATCGGCAAGTTTTATAAAATGTCAGAACGTTTTATTAGAGTTGGGAGTGATTGTTGGACTCATAATAATCACACAGGGAGCTTAAGAAAATACTAATGCCTCAGCCCCACCTTCAGAAATTCTGAATTAACTTGTCTGGGGAAGACTGCAGGCCCCTATGTTTTTAAAAAGTTTTCCAAGCAATTTGAATGTCCAGCCAATTGGAGAGCCACTGGGCTAGTCCCATGCGATCAGATAAAAACAGAAATTCATATAGGATTGGACATAGCAAAGGGCACAAAACTAGACATCAGAATAGCTGAGACTAAACACTGACGGCGCCGGCCCTCCCCGCCCCGCAGAGGCCCGCGCGGACTCCATCCGCCGCGGGGACCCGGGGTGGCAGCCGCCGCAACCCACGTCCTTCCCGCGCCCCGCGCCCCGCCGCCGCCGCCGCAGCCCGCACTCACCTCAGGGGCGCAAGCGGCACAGCCGACCGTCGGCCTCGTTCCCGCCGAAGCGTCTCGGTGCGGTACTCCCTGCGCGGGCGGGTTCTTCCCTGGCGGTCGCAGGGGGTTCAGGGGTGGGGGGGCGGGGAACGGCCGTCACACGAGCAACGAACCGAAGCGCCGCCTGGTGGCATTTTCCACAGGCCGGCGCCACCGCAGCCGCCTTGGGTCCGCACAGCCCCCTGCCGGCCGCAGCTCTTGCTGTCTCGCCGAGCCGACAAGCCTCCGCGGACAGGGGAGGAAGCCACGGCGCGAGTCGGAGGCCGGGCGGGGGTGTGCGCAGACTCTGTCCTCTGGGGACTGCGCGCATGCGCACCAGCGGGGCGGGACCCGCGGCCGCTGCGTGGGGGCGGGACCCGCGGCCGCTTCGTGGGGGCCGGCCCCGCCCAGGGGCACTGGTCCGGCTCAGCCAATCGCGAGCGCCGGGTACCTCTTGGCGCGGGCGATTTGAATGGTTCGCGGCCGCCTGAGGTGGCGGCAGGTGGGCACGCCGCTGCCCTTTTGGGAGCTTCTCTGAGATCGGGGGTGGGGGAACCCGCCTCTCATCCTTTCGCCGGAGCCCCACCCTCCCCAGGCCGCGGGACTGGCAAAAAAAAAAAAAACAAACCCAGCTGGGAAATTAAAACAACACTGACTTCAGGATAACGGTTACGTCTTTGGATGGAAAGAAGGGAATGGGATAAAGGAAAGGAGAAAAAGAAACTTCAAGCATTTGTATATGATTTGATTTCTTAAAAGAAAGATTTTTAAATGCTAACATTTTGCCACAATGCTTCAATGTTTTGAAGAAATAAAATGTTAATATGTAATTTTATTACATAAAAACCCAAAATTTAGTCATGCATATGCACACAGATATGCATATTTTATATGTAAACATAAAAAACATGATTCAATGAATAAAATGATAGAGATTTTCTTTATCATTGAGCTTTATCCTTTTCCTGAACGTACGGTTATTTCAGGTACTTCAGGGCTCCAGAGCTTGCCAGGAGACGCACATGTCCAAGAAGGCCAGTCCCCAGCAGGGAAGCAGGATGGAGCCCCAGGTGCAGGTAGGTCACGGCAGGATGGGGGTACTGGGGATGGTCGAAGGCAGGCAGGGAGGCTCGGGGTCAGGCAACGGGGAGGGAAGCACCGGGGTGTATGTGGGGCACAGGTAGGCCAAGGCAGGATGGAGTGAGGGGCGCTGTGTGGGACCCAAGTAGGAAGGGAGGGGAGGGGTGCTTCAGGAGCCAGGGTCGGGCTATCCCCTCCCCCCACCTCCTGCCACCTCCCAAAGCAGCAGCTGAGTCCCTCCTGAGCTCCCTGTGGGACAGGCCCAGCTTTGGCATCTGCGTCCTTGCCCCAACTTGCTACACGGCTCCCCTCATCTGGAGCCCCCGGCCCGCTTATCTTTCCCACCACAGACCGAATGCATCTTTGGACATGTGGCTGGCTCTGGGATGAAATGTTTCCAGGGCACTTCATTGGCACTCTTAACTCGTGTCATAACACACTGAATTGTTTTATAAGTACGTTAAGAAATAGCTTATTCACAAGAATATCAAACTTCCTCATTCTTGGTCAACATTGACAGATTGTCATTTATCTTAGCATGTTATACATACTCCAGTTAAGTATTTTTCCCCCTTTGTCTGTGATCGTCTACAGATAACACTGGTCTGCTATTAGCTTAGAGTCCATCTCTGCCTTTGCTCTTTCATTTTTCCTGAACTTCCCGTGTGGGATAATTTCTCATATTGCTTTCCCTGATCCTAACTTACTTATTATAATTAAGCGGGGTGTAGGAATAGGAATATAGTATAGTTATGAAGGTACAATAACATATATTCCATTATTCTAAATTGACTTAAATTAGGTTAAAAATTATACTTGAAGATAGAGTGCCTCATTTAGAAGGGAAGGGGGTCTACAGAATATTTGCTTTTATAAAGGGGGTATTGGGTCTGAAATGATAGCTATGGCCATAAGTTAGCAACGTTTGCTAGGAACTGGGTTGATGTTAACTCTGCTAGTTCTGATCCATAGATCATAATCCTTTGCAGATCTATGGTCTATTGTAGACTTTGTGTGTTAGGTGCAGCATTTATCACATTTTAGGTACCGCATTATATATATGATATTCAGTAGCTTACCCTTCTAAATGAAAAGATAAAAGGACTACAGATGAGTAGATTCTTAGTGTGTTGTTCCCCGCCCTCTCCCATTCCCACTAATTTGCTTAGAGATAGCCAATACAGACGATTTTTTAAACATGTGGATGAGGATAGAAACTCAATCCTTAACCATTACACATTTTCAGGACTGACTTTAAATTAAATTTTAGGCTATCAATAGCAATGTACCGCTATTCTCAGATTTCTTTCATAGTCTCTTGTTTTGATGACCTTTTCGTACTTCGGTCTTTGCTTAATTTCATGCAGAGGTAGAAAATATGGTAATTTTTAACAACTCCTTGGTAATTCTGCAAATACAAAGGAAGTTTTAAAAAGGCAGATTTAAAAAGAAAAGAATTGATTTGATTCCAAAGCTGGTATTAACATATTTTAATGCAGAGGAAAGATAAGGAGCAAGATGAATCTTAAGGTTATAAGAGGCCCATCAAATTGACCTACATGAGCTCACAGAAGTTACACGTTTCCTAGGGCCAAGGAAATGTTTCATGGCCTTGAAGGGTATATTAGTATTTCTACTTAAGTCATTACATTTTCAAACATTGGAACTGCTCAGATTTGGTTCACTGCACAAACCAATCACTTAGAATGTGAAAGAGCATGACTTTGGTCTCCTGGAGACAGCTCTTCTGTGACTGAGCTCTCGTTTGCACGGCCTGTCTACCTTCCCTGTTAAATTTTTTTCTTGTTTTTTTTTTTTTGTTTGTTGGTTTTTTTTTTTTCCCTTGTCAGCCTACATTGTGAATGCAACTGATAGAACAAACACCAACACCTAACACTGGAAACTCTCTCCTCTGAACTCATTTGAAACACATGCTGAGGTTCTCAATCGGCAAGTTTTATAAAATGTCAGAACGTTTTATTAGAGTTGGGAGTGATTGTTGGACTCATAATAATCACACAGGGAGCTTAAGAAAATACTAATGCCTCAGCCCCACCTTCAGAAATTCTGAATTAACTTGTCTGGGGAAGACTGCAGGCCCCTATGTTTTTAAAAAGTTTTCCAAGCAATTTGAATGTCCAGCCAATTGGAGAACCACTGGGCTAGTCCCATGCGATCAGATAAAAACAGAAATTCATATAGGATTGGACATAGCAAAGGGCACAAAACTAGACATCAGAATAGCTGAGACTAAACACTGACGGCGCCGGCCCTCCCCGCCCCGCAGAGGCCCGCGCGGACTCCATCCGCCGCGGGGACCCGGGGTGGCAGCCGCCGCAACCCACGTCCTTCCCGCGCCCCGCGCCCCGCCGCCGCCGCCGCAGCCCGCACTCACCTCAGGGGCGCAAGCGGCACAGCCGACCGTCGGCCTCGTTCCCGCCGAAGCGTCTCGGTGCGGTACTCCCTGCGCGGGCGGGTTCTTCCCTGGCGGTCGCAGGGGGTTCAGGGGTGGGGGGGCGGGGAACGGCCGTCACACGAGCAACGAACCGAAGCGCCGCCTGGTGGCATTTTCCACAGGCCGGCGCCACCGCAGCCGCCTTGGGTCCGCACAGCCCCCTGCCGGCCGCAGCTCTTGCTGTCTCGCCGAGCCGACAAGCCTCCGCGGACAGGGGAGGAAGCCACGGCGCGAGTCGGAGGCCGGGCGGGGGTGTGCGCAGACTCTGTCCTCTGGGGACTGCGCGCATGCGCACCAGCGGGGCGGGACCCGCGGCCGCTGCGTGGGGGCGGGACCCGCGGCCGCTTCGTGGGGGCCGGCCCCGCCCAGGGGCACTGGTCCGGCTCAGCCAATCGCGAGCGCCGGGTACCTCTTGGCGCGGGCGATTTGAATGGTTCGCAGCCGCCTGAGGTGGCGGCAGGTGGGCACGCCGCTGCCCTTTTGGGAGCTTCTCTGAGATCGGGGGTGGGGGAACCCGCCTCTCATCCTTTCGCCGGAGCCCCACCCTCCCCAGGCCGCGGGACTGGCAAAAAAAAAAAAAACAAACCCAGCTGGGAAATTAAAACAACACTGACTTCAGGATAACGGTTACGTCTTTGGATGGAAAGAAGGGAATGGGATAAAGGAAAGGAGAAAAAGAAACTTCAAGCATTTGTATATGATTTGATTTCTTAAAAGAAAGATTTTTAAATGCTAACATTTTGCCACAATGCTTCAATGTTTTGAAGAAATAAAATGTTAATATGTAATTTTATTACATAAAAACCCAAAATTTAGTCATGCATATGCACACAGATATGCATATTTTATATGTAAACATAAAAAACATGATTCAATGAATAAAATGATAGAGATTTTCTTTATCATTGAGCTTTATTCTTTTCCTGAACGTACGGTTATTTCAGGTACTTCAGGGCTCCAGAGCTTGCCAGGAGACGCACATGTCCAAGAAGGCCAGTCCCCAGCAGGGAAGCAGGATGGAGCCCCAGGTGCAGGTAGGTCACGGCAGGATGGGGGTACTGGGGATGGTCGAAGGCAGGCAGGGAGGCTCGGGGTCAGGCAACGGGGAGGGAAGCACCGGGGTGTATGTGGGGCACAGGTAGGCCAAGGCAGGATGGAGTGAGGGGCGCTGTGTGGGACCCAAGTAGGAAGGGAGGGGAGGGGTGCTTCAGGAGCCAGGGTCGGGCTATCCCCTCCCCCCACCTCCTGCCACCTCCCAAAGCAGCAGCTGACTCCCTCCTGAGCTCCCTGTGGGACAGGCCCAGCTTTGGCATCTGCGTCCTTGCCCCAACTTGCTACACGGCTCCCCTCATCTGGAGCCCCCGGCCCGCTTATCTTTCCCACCACAGACCGAATGCATCTTTGGACATGTGGCTGGCTCTGGGATGAAATGTTTCCAGGGCACTTCATTGGCACTCTTAACTCGTGTCATAACACACTGAATTGTTTTATAAGTACGTTAAGAAATAGCTTATTCACAAGAATATCAAACTTCCTCATTCTTGGTCAACATTGACAGATTGTCATTTATCTTAGCATGTTATACATACTCCAGTTAAGTATTTTTCCCCCTTTGTCTGTGATCGTCTACAGATAACACTGGTCTGCTATTAGCTTAGAGTCCATCTCTGCCTTTGCTCTTTCATTTTTCCTGAACTTCCCGTGTGGGATAATTTCTCATATTGCTTTCCCTGATCCTAACTTACTTATTATAATTAAGCGGGGTGTAGGAATAGGAATATAGTATAGTTATGAAGGTACAATAACATATATTCCATTATTCTAAATTGACTTAAATTAGGTTAAAAATTATACTTGAAGATAGAGTGCCTCATTTAGAAGGGAAGGGGGTCTACAGAATATTTGCTTTTTTAAAGGGGGTATTCGGTCTGAAATGATAGCTATGGCCATAAGTTAGCAACGTTTGCTAGGAACTGGGTTGATGTTAACTCTGCTAGTTCTGATCCATAGATCATAATCCTTTGCAGATCTATGGTCTATTGTAGACTTTGTGTGTTAGGTGCAGCATTTATCACATTTTAGGTACCGCATTATATATATGATATTCAGTAGCTTACCCTTCTAAATGAAAAGATAAAAGGACTACAGATGAGTAGATTCTTAGTGTGTTGTTCCCCGCCCTCTCCCATTCCCACTAATTTGCTTAGAGATAGCCAATACAGACGATTTTTTAAACATGTGGATGAGGATAGAAACTCAATCCTTAACCATTACACATTTTCAGGACTGACTTTAAATTAAATTTTAGGCTATCAATAGCAATGTACCGCTATTCTCAGATTTCTTTCATAGTCTCTTGTTTTGATGACCTTTTCGTACTTCGGTCTTTGCTTAATTTCATGCAGAGGTAGAAAATATGGTAATTTTTAACAACTCCTTGGTAATTCTGCAAATACAAAGGAAGTTTTAAAAAGGCAGATTTAAAAAGAAAAGAATTGATTTGATTCCAAAGCTGGTATTAACATATTTTAATGCAGAGGAAAGATAAGGAGCAAGATGAATCTTAAGGTTATAAGAGGCCCATCAAATTGACCTACATGAGCTCACAGAAGTTACACGTTTCCTAGGGCCAAGGAAATGTTTCATGGCCTTGAAGGGTATATTAGTATTTCTACTTAAGTCATTACATTTTCAAACATTGGAACTGCTCAGATTTGGTTCACTGCACAAACCAATCACTTAGAATGTGAAAGAGCATGACTTTGGTCTCCTGGAGACAGCTCTTCTGTGACTGAGCTCTCGTTTGCACGGCCTGTCTACCTTCCCTGTTAAATTTTTTTCTTGTTTTTTTTTTTTTGTTTGTTGGTTTTTTTTTTTTCCCTTGTCAGCCTACATTGTGAATGCAACTGATAGAACAAACACCAACACCTAACACTGGAAACTCTCTCCTCTGAACTCATTTGAAACACATGCTGAGGTTCTCAATCGGCAAGTTTTATAAAATGTCAGAACGTTTTATTAGAGTTGGGAGTGATTGTTGGACTCATAATAATCACACAGGGAGCTTAAGAAAATACTAATGCCTCAGCCCCACCTTCAGAAATTCTGAATTAACTTGTCTGGGGAAGACTGCAGGCCCCTATGTTTTTAAAAAGTTTTCCAAGCAATTTGAATGTCCAGCCAATTGGAGAACCACTGGGCTAGTCCCATGCGATCAGATAAAAACAGAAATTCATATAGGATTGGACATAGCAAAGGGCACAAAACTAGACATCAGAATAGCTGAGACTAAACACTGACGGCGCCGGCCCTCCCCGCCCCGCAGAGGCCCGCGCGGACTCCATCCGCCGCGGGGACCCGGGGTGGCAGCCGCCGCAACCCACGTCCTTCCCGCGCCCCGCGCCCCGCCGCCGCCGCCGCAGCCCGCACTCACCTCAGGGGCGCAAGCGGCACAGCCGACCGTCGGCCTCGTTCCCGCCGAAGCGTCTCGGTGCGGTACTCCCTGCGCGGGCGGGTTCTTCCCTGGCGGTCGCAGGGGGTTCAGGGGTGGGGGGGCGGGGAACGGCCGTCACACGAGCAACGAACCGAAGCGCCGCCTGGTGGCATTTTCCACAGGCCGGCGCCACCGCAGCCGCCTTGGGTCCGCACAGCCCCCTGCCGGCCGCAGCTCTTGCTGTCTCGCCGAGCCGACAAGCCTCCGCGGACAGGGGAGGAAGCCACGGCGCGAGTCGGAGGCCGGGCGGGGGTGTGCGCAGACTCTGTCCTCTGGGGACTGCGCGCATGCGCACCAGCGGGGCGGGACCCGCGGCCGCTGCGTGGGGGCGGGACCCGCGGCCGCTTCGTGGGGGCCGGCCCCGCCCAGGGGCACTGGTCCGGCTCAGCCAATCGCGAGCGCCGGGTACCTCTTGGCGCGGGCGATTTGAATGGTTCGCAGCCGCCTGAGGTGGCGGCAGGTGGGCACGCCGCTGCCCTTTTGGGAGCTTCTCTGAGATCGGGGGTGGGGGAACCCGCCTCTCATCCTTTCGCCGGAGCCCCACCCTCCCCAGGCCGCGGGACTGGCAAAAAAAAAAAAAACAAACCCAGCTGGGAAATTAAAACAACACTGACTTCAGGATAACGGTTACGTCTTTGGATGGAAAGAAGGGAATGGGATAAAGGAAAGGAGAAAAAGAAACTTCAAGCATTTGTATATGATTTGATTTCTTAAAAGAAAGATTTTTAAATGCTAACATTTTGCCACAATGCTTCAATGTTTTGAAGAAATAAAATGTTAATATGTAATTTTATTACATAAAAACCCAAAATTTAGTCATGCATATGCACACAGATATGCATATTTTATATGTAAACATAAAAAACATGATTCAATGAATAAAATGATAGAGATTTTCTTTATCATTGAGCTTTATTCTTTTCCTGAACGTACGGTTATTTCAGGTACTTCAGGGCTCCAGAGCTTGCCAGGAGACGCACATGTCCAAGAAGGCCAGTCCCCAGCAGGGAAGCAGGATGGAGCCCCAGGTGCAGGTAGGTCACGGCAGGATGGGGGTACTGGGGATGGTCGAAGGCAGGCAGGGAGGCTCGGGGTCAGGCAACGGGGAGGGAAGCACCGGGGTGTATGTGGGGCACAGGTAGGCCAAGGCAGGATGGAGTGAGGGGCGCTGTGTGGGACCCAAGTAGGAAGGGAGGGGAGGGGTGCTTCAGGAGCCAGGGTCGGGCTATCCCCTCCCCCCACCTCCTGCCACCTCCCAAAGCAGCAGCTGAGTCCCTCCTGAGCTCCCTGTGGGACAGGCCCAGCTTTGGCATCTGCGTCCTTGCCCCAACTTGCTACACGGCTCCCCTCATCTGGAGCCCCCGGCCCGCTTATCTTTCCCACCACAGACCGAATGCATCTTTGGACATGTGGCTGGCTCTGGGATGAAATGTTTCCAGGGCACTTCATTGGCACTCTTAACTCGTGTCATAACACACTGAATTGTTTTATAAGTACGTTAAGAAATAGCTTATTCACAAGAATATCAAACTTCCTCATTCTTGGTCAACATTGACAGATTGTCATTTATCTTAGCATGTTATACATACTCCAGTTAAGTATTTTTCCCCCTTTGTCTGTGATCGTCTACAGATAACACTGGTCTGCTATTAGCTTAGAGTCCATCTCTGCCTTTGCTCTTTCATTTTTCCTGAACTTCCCGTGTGGGATAATTTCTCATATTGCTTTCCCTGATCCTAACTTACTTATTATAATTAAGCGGGGTGTAGGAATAGGAATATAGTATAGTTATGAAGGTACAATAACATATATTCCATTATTCTAAATTGACTTAAATTAGGTTAAAAATTATACTTGAAGATAGAGTGCCTCATTTAGAAGGGAAGGGGGTCTACAGAATATTTGCTTTTATAAAGGGGGTATTGGGTCTGAAATGATAGCTATGGCCATAAGTTAGCAACGTTTGCTAGGAACTGGGTTGATGTTAACTCTGCTAGTTCTGATCCATAGATCATAATCCTTTGCAGATCTATGGTCTATTGTAGACTTTGTGTGTTAGGTGCAGCATTTATCACATTTTAGGTACCGCATTATATATATGATATTCAGTAGCTTACCCTTCTAAATGAAAAGATAAAAGGACTACAGATGAGTAGATTCTTAGTGTGTTGTTCCCCGCCCTCTCCCATTCCCACTAATTTGCTTAGAGATAGCCAATACAGACGATTTTTTAAACATGTGGATGAGGATAGAAACTCAATCCTTAACCATTACACATTTTTAGGACTGACTTTAAATTAAATTTTAGGCTATCAATAGCAATGTACCGCTATTCTCAGATTTCTTTCATAGTCTCTTGTTTTGATGACCTTTTCGTACTTCGGTCTTTGCTTAATTTCATGCAGAGGTAGAAAATATGGTAATTTTTAACAACTCCTTGGTAATTCTGCAAATACAAAGGAAGTTTTAAAAAGGCAGATTTAAAAAGAAAAGAATTGATTTGATTCCAAAGCTGGTATTAACATATTTTAATGCAGAGGAAAGATAAGGAGCAAGATGAATCTTAAGGTTATAAGAGGCCCATCAAATTGACCTACATGAGCTCACAGAAGTTACACGTTTCCTAGGGCCAAGGAAATGTTTCATGGCCTTGAAGGGTATATTAGTATTTCTACTTAAGTCATTACATTTTCAAACATTGGAACTGCTCAGATTTGGTTCACTGCACAAACCAATCACTTAGAATGTGAAAGAGCATGACTTTGGTCTCCTGGAGACAGCTCTTCTGTGACTGAGCTCTCGTTTGCACGGCCTGTCTACCTTCCCTGTTAAATTTTTTTCTTGTTTTTTTTTTTTTGTTTGTTGGTTTTTTTTTTTTCCCTTGTCAGCCTACATTGTGAATGCAACTGATAGAACAAACACCAACACCTAACACTGGAAACTCTCTCCTCTGAACTCATTTGAAACACATGCTGAGGTTCTCAATCGGCAAGTTTTATAAAATGTCAGAACGTTTTATTAGAGTTGGGAGTGATTGTTGGACTCATAATAATCACACAGGGAGCTTAAGAAAATACTAATGCCTCAGCCCCACCTTCAGAAATTCTGAATTAACTTGTCTGGGGAAGACTGCAGGCCCCTATGTTTTTAAAAAGTTTTCCAAGCAATTTGAATGTCCAGCCAATTGGAGAACCACTGGGCTAGTCCCATGCGATCAGATAAAAACAGAAATTCATATAGGATTGGACATAGCAAAGGGCACAAAACTAGACATCAGAATAGCTGAGACTAAACACTGACGGCGCCGGCCCTCCCCGCCCCGCAGAGGCCCGCGCGGACTCCATCCGCCGCGGGGACCCGGGGTGGCAGCCGCCGCAACCCACGTCCTTCCCGCGCCCCGCGCCCCGCCGCCGCCGCCGCAGCCCGCACTCACCTCAGGGGCGCAAGCGGCACAGCCGACCGTCGGCCTCGTTCCCGCCGAAGCGTCTCGGTGCGGTACTCCCTGCGCGGGCGGGTTCTTCCCTGGCGGTCGCAGGGGGTTCAGGGGTGGGGGGGCGGGGAACGGCCGTCACACGAGCAACGAACCGAAGCGCCGCCTGGTGGCATTTTCCACAGGCCGGCGCCACCGCAGCCGCCTTGGGTCCGCACAGCCCCCTGCCGGCCGCAGCTCTTGCTGTCTCGCCGAGCCGACAAGCCTCCGCGGACAGGGGAGGAAGCCACGGCGCGAGTCGGAGGCCGGGCGAGGGTGTGCGCAGACTCTGTCCTCTGGGGACTGCGCGCATGCGCACCAGCGGGGCGGGACCCGCGGCCGCTGCGTGGGGGCGGGACCCGCGGCCGCTTCGTGGGGGCCGGCCCCGCCCAGGGGCACTGGTCCGGCTCAGCCAATCGCGAGCGCCGGGTACCTCTTGGCGCGGGCGATTTGAATGGTTCGCGGCCGCCTGTGGTGGCGGCAGGTGGGCACGCCGCTGCCCTTTTGGGAGCTTCTCTGAGATCGGGGGTGGGGGAACCCGCCTCTCATCCTTTCGCCGGAGCCCCACCCTCCCCAGGCCGCGGGACTGGCAAAAAAAAAAAAAAACAAACCCAGCTGGGAAATTAAAACAACACTGACTTCAGGATAACGGTTACGTCTTTGGATGGAAAGAAGGGAATGGGATAAAGGAAAGGAGAAAAAGAAACTTCAAGCATTTGTATATGATTTGATTTCTTAAAAGAAAGATTTTTAAATGCTAACATTTTGCCACAATGCTTCAATGTTTTGAAGAAATAAAATGTTAATATGTAATTTTATTACATAAAAACCCAAAATTTAGTCATGCATATGCACACAGATATGCATATTTTATATGTAAACATAAAAAACATGATTCAATGAATAAAATGATAGAGATTTTCTTTATCATTGAGCTTTATTCTTTTCCTGAACGTACGGTTATTTCAGGTACTTCAGGGCTCCAGAGCTTGCCAGGAGACGCACATGTCCAAGAAGGCCAGTCCCCAGCAGGGAAGCAGGATGGAGCCCCAGGTGCAGGTAGGTCACGGCAGGATGGGGGTACTGGGGATGGTCGAAGGCAGGCAGGGAGGCTCGGGGTCAGGCAACGGGGAGGGAAGCACCGGGGTGTATGTGGGGCACAGGTAGGCCAAGGCAGGATGGAGTGAGGGGCGCTGTGTGGGACCCAAGTAGGAAGGGAGGGGAGGGGTGCTTCAGGAGCCAGGGTCGGGCTATCCCCTCCCCCCACCTCCTGCCACCTCCCAAAGCAGCAGCTGAGTCCCTCCTGAGCTCCCTGTGGGACAGGCCCAGCTTTGGCATCTGCGTCCTTGCCCCAACTTGCTACACGGCTCCCCTCATCTGGAGCCCCCGGCCCGCTTATCTTTCCCACCACAGACCGAATGCATCTTTGGACATGTGGCTGGCTCTGGGATGAAATGTTTCCAGGGCACTTCATTGGCACTCTTAACTCGTGCCATAACACACTGAATTGTTTTATAAGTACGTTTAGAAATAGCTTATTCACAAGAATATCAAACTTCCTCATTCTTGGTCAACATTGACAGATTGTCATTTACCTTAGCATGTTATACATACTCCAGTTAAGTATTTTTCCCCCTTTGTCTGTGATCGTCTACAGATAACACTGGTCTGCTATTAGCTTAGAGTCCATCTCTGCCTTTGCTCTTTCATTTTTCCTGAACTTCTCGTGTGGGATAATTTCTCATATTGCTTTCCCTGATCCTAACTTACTTATTATAATTAAGTGGGTTGTAGGAATAGGAATATAGTATAGTTATGAAGGTACAATAACATATATTCCATTATTCTAAATTGACTTAAATTAGGTTAAAAATTATACTTGAAGATAGAGTGCATCATTTAGAAGGGAAGGGGGTCTACAGAATATTTGCTTTTATAAAGGGGGTATTGGGTCTGAAATGATAGCTATGGCCATAAGTTAGCAACGTTTGCTAGGAACTGGGTTGATGTTAACTCTGCTAGTTCTGATCCATAGATCATAATCCTTTGCAGATCTATGGTCTATTGTAGACTTTGTGTGTTAGGTGCAGCATTTATCACATTTTAGGTACCGCATTATATATATGATATTCAGTAGCTTACCCTTCTAAATGAAAAGATAAAAGGACTACAGATGAGTAGATTCTTAGTGTGTTGTTCCCCGCCCTCTCCCATTCCCACTAATTTGCTTAGAGATAGCCAATACAGACGATTTTTTAAACATGTGGATGAGGATAGAAACTCAATCCTTAACCATTACACATTTTCAGGACTGACTTTAAATTAAATTTTAGGCTATCAATAGCAATGTACCGCTATTCTCAGATTTCTTTCATAGTCTCTTGTTTTGATGACCATTTCGTACTTCGGTCTTTGCTTAATTTCATGCAGAGGTAGAAAATATGGTAATTTTTAACAACTCCTTGGTAATTCTGCAAATACAAAGGAAGTTTTAAAAAGGCAGATTTAAAAAGAAAAGAATTGATTTGATTCCAAAGCTGGTATTAACATATTTTAATGCAGAGGAAAGATAAGGAGCAAGATGAATCTTAAGGTTATAAGAGGCCCATCAAATTGACCTACATGAGCTCACAGAAGTTACACGTTTCCTAGGGCCAAGGAAATGTTTCATGGCCTTGAAGGGTATATTAGTATTTCTACTTAAGTCATTACATTTTCAAACATTGGAACTGCTCAGATTTGGTTCACTGCACAAACCAATCACTTAGAATGTGAAAGAGCATGACTTTGGTCTCCTGGAGACAGCTCTTCTGTGACTGAGCTCTCGTTTGCACGGCCTGTCTACCTTCCCTGTTAAATTTTTTTCTTGTTTTTTTTTTTTTGTTTGTTGGTTTTTTTTTTTTCCCTTGTCAGCCTACATTGTGAATGCAACTGATAGAACAAACACCAACACCTAACACTGGAAACTCTCTCCTCTGAACTCATTTGAAACACATGCTGAGGTTCTCAATCGGCAAGTTTTATAAAATGTCAGAACGTTTTATTAGAGTTGGGAGTGATTGTTGGACTCATAATAATCACACAGGGAGCTTAAGAAAATACTAATGCCTCAGCCCCACCTTCAGAAATTCTGAATTAACTTGTCTGGGGAAGACTGCAGGCCCCTATGTTTTTAAAAAGTTTTCCAAGCAATTTGAATGTCCAGCCAATTGGAGAACCACTGGGCTAGTCCCATGCGATCAGATAAAAACAGAAATTCATATAGGATTGGACATAGCAAAGGGCACAAAACTAGACATCAGAATAGCTGAGACTAAACACTGACGGCGCCGGCCCTCCCCGCCCCGCAGAGGCCCGCGCGGACTCCATCCGCCGCGGGGACCCGGGGTGGCAGCCGCCGCAACCCACGTCCTTCCCGCGCCCCGCGCCCCGCCGCCGCCGCCGCAGCCCGCACTCACCTCAGGGGCGCAAGCGGCACAGCCGACCGTCGGCCTCGTTCCCGCCGAAGCGTCTCGGTGCGGTACTCCCTGCGCGGGCGGGTTCTTCCCTGGCGGTCGCAGGGGGTTCAGGGGTGGGGGGGCGGGGAACGGCCGTCACACGAGCAACGAACCGAAGCGCCGCCTGGTGGCATTTTCCACAGGCCGGCGCCACCGCAGCCGCCTTGGGTCCGCACAGCCCCCTGCCGGCCGCAGCTCTTGCTGTCTCGCCGAGCCGACAAGCCTCCGCGGACAGGGGAGGAAGCCACGGCGCGAGTCGGAGGCCGGGCGGGGGTGTGCGCAGACTCTGTCCTCTGGGGACTGCGCGCATGCGCACCAGCGGGGCGGGACCCGCGGCCGCTGCGTGGGGGCGGGACCCGCGGCCGCTTCGTGGGGGCCGGCCCCGCCCAGGGGCACTGGTCCGGCTCAGCCAATCGCGAGCGCCGGGTACCTCTTGGCGCGGGCGATTTGAATGGTTCGCGGCCGCCTGAGGTGGCGGCAGGTGGGCACGCCGCTGCCCTTTTGGGAGCTTCTCTGAGATCGGGGGTGGGGGAACCCGCCTCTCATCCTTTCGCCGGAGCCCCACCCTCCCCAGGCCGCGGGACTGGCAAAAAAAAAAAAAACAAACCCAGCTGGGAAATTAAAACAACACTGACTTCAGGATAACGGTTACGTCTTTGGATGGAAAGAAGGGAATGGGATAAAGGAAAGGAGAAAAAGAAACTTCAAGCATTTGTATATGATTTGATTTCTTAAAAGAAAGATTTTTAAATGCTAACATTTTGCCACAATGCTTCAATGTTTTGAAGAAATAAAATGTTAATATGTAATTTTATTACATAAAAACCCAAAATTTAGTCATGCATATGCACACAGATATGCATATTTTATATGTAAACATAAAAAACATGATTCAATGAATAAAATGATAGAGATTTTCTTTATCATTGAGCTTTATTCTTTTCCTGAACGTACGGTTATTTCAGGTACTTCAGGGCTCCAGAGCTTGCCAGGAGACGCACATGTCCAAGAAGGCCAGTCCCCAGCAGGGAAGCAGGATGGAGCCCCAGGTGCAGGTAGGTCACGGCAGGATGGGGGTACTGGGGATGGTCGAAGGCAGGCAGGGAGGCTTGGGGTCAGGCAACGGGGAGGGAAGCACCGGGGTGTATGTGGGGCACAGGTAGGCCAAGGCAGGATGGAGTGAGGGGCGCTGTGTGGGACCCAAGTAGGAAGGGAGGGGAGGGGTGCTTCAGGAGCCAGGGTCGGGCTATCCCCTCCCCCCACCTCCTGCCACCTCCCAAAGCAGCAGCTGAGTCCCTCCTGAGCTCCCTGTGGGACAGGCCCAGCTTTGGCATCTGCGTCCTTGCCCCAACTTGCTACACGGCTCCCCTCATCTGGAGCCCCCGGCCCGCTTATCTTTCCCACCACAGACCGAATGCATCTTTGGACATGTGGCTGGCTCTGGGATGAAATGTTTCCAGGGCACTTCATTGGCACTCTTAACTCGTGTCATAACACACTGAATTGTTTTATAAGTACGTTAAGAAATAGCTTATTCACAAGAATATCAAACTTCCTCATTCTTGGTCAACATTGACAGATTGTCATTTATCTTAGCATGTTATACATACTCCAGTTAAGTATTTTTCCCCCTTTGTCTGTGATCGTCTACAGATAACACTGGTCTGCTATTAGCTTAGAGTCCATGTCTGCCTTTGCTCTTTCATTTTTCCTGAACTTCCCGTGTGGGATAATTTCTCATATTGCTTTCCCTGATCCTAACTTACTTATTATAATTAAGCAGGGTGTAGGAATAGGAATATAGTATAGTTATGAAGGTACAATAACATATATTCCATTATTCTAAATTGACTTAAATTAGGTTAAAAATTATACTTGAAGATAGAGTGCCTCATTTAGAAGGGAAGGGGGTCTACAGAATATTTGCTTTTATAAAGGGGGTATTGGGTCTGAAATGATAGCTATGGCCATAAGTTAGCAACGTTTGCTAGGAACTGGGTTGATGTTAACTCTGCTAGTTCTGATCCATAGATCATAATCCTTTGCAGATCTATGGTCTATTGTAGACTTTGTGTGTTAGGTGCAGCATTTATCACATTTTAGGTACCGCATTATATATATGATATTCAGTAGCTTACCCTTCTAAATGAAAAGATAAAAGGACTACAGATGAGTAGATTCTTAGTGTGTTGTTCCCCGCCCTCTCCCATTCCCACTAATTTGCTTAGAGATAGCCAATACAGACGATTTTTTAAACATGTGGATGAGGATAGAAACTCAATCCTTAACCATTACACATTTTCAGGACTGACTTTAAATTAAATTTTAGGCTATCAATAGCAATGTACCGCTATTCTCAGATTTCTTTCATAGTCTCTTGTTTTGATGACCTTTTCGTACTTCGGTCTTTGCTTAATTTCATGCAGAGGTAGAAAATATGGTAATTTTTAACAACTCCTTGGTAATTCTGCAAATACAAAGGAAGTTTTAAAAAGGCAGATTTAAAAAGAAAAGAATTGATTTGATTCCAAAGCTGGTATTAACATATTTTAATGCAGAGGAAAGATAAGGAGCAAGATGAATCTTAAGGTTATAAGAGGCCCATCAAATTGACCTACATGAGCTCACAGAAGTTACACGTTTCCTAGGGCCAAGGAAATGTTTCATGGCCTTGAAGGGTATATTAGTATTTCTACTTAAGTCATTACATTTTCAAACATTGGAACTGCTCAGATTTGGTTCACTGCACAAACCAATCACTTAGAATGTGAAAGAGCATGACTTTGGTCTCCTGGAGACAGCTCTTCTGTGACTGAGCTCTCGTTTGCACGGCCTGTCTACCTTCCCTGTGAATTTTTTTTTCTTGTTTTTTTTTTTTTGTTTGTTGGTTTTTTTTTTTTCCCTTGTCAGCCTACATTGTGAATGCAACTGATAGAACAAACACCAACACCTAACACTGGAAACTCTCTCCTCTGAACTCATTTGAAACACATGCTGAGGTTCTCAATCGGCAAGTTTTATAAAATGTCAGAACGTTTTATTAGAGTTGGGAGTGATTGTTGGACTCATAATAATCACACAGGGAGCTTAAGAAAATACTAATGCCTCAGCCCCACCTTCAGAAATTCTGAATTAACTTGTCTGGGGAAGACTGCAGGCCCCTATGTTTTTAAAAAGTTTTCCAAGCAATTTGAATGTCCAGCCAATTGGAGAACCACTGGGCTAGTCCCATGCGATCAGATAAAAACAGAAATTCATATAGGATTGGACATAGCAAAGGGCACAAAACTAGACATCAGAATAGCTGAGACTAAACACTGACGGCGCCGGCCCTCCCCGCCCCGCAGAGGCCCGCGCGGACTCCATCCGCCGCGGGGACCCGGGGTGGCAGCCGCCGCAACCCACGTCCTTCCCGCGCCCCGCGCCCCGCCGCCGCCGCCGCAGCCCGCACTCACCTCAGGGGCGCAAGCGGCACAGCCGACCGTCGGCCTCGTTCCCGCCGAAGCGTCTCGGTGCGGTACTCCCTGCGCGGGCGGGTTCTTCCCTGGCGGTCGCAGGGGGTTCAGGGGTGGGGGGGCGGGGAACGGCCGTCAAACGAGCAACGAACCGAAGCGCCGCCTGGTGGCATTTTCCACAGGCCGGCGCCACCGCAGCCGCCTTGGGTCCGCACAGCCCCCTGCCGGCCGCAGCTCTTGCTGTCTCGCCGAGCCGACAAGCCTCCGCGGACAGGGGAGGAAGCCACGGCGCGAGTCGGAGGCCGGGCGGGGGTGTGCGCAGACTCTGTCCTCTGGGGACTGCGCGCATGCGCACCAGCGGGGCGGGACCCGCGGCCGCTGCGTGGGGGCGGGACCCGCGGCCGCTTCGTGGGGGCCGGCCCCGCCCAGGGGCACTGGTCCGGCTCAGCCAATCGCGAGCGCCGGGTACCTCTTGGCGCGGGCGATTTGAATGGTTCGCGGCCGCCTGAGGTGGCGGCAGGTGGGCACGCCGCTGCCCTTTTGGGAGCTTCTCTGAGATCGGGGGTGGGGGAACCCGCCTCTCATCCTTTCGCCGGAGCCCCACCCTCCCCAGGCCGCGGGACTGGCAAAAAAAAAAAAAAACAAACCCAGCTGGGAAATTAAAACAACACTGACTTCAGGATAACGGTTACGTCTTTGGATGGAAAGAAGGGAATGGGATAAAGGAAAGGAGAAAAAGAAACTTCAAGCATTTGTATATGATTTGATTTCTTAAAAGAAAGATTTTTAAATGCTAACATTTTGCCACAATGCTTCAATGTTTTGAAGAAATAAAATGTTAATATGTAATTTTATTACATAAAAACCCAAAATTTAGTCATGCATATGCACACAGATATGCATATTTTATATGTAAACATAAAAAACATGATTCAATGAATAAAATGATAGAGATTTTCTTTATCATTGAGCTTTATTCTTTTCCTGAACTTACGGTTATTTCAGGTACTTCAGGGCTCCAGAGCTTGCCAGGAGACGCACATGTCCAAGAAGGCCAGTCCCCAGCAGGGAAGCAGGATGGAGCCCCAGGTGCAGGTAGGTCACGGCAGGATGGGGGTACTGGGGATGGTCGAAGGCAGGCAGGGAGGCTCGGGGTCAGGCAACGGGGAGGGAAGCACCGGGGTGTATGTGGGGCACAGGTAGGCCAAGGCAGGATGGAGTGAGGGGCGCTGTGTGGGACCCAAGTAGGAAGGGAGGGGAGGGGTGCTTCAGGAGCCAGGGTCGGGCTATCCCCTCCCCCCACCTCCTGCCACCTCCCAAAGCAGCAGCTGAGTCCCTCCTGAGCTCCCTGTGGGACAGGCCCAGCTTTGGCATCTGCGTCCTTGCCCCAACTTGCTACACGGCTCCCCTCATCTGGAGCCCCCGGCCCGCTTATCTTTCCCACCACAGACCGAATGCATCTTTGGACATGTGGCTGGCTCTGGGATGAAATGTTTCCAGGGCACTTCATTGGCACTCTTAACTCGTGTCATAACACACTGAATTGTTTTATAAGTACGTTTAGAAATAGCTTATTCACAAGAATATCAAACTTCCTCATTCTTGGTCAACATTGACAGATTGTCATTTATCTTAGCATGTTATACATACTCCAGTTAAGTATTTTTCCCCCTTTGTCTGTGATCGTCTACAGATAACACTGGTCTGCTATTAGCTTAGAGTCCATCTCTGCCTTTGCTCTTTCATTTTTCCTGAACTTCCCGTGTGGGATAATTTCTCATATTGCTTTCCCTGATCCTAACTTACTTATTATAATTAAGCGGGGTGTAGGAATAGGAATATAGTATAGTTATGAAGGTACAATAACATATATTCCATTATTCTAAATTGACTTAAATTAGGTTAAAAATTATACTTGAAGATAGAGTGCCTCATTTAGAAGGGAAGGGGGTCTACAGAATATTTGCTTTTATAAAGGGGGTATTGGGTCTGAAATGATAGCTATGGCCATAAGTTAGCAACGTTTGCTAGGAACTGGGTTGATGTTAACTCTGCTAGTTCTGATCCATAGATCATAATCCTTTGCAGATCTATGGTCTATTGTAGACTTTGTGTGTTAGGTGCAGCATTTATCACATTTTAGGTACCGCATTATATATATGATATTCAGTAGCTTACCCTTCTAAATGAAAAGATAAAAGGACTACAGATGAGTAGATTCTTAGTGTGTTGTTCCCCGCCCTCTCCCATTCCCACTAATTTGCTTAGAGATAGCCAATACAGACGATTTTTTAAACATGTGGATGAGGATAGAAACTCAATCCTTAACCATTACACATTTTCAGGACTGACTTTAAATTAAATTTTAGGCTATCAATAGCAATGTACCGCTATTCTCAGATTTCTTTCATAGTCTCTTGTTTTGATGACCATTTCGTACTTCGGTCTTTGCTTAATTTCATGCAGAGGTAGAAAATATGGTAATTTTTAACAACTCCTTGGTAATTCTGCAAATACAAAGGAAGTTTTAAAAAGGCAGATTTAAAAAGAAAAGAATTGATTTGATTCCAAAGCTGGTATTAACATATTTTAATGCAGAGGAAAGATAAGGAGCAAGATGAATCTTAAGGTTATAAGAGGCCCATCAAATTGACCTACATGAGCTCACAGAAGTTACACGTTTCCTAGGGCCAAGGAAATGTTTCATGGCCTTGAAGGGTATATTAGTATTTCTACTTAAGTCATTACATTTTCAAACATTGGAACTGCTCAGATTTGGTTCACTGCACAAACCAATCACTTAGAATGTGAAAGAGCATGACTTTGGTCTCCTGGAGACAGCTCTTCTGTGACTGAGCTCTCGTTTGCACGGCCTGTCTACCTTCCCTGTGAATTTTTTTTTCTTGTTTTTTTTTGTTTGTTTGTTGGTTTTTTTTTTTCCCTTGTCAGCCTACATTGTGAATGCAACTGATAGAACAAACACCAACACCTAACACTGGAAACTCTCTCCTCTGAACTCATTTGAAACACATGCTGAGGTTCTCAATCGGCAAGTTTTATAAAATGTCAGAACGTTTTATTAGAGTTGGGAGTGATTGTTGGACTCATAATAATCACACAGGGAGCTTAAGAAAATACTAATGCCTCAGCCCCACCTTCAGA